>NC_058111.1:33462300-33822300 GCF_914725855.1 Thunnus albacares
TTATCATCAACTATACTGTTCTGTCAGCTTTTCAAGCCTTTTAGCATCATTAAGCTCATGTTTAGTTTTTAGGCAAATAAACTTTACTCTCACTGATGTTGTTTCCAGCAGTACTAGGCAGCTAGTTCTGATGGGGCACCATCTGGCTTTGGAGTTCATCTGTCTACTGGCGCTATCTGATAAAGGCATAGAATGCCCCCAGAATCAAAAAAGCTCTGATAATACACTTCCTGCTCAGCAACAAACAGCAGACAAAGTTAGCAATTAGCTAGTGAACATAGTGGAGAATTCAGCAGCTAAAGAGCCAGATATTTTTCTCAGGGGTTGGTGGAGACAAAAATACCAGATAAGAGGAGAGTGAATGTTGAACATTCATCAGGTGGACAAAAACACACTTCAAAATAAATGCTAACATTGTCCCATGTCTGCTAGATTTGTGAATAAACTGTTAGCTAATGTGACAGCTTGTTCTGCTGCCTCCAAATGGCCAAATAAATTAATAATTAAGCTTTAAGCAAGAGTCTGTAGAAGTTGATTTTCATAATGTAGTTAAATTAATGGAAATCAATGGCTGCCTGTGTAAAAAAAAGAATACATAAAAAACTACAGCATACTTTGGAAAATGTAAATGTAATGTTTATGCAATTTCTTGTAAATGAACCAGCCAATCAATTCTGCATTTAAATTCAATTAAATAAAATGCATCATATCCATCACATATCAGATCAGTAAAAATAAGAGGAGAAAGACTGCGTACTGCATACACATGTTGGTCTCACCTCACAACAGAGCTTGTCACTTCCACTAAGTATATGGCTGTGATAAAGTCACTCCATTCCCCTCCTCCTTCTCCTCTATTTCCTCTCCTGACTCTTTCCATGCAGCGGGGGGTGAGGAGGGTGTGCAGCGTGGACGAGGCAGATTGTGCTTGTGTGTCGGAGGCCGTGGTGTTAGCGGAGGAGGAGAGGGAGGCTGTCTCTTTGAGGATTCGGGCCGCTCGCCTCGCCTCGTCTCGCCTGCCTGGCTCTTTGAAGCTGTTCGATGACCGCACAGGGCAACATCACCGCAGGTGGGGGGGAGGGTGGTGGTGAGGTATGGAAGCCTGTCATTTGTATACAGCTGTTTCTTTCATCTTGTCCACCTCCCCTCCTCCTCCTCCTCCTGCTCTATCTCTTCCTCTACCCTCTCCTCTTGTATTCCTCTGTTGCTGTTGCTTCGTTTCGTCTCAGAGACCCCTTCAAGCTCTTTAAAGAAGTTGTGTGCTACAGCCAGGCACCCAGGCCTGCAGCCAGGCGAGCCAGAGCGGGCTGCAGGAAGCGGAAATAATTGTGAAAGGTGCCAATACAATGGCTATCATTAAGATCAAAAGAAAGAGTTCGTATGAAGTTGGATCTATTTCTTGAGCACTGCCCATTTCATTTTGATTTTCAACCTTGGCTTCCGTCTGTATCACACTGTGAATATCTTCAGCTTTTTATTGTTGATTTATTGCAACAATAAAAGGATTAGATGCATCTATTCTGTCTCTCTGTGGTTGCCCATACTAGCAGCCACAGTCCAGTATGGAGAGAACCACGTCAAGATTATTGTGATAAAATACCTACTGTTACGATTACACATCTTGTAAAACGTCCTCCTTTCTAAAATTGTGCATAAATGCATCATTCTAAAATGCTGTGACAGATCATACTTGTTAAGAAAATATGCCTATAACTGTGGCTAGTTACAAGCTCTGAAGCCTTGATGAGAAAATATACCTTACACAGTTAGCAAATAGCATGTGGCTGTGAATTAGAAGACCTCATCGGTCAAAAATATGTACGTGCTAAGAAAAGAATCAGTGACTAAACTGAAATGTATCTGCGTCAGCAGCTGAACCAGCTGAACCAGGGATCCAATTCTGAAACCTTGACAAGGTTTTGCAATGTTGTTTTTTTGTCTGATTACAGTATAGTAGGAGTTTTCGACACTTGATGTAACATTGCTATATACATTTTGGTAAAATTACTGATTTGTTTTATCTGTTGGGCTGGGTCCTCTGGGTTTTGGGGTGTCAGAGCTACCTGCAGACCAAGCAGCTAATACCACAGCTTGAGTCAGAAGCCAATTTGGAAGTGCCATAAAGTGTAATGCCACCGACGGCCACTAGATGCTTCAACTAACTCCCATTCAAAAAGTGTCAGCTTTTATCCAGATACACTTTTTCACTTTTTTTCAACGAGTCATTGTAGTCTCAATCTCTAAATTCAGGTCCTCTAATAAGTGTGCTGGTGGTCATTTTGCTTATTGCTCCATTAATATGATTTGAAGACTTGTATTAGCTTTGATGTGATGAAGCTGTGATTGACAATTGGCTCATCTACTGCTCTCTATGGCTCCAGGACTCGCTCTAAGTCTGACTATTTTTGCAATATTTCACTAAGTTTAAAGTAACTTGATTATGATACCTACCCTGTTATCACAATTTAGCTAAATTAGCTAATATTCTAGTGCAGCGCTTGGTGTTCCCTGTAAGCTAGCATTTGCTGTGGTCAGAGGTAGCAGGATTTGTTTTCAGAGTGTGAAAGGCAACAACCCGCACTCCTTATTTGGAAGTTCCTGGCTCCAAACAGAAAAGATGGTGCCAACTATAAGTTGTAATTCTGGACTTCAAACTGGCTCCAGTGCAAGCCAAAGGGTGACGTCACACCTCACTACGTCCATCTTTATACACAGTCTATGTTGCAGACTGGTCTCAATCTCCTGTTGCAATTGAATACTAGTTAGAAAAAATACAACTAAAGACTATAAGCAATGGATAAATGGTTGAGACGTCCAGCTTGTTCCAGTCCAAGTGATAGTTCAACAAATGCAAACTTGAAACTACTGACAAAAAGAAAAAAGGGACCAAGCCCGCATATCAGCAATTCCAGGATCATACTGTATGTCTTGTATGGATTAACACATACATCTACAGGTTAACCACAGCCACTGGGTTTTTTTCTGCAGTGAAACATGAAGTTGTTCCATCTATGGAAGGGGTATGATGCAGGGGTAATTGAGCCCTTCTATGTAACAGGGATGTAGGAGTATATTGGACAAAAAAAGTTTGGGAACCACTACATTAGACCATTTTTAACAATGGTGAAAATCAATGAGTGGGACCGCTTTATGGCAATATTAGATTTTTATATTGTTTCAAAAGTACTTAAATCACAGGATTAGCAAAACACAGACATTCTTGTCTGGTTATCCAGTAACAATTATCTCTCATTTCCCAGAAGATACAGTATTATATCACAATATATGTTGATATCATGATACCACAATTACATATACCATTTTAGGTTAAAGTTTTAGCCATACCGGCTACACAAATTCATCATGTCAACATTGAAACTGAGAAGGAGAAGGCTTTACTGGAGAAAAAACATGGAGTCATTTTTATTGCTCATTGCAGTATTTCTAATAGACTCTCCAAATAGCATTATTACCAGTAGTACACAACTGTGGACAGTTATAGCTTCCAAAGATGCTAAATGGACCTTCAAAGGCTTTTGTGAAAATTTTTTTTTTCTGTGGAACATGACAGGATTTAGCTATTTCTGACCAAAAAATGTCATTTAATCATGTTGAGTCTCCGTTCAATACCACAGTATCCCCTCATACGGGTAATGCCATTTCAGTTATAGCCTATTAGAGAAAATAATGATAGCAAAGCATTTTATTAAAAACATTATGCCATAGGTAGAAGGAAAGTAACGTTCTCTTTGTTCTTACAACTTTCTTCTTTGCTAGGGATGAAATGAAGAGCACTAGTTACAGTCTGTTCTTTTGTCCATCATAATGGGACATAGAGCTGCAGGATAATCTTATACAGTCATAGCAGTGAAACACTTGACAATTCCCTCTGTTCTCGCCGTAATACACACAGACCAAATATGCCTTGATGTGTTGCTACACCAATTAGCAGCAATTAACACTAGCCCGCTGAGCACCTGCGTTTGGAGCTCTGGCATCTGGGTTGCATTATCAGAAGTATGTTGTTGTATTATCAGAATAAGTGCTGGAACACTGAAGCCATCCCACTGGGCTCTCATCTGTCCTAGGAGGGTCTCAGTTTGTCTCTTTCCCAGCTGCAATATGCAACATTTTCTTTGTATCATAAAGAATGTCATGCAGAACTTATCAATCCAAATCATTTAACATACCTGTCTTGTTATTTAAAGGCCACCAATGCATCAGTCAAACATCTATTCTTTTACATGAATGAGCTCCACCACCTCAGTGCTCTCCAGTGGCTGTGTTGTTGTAAATGATTGTTTTGCATTGAGTTTCCTGAGAACCCTGGACGGGTTGAGAGACTGGTCTATACAAACAGACCGAGCGGTTGTTATTTCAGTGATGGCGCCTGGCTCACCAGACACAGAGGGCGGGATATCGATCGGCTGTCGCTGAGCATGCAAAGCAGCAGTCTGAAGGAGACACTAGAAAGACAGCACAGGCAGCTTTAAGAGGAGAGAGCAGCTCATATAAAGCAACATTGAGAGAGGTGGGGAGGCTTGAGAGTGTGGTGGAGAATACTGACTTATAAAAGATGGACTTCAAACTCCACTGGTCAAGATTCTAATGTAAAAAATCCTCATGAGTTAGTCCTATAGGGCTGTACCACTTGATCCCCACTCATGAAGATGCTGTGGAAGATGTAGGGAAAACACAGACAAATCAAAACTGAAAGGATAGGTTTGGATTTTTTCAGTTCTTAAAACATGCCATGTACATAAAACATGTACGTTGAAAGTGTTGTTGGTTGCAGTAATTACCCTTCCTCTCCATAGTGCCTGTAAGCACCTCTGTAGAGCAACTACACCAAAGAGATGTGGGTCAGAATCCACAGTTCTGTGCAAAAATGCATTTAAAAGTTCAGCTGAAGTTAATATGAGGCTTCCACAGTCTGAGGCAGACAAATAAAGTAGGTATCTTCGCAATGACAGTCGTGTTACGCATGTTTTGTCTTGGAAAGTAACCCATCAAGATGTATCCCTCCACCAGAGCTCAGCAAAAAAACATTCTGGGAGAACACAAAGAGGAAATTTTATAATTATGACTGTAATTTTGAAAGATAGCCACTTGGTTCTGATAACTCTGCGCAGCGGCAGCTGAACTTCAGAATGCATTTTCACCTACAAGCCCTTGGATTTTGTCACCCATTTCACACCATATAGTTGCACATATCTTATACCATATAACCATGAACATACAAGTCATGTGAGTATTTAATTGAGATAGACTTATAGACACTGTATTTCTTGACACTGACTGAAGACTCATTCACATTGCTGTTATAATGGAGTCATCATTATTCCTAGTTTCCAACTTTCCAACTCCAACTTTTTCTGGAAGATCCAATATATCTGTTTTAGCATGTAATAATATACAAATGCCTGGAAAAGCAAACAAATATGGATGCCTCATGTCTGCCACAATTCTTTGTTCATGGTAATTAAACACAAATTTAATGGATATATTGCTATATATTCAAAGCTTAGCCATTTTTAACACTCACACAACCAACTCTGCAATCATACAATTATCTTAAGTTGTCACATGACATGAGCAGTTGCATTAATCATGAAAGAAAGACTTGTCAAGCACGTGGAATGCCTCAAAACAAATGAATGGGGAAGAATAAAGGATTCTTGGCTGTCTTAATAAGTTAGTTTAATTTTTGATTCAAAAATTTGACTCCCTTTTATTCATTTTAAAGGAGACATATGATGAACATTTACAGGTCTATATTTTTATTTTGGGGCTCTACTGGAATATCTTTGCACAATTTGCAGTTCAAAAAACTCCTTATTTAACTCATACTGACCCTTTATGCGGCCCCTCAGTTCAGCCTCTGCCTGAAACAGGCCGTTTTAGATCCTGTCCCTTCCTGTCCCTTTAAGGCCACCCTCCCAATAAGTCCACTCTGTCCTGATTGGCCAGCTTGGAGGCTACATAAACAAACAGTAGAAGTAGGATTTTGCTTCTTTTTCACGTTCTTTACAC
Organism: Thunnus albacares; assembly: GCF_914725855.1. Classification (NCBI taxonomy): domain Eukaryota; kingdom Metazoa; phylum Chordata; class Actinopteri; order Scombriformes; family Scombridae; genus Thunnus; species Thunnus albacares. The sequence continues at coordinate 33,468,334 of NC_058111.1, forward strand.
AAAACTTCTCAAATACATGTGCATGCTAAAGCCAAAATCCAATCTGAAATATGTGAATGGACATCATAGAACAACCATAGCAACAAAGGCTACGGTACGGACAGCTGTTGTGGGCATTTCCGAATGATCTGATATCAGTTGGATGGGGAAGTAGAGGTAGCTTTGTAAATGGAGTGTTGAGAATGGGCTGAAGCCTTGGCTTTTGACTTGCAGGGAGCATTTTTATATAAGTTCACTTGAAGTTTTCGAACTTGGACCATTCTTAAAATAGACATTTAACATTTTAACAGTAAATGAATGACAGAAATCACAAAAAGCATAATCAGTTTTTTGTCACAGCTAATGTGTTATCAAACAGTTGCCAGGCACCAACCAACTTTAGTATTCATTTGGAGTTGTGTTTCTGGACTCCTAACAAATGTAAGTCCAATATTCACTTCTTTCTTAGCTCCATGCTCCACTATGTTCACCAGCTAGCCACTAGCTTTGTCTCTACTTGAATCTGCAGTCCAGTGGCAGTTTTCTGTGGGTTTGTCACTGCAAGTGACCCTTTAAACATTAAACATAGTCATTTGATCTATTGTTGATGTCAAAATATTGCTTAGACAGAACAAAAAGTGACATCAAATTCATGTGAATTTTATGGGCAAAGCTGCAGTTTTTGGAAAATAATTGGATTTTGGTTTAAAGTTGAACATATGATATTTATTAACTGGATATGATACATTCTGGATCCTCACTTTGCTATATCACAAATTCCTCCTCTGGAAAACTTCTGATTAAGAGTGTAACACAATGTAACATCAAAGCAAGAACAGATTCTGGGAAATTAATATTTATATTGGCACTTCTATGTCTTTTTCATTGCAGCAAGCGCTGAGGTCATAAACCATCAGCTTCAATCACTTTACTAAATAATGTTCTGTACAAAGAATGTAATATAAGCTGCTTCTGGGAGAGATTAAAAAAGAGCTTGGATGAAGAAAACAGGTATGCATCACAAAGATTAATACAACATAAAAACACAAGCCAAATAAAAGATAATGAAGTAATAATATCACATTATTTTAGATCATTCAAAGTAACAATCATCAAAAGACTTGGATTCAGATTTTTAGCTTCTTCTCAAAGCTCTATATAATTTAAGCAGCCTTTGTTAAGCAATTCCTTCTAAGTTATTTAGGCTTTGTTCAGACTGCAGGCAAATCAGATTTGTTTGTCAAATGAGATCTTTAAGACAGACTGTCTGCACTGTTATTTGCAAATGATCAGATTGGATTTGTATGACCAGACATCACCAACCTATCTGCATGGGTTGCTGTAGTAACAATGTAGGCATCAGTAACTACATATATGATGTGGCTTTCCAATGCGGAAGCATGAGAAATGGAGATCCACCATCCCACCAAAGTGCTAGCAGAGAATTTATTTCAGTGTCTGTTTAAGGACTGTAGTGGCAGCATGGATTCTGCTCACCTGCTCTGATGCACTTCCGTTACTCTGGCTTTGTCGTTGTGTGTCACATTGCAAGTGACACAAAACACACTTTGAAATCCGATTTGAGTGCATCGGTAGAAATCCAGTTGGAATCGTATTTAAACACCACCTCCAAATGTGGCTTGGAACCGATTTGCAAAAATTACACTTTATGTGGTCTGAACAAGGACTTAAACATAAGCCATAAAACATTAACAAGAAAATCTGATTGAATTAAGCTCTGTAGATGAATTGTCCATCTGTCTGCACTTTACATAGGCAGATAATAGTGACTACAGAACGTTAGGTTAAACCTATATGTGGTTTGGAGGGTTGATACAAATATGTGGTTGGCTTATGATAGCCATTTTGAGAATATAGTGTCTTCAGGTTTGATCATTTTTCTAGCACAAATTTTGAATTATTCCTTTTATTCAGCATGTCCCTGTAGAATTTTACCCTTCCTAGCATTTACATTGTCAAGGGTGACTAAAACTTTTATTGCAACTCGGAGTGCAGTTGTAGTAGTCTCCAGTTTTTCAATAAAAAAGCTACATTGGCCCTGAATATTTACAGTCTAATTTACTGGTCTAATCCACAGCCTCACATCCTTCAAATCCAGGCTCAGACTCATCACTGCAGCGAGAACACTGGGGAGGTGTTAAATTACAACAACAAACCAACCGGGACTGTCTTTCACACCTTGTCCCATCACACTAACAACCACTGAAATATACAAATGTGCAGGATCTGGCTCCATTTACGCCAATCATAGCCACGCAATTATAAACACTGGCACAGAGTGTATGTACAACAAGGGAAACAGTGAACCAAACTGACACTGTGATCTGTTTATGTTCTCCTTATTGTTGAAACACTATTATCAACTACTGTTACTACTACCAATACTCATAGGTACTAACATAAACACTATCAATGACCAAATGAAGATAAAATGAGACTGCATCATTTTTTAAGCAAATATAACTCCACTTCTTCCACTCTTGTGGGATTTTGTAGAATGTGAGAAAATAGCTGCAATGCAACTGATTTGACCAATATTCTCTGAGGCCAATATCAAGAGTTTTAAAAATGAATTAATACCTTTGTGTTGAACTGCTGATTGTTCACTCAATGTTAATCACTATTAAAGTTTATTTTTTCATGACAAAAAATAATATTACAGTTTACTGATGTAAACTTTGTAAGGTTGCAGAGAGAGAAAGAAAATACTAGTATAGTACCACACAAGTAGTGACCCACCACACCCATTCAGTGGTGTAGTAAAACTGTGAAATACTTTTACTGACTTTAAATGAAGAGTCAGTTTGCAAAATGTAACTAACTGCACAATGAAAGACTCAAAAATGTTAAGTGAAATAAAATATTGCAGTTTTATAGATTATTTTAATGTATCTGTGATCACTGGTGGGCCACAATGATAATATTCGAGTGAAAGTCAATATTGACCCCATATCATTGCTTTTGTCAAAGTGACTCACAATAAGTGCATTCAAACCAGAGGAACAAGAACTAAATTAAAAAAAACTGGAAATGAATCCCTCCAAAACATGATATCCTGTCACATAACAGCAAATTGCCATAAATATTGACCATAGGGGATATCTGCCCCTTCTGAAGAAGGAAAAATGCCTCTGTTGAACACTGCAGTTCACCCTACAGTATCTGCACAATCCTTTAAAGTTATATATAAAAAGTTTTACAACACAATTTGAGGATGCTGGTAATGCCTGTCGCTAGTTTAGTTTCAAAACTGAATTGAATTCAAGTCTCACAACAAAAAGGCCTCAGGTCTGGTTCTTTCACACAGCTTGTTCAGTGGTATAGCAAAAGGATATTAGAAAAATAGGTATGTCATTCCATTAGCTACTGTTGTGTTGACCTTTAGCTTGAACCCTTTTGAATATATTCAGTTACATTTTCCTTTTTCCAGGTTTTTCTCTACACATTTCAGGAGTGTAAGTATTCTCTTACATATGACTATGATAAGAATCCCGTTTTGCCAGAAACCTCTCCATAAACTCCAATTACAACAGAGAAGTTTTAGCTACCTACATTTGCCATTTGGTGCCATATTGCACTGTTGTATTCATTTAAATTGTTTGTTGACTTCACAAGTCCCTGTATTCCATCTCTCTTCCTACTCATCGATGAAGTGTTAAATAAAAATGTGGTGAAACGTTAACCGATCTCTTGATGTGGACCAGGTCAAGGCAGTCAGCTCGCTCCAGACTTTTGCTGTCAGAATGTAAAGCTTAAAAGGGCAATGAATAGGTTTTTTTTCCCCGGCCCTATAGCACACAATGACCCTAATATATCTGCAGGGGCTTGACAGGGTTGTTGATCAATACTGATGACTTAAAGATTACTTGGCCAGGTGCTGAGAACTCTGGCTTTCACTTTCAAGGCCGTTCTCTTTTTTGGAGAAAAAAACACTTTCCCACTGCTGACAGGTCAGTGGAGGTCACACATTATTTAATGCTCCTTAAATATGAGTCATCAAATAAATAAACTATATGACCTCCAGGTGGTCGTGATCACAAAGCAAACTATCCTCTGTATGTATTTTCTGAAAAGCATTATGTTCTCATAATATCCTTATTTTTATGCTCTTTTTTGTCTTCTTTTAAACACGTTGTTCCCATATAAATTCCACCAATATTATTCAAACCAGTTAATATTCAGTTGTTTTAGCAAGTGCCCCAAAGTGTCATATGTTTATGTTTATGTGGTATAGTGATATGGTAGGTGGGTATAATATTGCAGTATAGCAAGGATCTGAATACTTAATTCACTACCAATCAACACATCCCAACAGGGCAGCGACTGCCTGTGTAATATTATGTCTGTCTCATCACCTCCTCCTGAAGATACTTCTTACTCTAGCTCATAACTGTCGCCAGTGTCGTCACTGTCAGATAGTTTTTTATCTTGTTGACAGTGCATTTGCTTCATATTTGTATTTGTGTGTGCCCAATCAGCTTGCTACTATCTATTTCATCTCCCCATGAAGTTTGCAGGTTATGAAGTGAGTTAGGGTACATATTTACAACAATACACCTATTATGTGTAAAAACATCCTTTTCTGCTCAAAGTTAGCTTACTTGTGTCTGCTTGGATTAGAAAATTTAGTTCAGCTGATGACTAATTGTGTTATATTCAGAGCTTAACAAGATATTCAGGGCTGACGACAGTAACATTAACCACAATGAACAGCAGGGCTATGGCTACATACCAACACTCTCCCACACACACACACACACACACACACACAAACATACACCGGAAAGCCTCTCGTAGTAGAGCCACTAGCTCAGCTACAACACAGGTACCAAACAGAAACTTAATGAGCCATGAATGTGCTTGACTGTCAAAGCTCCAGCGGACTCTCTCTGTTTCCATTGCAGACACAGAGAACCTGACAGCAGCTGTTAGGGCACATACTTCCAGCAATACACATATTGTCTGTAAAAAAAAAAGCTTTTTCTGCTCAAAATCAGCTTATTTGTGTCTGCTTGAATTTGAAAATTCAGTGCAGCTGAATGCTCTGCCCCCCCCCCCCCACCCCCCCCCCCAAAGAAAAGACTCCGAGGTCTACTTCATATATCAGCTGCTGCATGAAGTATAAACATCAGAACACTAGCTGCTCATGTGTGGTTAGCTGGGCTCTAACTACCAACAAACTCTGCATTGCTCTCTCTGCTACTCTCATGGCCTTCCACACTGCACTCTGTTGCCTTTTTTAAATATGAAGGGAGGCATGTTTTTCTAACCTTAATAAAGTACTTACTTTACCCAAACCATGCTCTTCCCTTAACCTTACTAAGTGGTTTTTGTTCCTAAATCTAACCAGACCTTAACCATAGCATTGTCACATCATAAAACATTATTATTTTTCAGCAATGATTTTTAACCTTTTTGGAAGGCACTAACAAATAATGTGGTTGTTCTGCCAGTGACTGCCAAGGGGGATCAGAAAACACTGCTATGTGCCGTTCTGGAGTGCATGGACCAACACTGTATTTTGTCATTCAATTTGGTGGACCTGTTGTTTTATATAGTGATATAAAAGATGAACCGCTGCCTTCTGACCTAATTGCTTCTAACAGTTGCTGTCAAACCAAGGTTATTGCAACCAGTCTAACAGTTAACATCCAATAACTACCAGACCTTTTTAAAAAACCTTTAATACAAGGTATTAGCAACCACACTTCCATAGGTGGATGAGGTAGGCTAAAATCTAAGATAAATCTGTGAAGATGGTAGAGTTAAGATAGTATTTATCAAAAGAGTTATATTAAGAATAAAAACTAGCTTGCAGTTGACTAATGTATGGACATGGTAAAGAGTGCAGACTTCCTCCATTTTCCCCTCGACAAGTAAATATAAAATCCACCCAGGGGACTAAGTTGTGTGTACCATGCTGCAAGAGGCCCCCACTGAGCTATAATCTGATCAGTGTTGTGAAAACAATTCTGATAATGCTGTGGAATTAGCCCGACGAGGCCCCCCGTCGACTGTTACATTTGAAACCAATGGCACAGAGGCTTGGGCTAATGACTCGGCTTACTACTCAGATTGGCTGGGAAAATGGGCTTGAATAGTACTTAAGGGAGCCCTTAATATTGAATGCATTGTGAGCTTATTAGCCACAGTAAAATACTGTACAGTATACAGTCTCTTTGTGGGACCATGAGTTGGTTTGACTGGATGGATAGAGGCTATAAAATCTCCATCATAGGCTGCACATCAGAGACCCTCAAACATTTTTGTATCATAAACCACAAAAATACACATATTGAGAACATGGAACAGCAAATTAATTTTATTGATTTAGTACTTATTTAGTACTTAGGAATTATCTACATTGAACAATATTAGGAGTAGGAGTATAAAAAATGTACTTTCACAACTCCAGTTTGGATCATTTTTTGCTAAATTAATTTCAGTAAAATTGAAATAAACATTTACACTTAAGCTGATACAAGGACCCCTGAGTGTGCCAGACCAAGAACGCATCACAAACACCATCATTATCAATAAGTGTGAATGTGTAAATGGTTCTTTACATGGCTAAACATCTGTAGCCTTCTCAATGGCCCCTAGAGGCTGTGGTATTGGATGAAATGAAGTACATAATAATAATTTTACTATTCTAAGAGCCTTTATAGTAGTAGGGATCAAAAAATAAAGTTAGTTCTGAGGGTGGTTCTAGTGGAAATGTCATGGGGTGTTAAAAATGCACAGGGATAATCCTCTGAGTAACATGAATGTGTTCAGTGTGTCCGACACCAGGATTGCCCTTCGCATCCCATCTCTTACCAACAGTCAACATTGTTTTCTTTAAACAATGACCATGATTTTTCACTTACCTTAAAGCTGCACTAATCAATGCTTTATATTGACAACGGATCAAGTGTAAAAGTGTAATGTAAAAGGGGTTGCTCGTAGTGAGAAACCCATAGAGATTTACAATTATCACCAACTCTCAACTCGGTTCTCTGGTCTCTGATAAACCCACTGTACACTACCTGCCCAACACCAAACAGCAGACAAAGTTAATGGTGAAAAAAGAGCAGCATTTATTAGCTAAAGAGCCAGATATTTTTCTCAGGCATTGATGAGTCCAAAGTAGAGCTGGAAAGAGGATGAATATTGGACTTAAAATTATGTGTTTACACCTTAATGCGCTGCCCCCAAGTACCCAAAGAAAAAAAGTTTTAACCAAAACATTAATGCTCCATTATATGCAAAATAATACATCATTACATAGGTCAGAAAATGAACATATGAATAATGTGTTTAACATTCTATATTGTTTTTCAGGTATAGTTGTTGGAGTTGTTGGGTATTTCATCCAGCCAATAGACACATTAGATCAGAAAACAATATTGATCATTTTGGAAGGTAATGACAAACAACCTATATGTTTCATAGTAATTTGGCAATTAGATTTGACATTTTAGCCTAAAGCCACTTTTTTAAGCTAATGTCCAGGGGGTCACGAAAGGGAATCATCCTCCGGGGACGATAAATATCAATGAGTTTCATGGTAATAGATGTTTTATAGTGTTGGAGAATTCTGTTACACATTATTTTCTACTTTTGCTACTTTTGAGCATTTTGTAATGTTATGTTTTATTCAAGCTACAACAGTTAACTAAAAAATGCATCAGTTCTAGACTATTGAAGATTATTGCTGTATTGTCATAGTTGCAGGAAGCATTTACGGCAAGCTGATTCTTCACGCTCATTTAATGTTGTAGTGAATGCTTTCATATAATACATTCTTTATATCCACATAAAAAATAAAGTATGTTATTATCACTGAGACAGATGCTGATATTCCTCCCATCATTTTGGTGTTAAAACTTGATGTGGCTCTTGGCTTAAAACAAGACAACAGTGCCTGATTTTCATTGTGAATCTATCTGCAATCCCACTGTCTGCTGCGCTGTAAACACTGCACTCCAAAAACCCAACTCACACAAGATTGTCTGTGTTTAAGAGTTAATAGCAGTAAATCATAGCATTCATCTGCCCATCCCAATCACTTTCAAAATGTGAATGAATAAAACATCTCTATTCTTTCAAGAAATAAGTGATGAGAGGTCACGATCTGATGTTAAAGGTCACAGGCCCACGCTCACTCCTATTGGTCAGATCTACTCTCACAAGCAATCATACATGTGTGATCAATACCAATAGCAAACAGCTCTGGTATCATAGTGACAATTACAGGTTTGGAGATTGAGCAGACATGCATTCAACAGGCTGTCCAGGTGCATTTGGCAGAGCAGACAGGCGCTGTGATTTGGTAGAACCATGAATAACGACAGCTACACTGTAATTTTCATTACTGAAGAGCCTGGCTGTGGGTTATACCACTGCATCCAGCAATTTGGATCTAGGATTTAGCCAAATATTTGTGTGTGTGTGTGTGAGAGAGAGACAATACTTGCTATGAATGTCGTGTCCTGTATATATTACATTATCAAGGCACTTACTTTGATAACACTTTATGACATTATTCATGAAAACACAGACGCATGTCACTATTATATCAGACATAATACAGAGTTACACCGTACTGTTGGTCAAATCCTGCGGCTTACTGAGTCTTGTTAAGCAGACAGTCCGCTGTAAAAGAAGACTGTCTCCAAAAATGAATTTCAGCCATTCCCTACAGTTTTGTGAGGACCTGGTCTTTAAATTAGGTCTGTGAAACACAAATCACTTTGCCGATTTGAATCCTTACATTCAGTTTAAAGATTCATAGTCACTGACTATGTAGTTCATTCACTTTTTTCCTAAACTGGGCACATCACCATTCAAACATACTTCAGTACGTCACATCAGTAAGTGGACATTTCACGGTCACACAGCAGCGGCATTCAGCATTGATTCTTTAGTTCAGCAGTATGTTAAGTCTGTTACTGTTCAGTTCAGTACAAAACTAGATCTACACAAGTACTGTTTAAAAGGTTAATAGCTCAGCAGCTGCTCTGTCTGTTGTGACAATAGTTATTACTTCAAGATAGTTTCTGTGGCTTTCACTGTCTTTCAATAAGCTTTAAAGAAGGAATAAATGTACTGTAATCACTCTCTCTGCCTATACTTACAATTCTTAATTCTGTAAGAATTTTAGTTAAAAACATTCAAAAAATAACTAAAATTATCAACAGAATGTGAAGAAATTTTGACATTATGTCAAAGACGTATATGTATTGTGTTGCAGAGATATCTACTTAAATTAGCATGTTAACTGGCTAGCCGTGGCCCGTCCTGTCTTGTAATACCACTTTGTACCTCAAGAGGCGATAGTCAGTCACTGTAGTGTCCAGTCTGCCCTCAGTCTAACATGAGTGGATGAAGAAGTAGCGCTGCCCCAAGGAGGTATTTTAACCTCTTGTCAATCGTCACACCAACCAGCAGTGATGGCGGAGATTTTGAGCCGGGCTAAAAGCTGTTGTAATTTTCAATCTAGGACCATTATTATGTCATTTTATGAAGTTTTAATACTTTTTCAACAAAAATCCTATGGGAGGGACTGTGCATTTCCCAACTTTCTGGTGAAATCCCAACTTTCTGGTAATATGCTGCCCCAAATTTGTTTGGATTGGCCAATTCTTACATATAGCACCTTTAATCTACGATACAATATTTTCTGAGTATTGGTATGAGGCATCAGGAAGCACATTTTTCTTGAGTTATGGGTCATATTTGATCCATACATTAATTTTAAACAACATAGTAAAATCTAGTTTAGTTTGTTCCATGTTGAAACACTATTAAAATTCTAAATCTGACCATCACTCCTAAATCTCAGTTATACAGAGAACTTTAAACATGCATTAATCTGTTTTCATCTTTGTTACTGCAATGCACTGTTAACCTGTCAGATAAGCTTATAATGTTGCAGCATGACTTTACCAGAGACATTTGGTTTGTGGTTTGTGTTTTGATTGATTTGAAGATCTATTCCTGAAATAGAGTCACCACTTATGTACATCCATGCCTAAAAACTTCATTACTTTTATATGTATAAACAGAGCAATGAAAGAGCAAACCCCACAGCTCACAATCACACACACTTTGCTTAATTTGGTAGGAATAAACACAAAGGAGGGAGAAAAGTGACTCAACACATAATCCACTTTCCTCTCCATGGTGGAGGCAGCCAGGATCTCTAACTGTAAAACACAAAATAAACCTAACCATGGGAGCAAAGGATGTTTAATAGGATTTCATTCCTCGGCTGACAGATACACTGGCCTGACATGCTATTGCCAAATAAAGTTGTTATGGCTAATGTGTTGGCAAACAGTTGCTTATCCAGCAAACACAGTATAGTAGTGTTCATTTGAAGTCATGTTCCTGGTCATCTGATAAATGTAAGTCCATTATTCACTCTCCTTTAGTCTCTACCAACTACAGTTCTACTACTTCACCCAAACCTAATGGGTCCCGACAAAGCATCATGTTTTGGGTCATGTTTGGTCTGCTGTGTTGCGTAAAGCTTTGGGCTTTGGCCTGCATTGAGTTTAGTTATTTAAATACTATAATAATATAATTTATGAAGAATTTTCTCTATTTCTCTCTCTATTTTCTGCATGACCAAATGGGGCATCATAGTTTGTAGATAAAAAGATGATTAATCTATTACAGTGTTTTGCTTTCTCCTCAACATAGGCACTTCCATCCGAAGTGAATATATAAGGTAAGTCTACCTATTGTAGCACCATGCCCCATTGTAATTCAATCAGGAGAGATGAGTGAATGAAGCAAGATAATTGTTTATTGTATAGATCATATTGATAATTAGTTTTGTCAAAAGTCTTTGACGCTTAGACAGGGAGAGTTTGTAATCAAGGAACATCAGTCCTGAGCAGCAGCAGCAAGATAAATACCCCCATGAAGTCCAGACACTGGTGGTGGTGGTGGTGGCTGATGACTTCCGCTGAGACTGATAAGGCTGATGGGGTTGATGAAGTGATGAAGTGATGAATCTGCAAAGACTGGTGGTGATGGGGAAGTGGTGGGGTGTGCATCATGGCAGCATGAAAGCACTAAAGGCAGAGAAGGATAAAAACATATTAAAAAGACAGCCACAAGATGATAGACTGACAATAGAGGTGTGTTGCCATGCTATTGGATAGATGTGACTAAGGGGGGTACCACAAACATGGAGTTTTCTCAAGAGTTTACTCTGAAGGGGACATCAATAATATCACCAATGTATATCAAATTATCTGCTGTATTAGACACGGACATTATTAGTAGCTTAAAATGTATATTAATGAATCACTTTTAGGCTATCACTGTACATATTTACCTATTTTACAGAGTCACACAAGTTGTTTTTTGTGCTCTTGGTGTTTTTTGGTATTTAGTATGTGTATTCATGGTGTTTTATGGTCAATCAATGAATATGGGACTATGTGCCCTAACTAAGCTTGTGTAGGCTATAGATAAGCTAGCTGACAATGTTTTTACAGTGTCAGAAATGCTGGTTGCTTTATCATAAAAATAAAACTCAAAATCAGTACAACACTAAGAGCACAATAAATACTTCCAACACAAGTTAATGATCCATACAAGTGTCTTACTACAACTGTGAAACCTTACCTGAGACTCTGTCCCTCTGTATATTGCTGCTGCTGCCCTCCACAGATTGTTCTACTGTTGTTGTCTAATGGCACAATTATTGAACATTTGTATTAGCCTTTCATTCATTTTCTATGAGCACTTTATCAACTAATACAGGGGTCAGTCTGATATTTATGGGTCCAGCATGGGTTGAACCTCACGAAGGGTCACTAGACCCACGTCAAGTGTGCGTCTGCTGTCTGAAAGTGGTATAACTGTTGACACTGTACAATGACATCAGGGTCTTAAATATGCATGCAGAAATAGGCCTATGCAGCCCATATTTAAATAGAAATAAAGATTAGATAAACTGAGGTTTGCTGGATTTACCCTGGGCACTCAAGCCCCAGTGCTGGACCCAGACATCAAGTAAAACCTGTGTGGATGCTGTATAGATGATTGTCCAGTAATGGCAACTGGTCATACTAACAGGCTGTGCTTGTATGTCTGAATAGTGACAATCCTAGTAAAAGTGTTACACAGACAGATACATCTTCTCTTGTATCATAAACTCTCGACATGGCCCCAGCTTCCTCCCAGGCAAAAGGAAGAGGGATTCGGGGCCCTAGCAGTTTCCAAAGATCACAGCATTTGAATAATATGAGTTGAAGGCACCTTTCTTAGCAAGCTGAAGAGATTAAAAATTGCAAAACGTGTAAACGTCTTTAAGAAGCTGAGGCTCAGTGATAAAACGTGATGCGTGCCTCTGAGGTTGAGAAGAAGGCGGGCAAGGCAAGCGTAGGGAAACACATGGACTTTGGCAAATGTGGTCTCAACAGGATGTTCTGGGCTGGGTTATACCTTCACTTTGACTGCTAGCCTTTTTCCGGCTGCTCGTAAGCCTTCAATTAAATGACGGCTACCTTTTTCAAGTCACTAATCCTCTTACAGTTTGGAACCCTACCCTTTGCCATGCGGAAAATACACACACACACACTCACACACAAGCACAGGCCTGTGTATGTGTGTGTGTTTTAACAGTGAGTCTTCTTCAGCCTCACCCTCATGCTGCCCGTCTTGCAGTCCTCCTGCCTTCTGGTAGCTTCTTAAGTTGACAAAAGAGGCTGTTCTTGTCACAAACTGAGCCTGTAGGTAAAGTCTGCATGAGGAAAAAAAGTGTATGTGTAGCAAACCTGAACCTATGTCATACATAAACATGACAGTCATGGCAATGTCTGTAACAAATATAGATTGCATATGGCCCTTTGTAGCAGATTCATGAATAGAATAAAAATAAATTAAAAAGGAAAAATTTGCAACTTGCAAGATTTACATACCCTTAAGGTTAATCCTGATTTGGAAGTGTTAATGTGATATTTTATATGTTTGTACAGAGAGATAGAGTGATAAAATAAGACAAAAAACTAGAGAAATATCGAAGGAAAGGGCAGTTTGAGGACATGCAAAATGATGATGCAAAAGGTGCATTCTTATATAAACTAAAGACCAATCAGCTGTGTGACCACTGAGTCTAGTTTACATTATTAATTTCTAATTGACATTGTAGGTATATGTGATGTGCTGTTGTGTGTGGCATTGTATTTTGTATGGTGTGTTCTGTGTGGGTTTTTTTTGTTTTTGTTCAGTTTTTTTTTTTGTTTTTTTGTGTATTTTTTTTGTGCTTTGTACTGTTTGCTGTTGTGCTGTTGTATGTTTTGATTGTGGGGGACTACGGATGCAAATTAGCTTCGAGCTAACTGCGGTGCAGTGCATCTTTAATGTTTAAAACTGCACACTGTCCCAATCATTACATCAAATCAAATAAATAGTCTGTAGAAGGACATACAAACTGTGTTTACACAGAAATGTATTGTCATGAGATTGGTACATGCAGCTTTTTTTTTTTTCGTATCATCAGAAATCCCAGATAAAGATGCCACACATACACAGAAAGGGCCTGAAAATATGCAAACCAAATATACAATGCAGGCAGTGTATGGTCACACTGAATGTATGCAAACCTACAAGTGTTGTCAGGATGTGCCCTGCAGTACAGTGTAACAAGCTGTTGACAGAGGCATTTCAGTAAGGCCCATTGCTTTTGCAAAAGAAGGCTTTTAGGGAGGAAGAAGGCAAAAACATGAAAATGCCATGTTGCCTCAAGGAATCCATTATCCTTCATTAAAATGATGACCATTTCCATTTTGTAGAAGAAATGTACCAAAACTTTAAAAGACAAGATGATGATGATGCCATCATAAACACGTGGAAAATTAACTTTTATACCTGTAGTTAGGTTCATCAATTTGTTTTTTTTTTTAGTTCTGGTCTGTTTTGTGGTCACACTAACTTTACTATATTGCAAATGAGCCAAGAAGTATAAACATATGAAGTAATACGGACTGATACATAACTCATTCATTCATTACAACAATTTTGGTGATGTGAACTCCCGAAATGGGTCCATATAGCACTGGTGATGTTACAAAGAGCTCATGAGAGGTCATAAATAATGACGACAAAGTCCATCTACAAACAGGAAGAAGAGGGGTGTTTTTACTGTAATATTACAATGGGTTAGTTATTGAGGGATTGGATATGTTTCACTCACATTTGGACTAAACAACTGGACTGGGACCACCTGAACTTTCATGTGGTTTGTTTGAAGTGTAAAAGCAAAGGGACTAATCTGAGGATTTTATGATAGTAGAGAGGTGATTTTAACTATTAACTCACTGCTGATCATTACTATGATGGTACAAGATGCCTCTTTTTGGCTGGACAGCAACCTCTTTCAGCCTGGCACCCTTTATCTTACATGCTTTCCTTAACATAACCACACACACAGTTAAGAGAAGGTTTAAAGCCCCACTTTACATACTCTTTTGCTTCTGGCCTAGCACATGTGGTCTCAAGCCACCATGGTCTGGCCTTTTGCCTTTGTCTTCCCTTGTTCACAGAACAAAGGAACATTTGGCCTCCATCACCATTTTGAATCCTGTCAGCCATTTTGTCTGCCTGCAATTCACACACACTTACATACACACTGGCATATAGCCTCATTAGTTGGATTACATATTGTGTGTTTTTACTTTGTTATCTTTTTAAATAAATGCTTTTGGATATATATGCTGGCTGTTTAATGTTGTACAAGAGTTAATTTTGCCAACGTCTGCTCTGCAAAGAACTCCAAAACCCTTCAACCTGTACTAGCTGAGACTGAATCAGTCGATTGGCTGATCTTTTTCCCTGACCCCAGAATGATGGCCCAATATTATTCATTCTTATTAATATTTTTTATTGATTTAAATAATTAATATATATATTTGATAATCATTAATTATTGCTGATTGCCTACCCAAGTCCCAACAGTGATAATTACAATAATACCATAATAGTAACACAATAAGAATAAAAAATAATAAAATAAAAATAATAAAAGTAAAAAAATACAATAATAAGTCAATTAAAAACAAAGTAAAAGCAGTCACAGCTAAAATCAATCACGGTTTTGACTAGATTTCTGAATTGACCCGTTGGAACCAGTATCAAGCTTCAAAGTACACTGCAGCTCATTCCCAATGTATGGTGCAAAAAATCGAAAAGAGCAGTCTTTCCCAGATGAGTGTTAATTCTAGGAACCTGCAGCACTAGCCAGGACATAGGGAAACAGGACTTGGTTCTGTATAAAAAAAACAAGCGTCATTCTTATTTTTTGATTAGTGCATCAATATGTGGTTTAAAGGTGAATTTAGTGCTGTGTTCTAAGTCTGGCTCTGGAGAACAGCATACATTTTGTTTTATCAGCATTTAATACAAGTTTGAGATCTACAAAGTGCATCTTGCAAAGCATTGGAAGAAAGCTACAGGTTTTCAGAAGCCTATTGTATAGTCAGCCCAACAGTATAACATAGTGTCATCTGCATAAAGGTGGACATTAAAGGTTTGCAAAGATAAGACTATATCATTTATATAAATAGTGAACAGGACTGGTCCTAAGATTGAACCTTGTGGGATGCCTTTTGTTATTGGTGGAAACTCTGATCTAACATTACCCAATTTTACACACTGTTGTCTGTCAGAGAGGTAATTCAATCAGGAGAGACTTCAATTTTTTTAAGTGACAATAATTTTATTGATCTTTCATGATTAGACCCCATGGTGATGTCATTATATTTATAAGGGGGAAGTTAAGGTGAGAGTAGAATAGGATATCCCCAGTCTAGACACTGATGATGGTGATGAATAAGGGAATATTGGAACCTGGATGATGAGAAGAGGAGCAGGCTTCTGGTGATATCGGACTTGGGTGCTGATGTGATGAAGTGGAGGTGAATGGGGGGATGGAGGGTTGCATGATTTGCACTGAAATGACAGCTGACAACAACAGAGAGAAGAACACATTTAAAATTTGGCAGTTAAAATGTGATAATTAACAAATCAGATTTCACCACAATTTCTAAGAGTAACACCCCTAATCAGATACGAGAGCAGAAGAAGTGGGAGGAGAGAGAGAGAGGAATGAGATGAATGGATGAGTAATAGATAGTCTTCCTGCTTGAACTTATGTTAAGCTCCATTTTTTGAACCATCTACAGGCATTAGGATCAATTCCAATACTTGAATTTTGCTTTGCAGGAGGAGGGAATCATCAACTGTATCAAAGGCTTTTGATAAATCAATCAAAAGAGCAGCACAGTGCTTCCTATTGTCTACAGCTGACACAATATCATTTAAAATTAGAGAAGTAGCGATAGTACAATGACCTGTTCTGAACCTGGATTGGTGGGGAGTTATGCAGAATATCTAGTTAAGAATGACTTGAGTTGATTGTTTACTAATGACTCAAGGGTTTTAGACAGACAAGACATAGAAATAGAGTGGTAGTTTTTTAGATTTCGTTTTTCTACTCCTTTGTGCAAAGTTAAAACATGAGCCGACTTCCATACTTTAGGAATTGTGCCAGTTAAAATAATTAAATTAAAAATATGAGTTATATGCTCTGAGATTATGGGGGCAGAGTGCTTGAGAAGAAAAGGGTCCAAGTTGTCCTCGCCAGTTGCTTTCTTTGAGTCAATGGCTAGAAGAGCTTAGGTAACTACTCTAGGAGAAAGGGGATGGAGGGCAAACGGAGGGGCAAACAAAGTTTACTGTATGTACAGAATTATCATTGTTAGTAAAAAGCAGCCCTACAGAACCATCATTATTAATGTATATCTTTGCAGAATTGGTTGATCCCATACACTTGTTTTCAAAAAGGTGGCCGGCTGCAACAAAATGTTTGTGAAAAGCTGTACATATTTATTTTTCCTTTGTCAGTGTAAAATTTCTGGAATTGACATGAGTGGGCAGAGAGGAAACATTGTTGACTGAGCTGGATATGGAAGGCGTGTAATAAATAGATTTAGCTTTTCTCATTGAGGAGGTGCATGTATTTCTTATCTGTCTGAAGGCAAGCTAATGGGAGGGGTCCCCAGAATGTCGAGCTAGGGCCCTCGTTTTGTTTCTTAACTGAAACAGATTTGATAGTGCAGAGATCAACCAGGGGCTGGACTTATCTTTCATTCTTAATATCTAGAATGGAGCATTCAAAATCATCTAATGCTAATTCGACATCTGGGATTTCTATTGTATGAGAAAGGTTGCTGTGTTGGAGATCATATTAAAAAGCTTGTTCATTAAAATAGTATGTATCGAGTATCTCTGTTACATACTATTACTGATACGTACAGTCAAATCCATCTAAATTGTGGAAAGTATGTATCGAGCATCTCTGATACATACTATTGGGCAATGATCACTAATATCTAATGGAAGTACAACACTGGGAGAATACTTATGGAAATGATTTGTTGATATGATATCAATTAAGGTTTAGTTGGTCCTTAAAATTCAGGTGAGTAGGATCAGAGATCAGTTGAGAAAGTCCAAGATGAACTTTAGACTTATTATATATGAGATCCAGCCGCAGTGTCATAATCAGGTATTTCCTCATGAACTCTTTGTACACCAGAGAAGATAAATCAGCACAACAGATTCATTAAAGAGCTGCATGACTTGCTGTCAGTGACAAGAATTTGATTTTCCAAAGTGGGAACATGTAGTGTTGATGATGTGAGATGACATCACCAAAACTATTTAATCAATGAGTTACCTGTCAGTCCATATGACTTCATGTTTACAGCTCATGGTTTGTTTGTAAAAAGTCTGAGTGAGCACAGACTGGACCAGAAATAAAAGGCAACCTTTTGTGTGAATGCAACCTAACCACTGAATTTGAATCATATATTAGAAAGACCTGTGGTTGTTCAGCTTTGCTTTCATGACACAAACAAATCACACGAGTTTGTTTAGACTTGAACAGAGTCTCACCTTCTAGTTAATTCATCAGCTTCCACAACAGCCTAAACAAACTGAAACAAACAGGTTAGGTGTGAAATCACCTTTAATCTCAGTGTGATTTTTAGAATCTACATTTTACATGTGATGCACAATCGATTCAGAAAATAATTAACTCACATATTCATTCTTTATTTATTCATCCATTCATCATTTAAAGTGTGGCCGTTAACAGGCAGGACAGTGTCTGCAAATGACACACTGAAGCGTAATTTGTCCTTTTTGCATTAGTTCATTCCATTTCCAAAAACCTTACTTCTGTTTCACAACTGATATTTTTGCGAATTGAATATTGAATAATTCAGATGTTATCTTTTTTTTTTCTGAGGCCATCCACCTAGCTTCCCTCATCATTCCATCCGTGCATGTTGTTGACTTGAACCCAAAGAACATTGCTTTCTAAATACAGTACTATATATTGGAGGATAATCTGTCAAATGTGTGACACATTTGGATTCACAAAATATACTTAATTTGAGAATGGGAGGAAATTGGACTGCACCTCCTTTGGCGAAGTGCAAAAATAAAGGAAATGAGCTTCCTAAAAGTTTTTTTGCCCAAACTGCTTAAATTGCTAGGGCCAGGAAGTGAGGAATCTTGGGTAATTTTAAGCATCTAGAGGAAGTGTGGAAAAAAACTTCCAAACCTTGGGTTAAGGTTTGATTTTTTGAACATTTCTCCTATGACTGCAAATGTGAATAATCCTTCACCCATAATTCCTCTTGACCATGCCTGGACACATAATGGTTACTGATACATTACACCATCCCTCATAAAACATTATAGACAGATATTAAAATGCATTAAGTGTCTTGTGAATGTTTATGACAAATTATCTATCAGAATTCGGTCCATTGACATAAAATAAGCACTATGTATTATCCTTGTAATCATGATCATAAGGCCCTCTTATAATCCCTTTAAGTGCCCTTAAATAGCCAGACACACAGACAGCTGCCCACTCTGAAGCTATTGATCAGGATGAGGCACAGACCTCTGTAAAAGGAGGGGTGTTCCTGCTATAATCAGCCAATACTGAGTATTGATTTGCCAGTGTCAGGCAGGCCAAGTAAAGGGAGGACACAGTCAGAGTCATGGGCAATTAATGGTCTCCAAGCTGCACCGACAAGTCCTCTCGCCTCTCTTCACCCCTCCTTCCCCTCTAACTCCGTCAGGCAATTAAAATCTATTGTAATGGGTTTATTGACACGGTAAATATGCATCTGCATTTGCAATACATGGAGAGTGCATGCATATTAGCCAATACATAATGCAGAGAATTGTTTGGATATAGAAAATGTAATCAGTTCTAAACAAACAGACTGTGAACAGTGATGTTTCTCCAGCAGTCACTAAGAGGGCTGAAAGAAGCAGACATTGTTATGGAGCATTACTGAGCACACAGATATACATATTTAAAAAAATGCATATATGCAAACACAATCCATGTGTTTTATAGTACTTTACATTTTAAACCAAGCTCACCTGCAAAAGACGGGATAGTGGTACATCTCTTATGTTGTTGCTGGTCAACTCACAAGAATTATATCTTAGAATATATCTAAGCTATATCATAGAATTATATCTTTAATAATAATTCTCTCAACTTTTTTTGAAGTAATATTGCTGCTAAATATAGTAAAAATATGAAATGTTGAGTTTATAATTTAATATAATATAAATTATATTGGTCGCAGAATTATGAAATAAGAAAACAGAAGCAGCAGCCAAAAAACACTGGATCCTACACTTCCACACGTCCTATACTGCAACTCGATGTTCTTTTATTTGACACCCATCTGCCTGGTAAATGCCCACATTCAAACTCTACACACCCAGGTTGTAACACAGGCTTTCTTTTAAATCTGAAGTATTTGAGTCCAAGATTAGATTATCCTTTAAAGTCTAAAATAAAGATCTGGAAAATATAATTTTAAAGGATCATAGCAATGTTTTTCCATTATTTATCCAATATACTATAAATCAGCTCTACAGTACTTAACATTACTTCTGAGCATTTCCTAAAGCATAATGTAGTCTTTAAGTATCTACCTCACAGCCTGGTTGCTACACTATATTTAACCATTGTTAATGTACTGCTGAATCTGGACCTTCCTATACATTTATAATATGTGTACTGAGTGAATGAAATTACAGTATAAAGTTTCTCATTTTGCTGAGAACCCTGTAAAGGACCAGAAGGAATCTTTGCACCAGCTAGGAGTCTGCACTGCACTGGCAACTGTGCCTGTGCCAGGGCAAGTCAGAATTCCCCCAGCACTACCCTGCCAACCTAAGAAATGTTTGACTTGTCACCAACCAAACTCTATAAAATTTTCTGATCATTTAAAAAAACTCACTGAAATTCACTTAGCCCAAAGGTGGATTTATACTTGACACAAAGTGGTTAATGGCAGTCCCGCCATAGAAATCTACAGTGTGGGTTTTGATTCATAGTACTGTGTTGGTTTTCATCTGTTGATATCACCACCACAACACTAGACGGATGACCAGGCCTTATTGTGCTTTCATTATATTCCCCACAGTAACAGTTGTGGTGGGCTACACACATACTTACAGAATTGGAGTTACATCTAGGTAACTTCTATTTCGTCCTGTCTCTATACTGAATAGAAAAGTTTTGCCATCTATCGCCATTCTCCCATTCACTGTGATAGACAGCAGAGGTCACAGTGAATAGAAGGTTTGCAGTGGAGATGGCTTTGCTTGATTTGTGCCACTGAAAAGCAAAAGACTACTAATTTTTTCTTCAACATCCTCAGTAATGTCTTGAAATATGTTTTGGGGGATTTTATGCCTCTATTAGATAGTTTCAGAGATGACAGGAAACAAAGGAGAAAGATTCAACAGCCGGACTCATGCTGTTCATTGTTGGCATCTCAACCCCAAAGCCACAGGGGCACCCGCTTTTATTTTCATCAAATGCTTTTTGCATAGATTTTGCCTTGATGTGTATCATAGATAAAGTCTCAACAAGATTAGAATCAACATTACGACATTATAATAGTTTGAAATTTAAACTTTGTTTTTTGTATGGATTAAACAAAGGAGATGTAACCATGGATCTATTAAGAAAACTTAATACTGTGTTCCAAGATGATGCCTGCAGCTGGAAAACATTTTTAGGCTTCCAAGTCTTTGGGCCCATAGAGAACACACACTAGAGTCCTCTGGCCAAGCCACTAGAGAGCTTGTTAGAGACCTCATTTGGCTGAGCTGGTTCCCCACACACGAATGGCATGAAATAACTGTTGATACAGCTCTTTGAGACTTTTCAAATTTAAATAATGATAATAAGTCATTTTGGGATGTTTGTGGCAGTCAGAAAAACATATTAATTGTTTTGCAGTTGTTCTTTTTATGTTGATTGTATATGGGGAAATAAAAGTCTTTTTGGGCTAATGTGCATCACATTATCTTGCAATTCGAAGTGGCCATTTGACCAAAGTCACCTCGCAGCCCAGCATTGTTCTTGAGGGCTTGGGCATAAAGAGCTATTGTAATTAGTAAACATTAGAGGTGCTGGTAGGCAGATTTTCCAGTCTTTTTGCTAAGCTAAGCTAACGGGCTGCTGGCTGTAGCTACATAATAATTGAATGAACAGAGCTGAATCGATCTTCTCATCTAACTCTTGGCAAGAAAGTGATTGTTGATTGTATTCTTCAAATTATTGTACAATTCCTTTAAAAAAGGTCTATTTGTAGAATGTAAACTCCTCCTCATGTGGTTTAAACTCCAAAATTTCAGAGAACATGACTTTAATGTCCTCAAAGGTAGCTAACACCCTGCCTTGCACCCTTCTTTAAGTTTTAAGTCTTATACCTCATAAATTCTTAACAGAAGTCCTCACGCAATAACATACATTGTCTAAGGGCCATGGCCGTTTGGGCATGTGATATATATACCTACCAACCCATGCTCAAACACACACAAACACACAAAAGTCCCAATCACGCGGCTGGTTCAAAATACTATCATAGTTATAAGAATGCTAATGAAAATAAGGACTCTGTAATGACCAATCAAAGCAAAAGAAAAAAAAAACATCATCTGTCAATATCTGTGCAAGCCTCTCAGAATAGCAAGCTTGGCTGGAACATAGTGATTTACTGTCCAATTTTCAACGGCCCCTGTATCCGTTTCAATCAAATCTCCAATATTAACACCGAGCAATAATTTCTTCTGCTTTATTACAAATGTAGCCCTCCTATTCAATAAATCAGCTGCCAGAAGCCGGTATAATTCAAAGTGGAAATCAGGCATATTTTATACCGGCTGAGTCACAGTCAAAATGAACCATTATTTCAGCTTTATGTTCTTTTGTGCAGAGAGAGAGCCACTTGTCTTCTTACTGCAGTGTTCTTTTTTTTTTTTACTCTTCAACTTCTAAGTAAAACTTTGCTCAAAGCTGTTGTCACTTGTTAAACAGCTCACACAGCTAGAAGATAGTTCATAAAACAGGACATTTATGGCTATTAAACGAATAAAAATGTGATAATAGGGCGAGGATTTGAAAGGACACTGGTGGGTTGCGACATCGTGCTGATGTTGTCACTGTGAAAACGCACCTTAAGTGGAATGCGTGGGATGACAGTTATTGGGCCTTTTATGGGGAAAACATAATGACAATTTTCTATATGGGTGTTAACATAGTCTAAAATTAACACCCACTGAACACTAAATGTCTGTGAAATCTGTCTCATGTGGATAAATCTATGGGTCACCCAATGCAGTGGCTTTTAACATAGCCGTGAATGTTTGCACAGCTGAGTGACTAGATGTCTTTGTTAATTGTCTCAAAGAACAACAACGGACCTGTATCCGAAATGATCCAAGTGTTTACCAGAGGATTAAAGATTCTCCATTATTCAATTCTCACAATTTAGATTTCATTTATCAAGACAAGAACAGTTTTATTCATTAGTTGTGCAAGTAAATGTAGTTTAGTTAAAAGCTGAATTGAGTTCATTAAATGTAATGAGTTTGAAGAGTAATGAAGCGTTTGAATGTCCCTCGTCAACTCGTAAAAGTTGGAAATTTCAAAGTTTACCACTAAGAAGTCCTTAAACAGTCAACAAAGTAGTAAATATTAGCCGTGAGCTCAGACATTTGACTGTATGGGTTTTTATGCTTTGTAAAAAATGTAAATATACAACATAACCACTATTTCTCTCAATGTAAATAATTATAACAGCCTGAATTCTTTCCATTGTATCCATCATCAAGTGGCTTTTTCATTCCTCTGACCAATGATCACCTGAACACAAACACCTGGCAAATACTACAGTATGTGGTCATGTGATTACTTTCCAAATATATTGTACATGTAGCATAAATTCTTGGCTAAAAGAAGAAATTTGTAATTAAGATGATCTGAGCCTTCTGTGTGGAAACTTTCCAGTTCAGATGTTACAAACTGCTTTGATTTGAGGATTCTAGTATAGTGAGGAGAGCTAATCTGGACACAGTATAGATGTGATGTGTTTACAATAATATACACTGACTGGTTCCCAACTATTGCAGTCTGGCTAAAAACTAATAACACGCACAAGAAAGATTTTGTTAAATCTTTATGTCTTTACGTGACAAGTTGCAAGGGGATCTTTTAATAGCCAGCATGAACAGGAGGAATGATTACAGTGAGGAAAACCTCTTTCACTGTTCATATGGACACCTGACTGTTGTTGTAAGACACACTTGAAAAATTGTGAACCTATTCTTTAAGCTGTGATTTGTTGCTATGGAAGGTCCATGCCAGGTTCTGAGGACTGATGAATCTATATCTATAGTTTAACATTATGTGCTTACTATAAGATATTAATAATATAAATCCTACTATTCTATTAAACCCCAGCCTTTCATGTTTTTGTATGTTGTCTAACAATCTCTCGTCAAATATAGTGAGAAATAAATAGTTTAATTAAGTAATAGTTTGAATAGAGAAAGAAGTGTCAAGATCTAAAGAAACTGAGGGTTACAGACAGGATCACATTTATTCACAGAAAGCTTAACACGTTGCATGCAAGGCCCCTTGTCGGATTGAAAGTTCATCCATCATGTCAGAAGGAAAAGAATTTTAGGGACAAATGACATCATCAAAACTTGTCCTAACCTCATTCACGTCCTGTTCCAGTGACTTGATCAACAGTTGTATCGCTGTGTTTCGGCCCAGTTACTGATGGCTCTCTCTCAAACGCTGCCTATCTCATTACAGTAATGAACTTTATAATTACCTCCACCCCCTCAGAGAAGAATGAAGGCCATTAAGACACTGGGATTGGCTTTTATATCATTTACTTAGCCCAGGACACTAACCAGCAGACATTTTCCATCTCAATAAACTCCCACATCCTTCAAGCCGTTGACAACACTTTCCTTTCTTTCTTCAGATTGACAGGGTTTAAAAAGTTTCCATGCAAAACAAAATGACATGGAGCTGCAGTGCAGACTGAGGCTTTCTCTAGACTGGAACCCCTCTGTGTTAACCTTGATATTAGGTCTGTTAGATTTGGGATTTGGGTGGAAAAGTATTTGGCAGTCTGACTGTTCTCATGCTAGATAACGCAAAACTTTCAGAGGACAACAGAGCTTTGTCTGAGGACGTATTCTCTGACAGCACTTTCCACCATGGCTGGTCTGTGTTTGGACACTTTGGTTTCCTATAATGCACCTATTAAGCTATGGTGCTATAAAAAAAAAGCCTGAAAAGGATTTGTTATGTACACTTAACATTTTTGAACCTCTCTTTATTCCCACAAAGAGGAGGTCTAGGCTATGTATAAATAAATCCTACATCCTACCTCTAGCACATATAGTCAAACCAGTGGCCAAATTGGACCTCATGGAAGAATATTTTCGTATTTTTATTCTGAAAGTTTTGCTCATATGAGTGTTCCAAGTCAGATTCAACAAACTCTCTTAACTGTCTGAACTTGTTGTAAATTGCTCGTTTCAGCCTGATGAGTGCCACCAGTTCCCGAAGAGTAAAAACATAGCACAGCTTCAAGTCCTGCTTTCAAGTCCTGCTTTGAGAAATCAGTAGACAAAAACATAGTAGCGTCAGTAGTAGGAGGAGACCCAAAACAATTAGAAAATCTGAATCCAGCTGACGTGTCATCAGAACAGCTCTGCACTGTGACAGAAATAAAGAGAGAATGCTTTGACATGAAGTTAAGAAAATAAAAAAATATTTTTCTAAAGCAAAGCGGTCCGTGATGGGAGGCAGTAAAGGGATGTGACAGTCACAGAGATATTAGAGGAGAATATTATAGTCTACAGTTGTTGATGTTACACTGTCAGCTGCAAAACAACATGGTACTGGAAAAAGAGCTGCAGAGACACTGAGGCAGCTGTGGGAGTGAGAGAAGTTTCCTAGAAACTACTGAAATGCTGCACCAAAATATGTCAATAAAAATAATAAAATCTAAAAAACCTTTTAAATAAATTGGCAGCTATGATGATGAAAATATGGTAAACAGAATATAAATTTTGCATTAAGTTTGTTTTACTTATACATGATTTTTTTTGGGTTAATTTTGGTATCATATTTAAACTCCAGATTAAGTCAGATTATTTTATAATTGTAAATCAAACAAGTGTTTCTCCCCAGTGAAGAAAGGCAGAGATGATCTATTCATGACTTGTACGATAGGTCTGGACCACCTGTAAATTTTGTTTGTACCACGAGAAAATTCTAAGTGTAAGAAAATTGATGAATGCCACAAATGTTCTCAAATCACTTGTACGTGCATCTCAAGAATGAATCTGTTTGTACTAGTGATTGTACTAGTACTGTTTGTACTAGTGATTCTTCCATAACCCAAATCCCCATTACCATGTAATGCTTTAGTACTGGGTTCATCCTGGTTCATCTTTCCACTGTTATCAAAAATATGGGACATTTCAGATATACATCACTGAAAAAACTACAGTGGAAACAAACATCTAAATTTTCTGATGATTGAAGTACGTGGTTGTGGGACAGACAACAATAGAAGATGTGGTGCAGGTATTGTTACTGAATTTCTTTAACTTGCTGAATCAAGGGCACTGCTGGGTTCAACACAAGCCGGTCGCTAGCACAAAACAGCATCCAGTGTGTCAAACCACTTTGTAGTTTTACAGTTTGGTCGATGGACAGATTATGATCCTTTGCTTTTCAGATTTTTAATTTTTTTTTAGCTGTGTGTTTGCCTGACACTGAGAAATTGCCTGCTACAAGTTTTTGATTTATCCCCCAACTGAAACTACTGTACATTCAACTTGCATTTAGTATCACCTCCCGAGTGTCTAAATTTAGTTCCAGGAACTCATCCCAAAAGGAGGCAGAGAACAGTGGAAACAAAGACAATAGCTACATTATGATATTTTTAATTTGGTTAGCTTCCTGCAGTGAAAATTGTCTATTAGAAACTTTGCTACTATAGCAACTAACTTTAACATGTTAGCATTTAAGGTGGGCTAAACAGCTTTGTATCTCTAAAATACAATTTGTACATGATGTGTGCTAACATTAATTTGTCAGCTAGCTAACATGAATGTAACTTGTGTGGATTGCTGATAATAACATAATTGTTTTACTATTCGTCTTTGTAAAGACATTCAATCTTCTTCCGCATAAGCTAGCTACTTAGTTAATATGCAAGAATTGATATAAGTGTATTGATAGGTGCATTGTTGACTTACTGTCCACATTTATCCTTCAAGCTGTTAATAGATGATTTATTACAACTTGAGTTTTATTTTAGTGGCTCCAGTCATCAGTCCTGTCGGTTACGATAACATTGGTACATTAGCTATTGCTAAGATCTTGCAATGCGCTTGAAATCCACTGGGGCAAGAAACACAAGGAGCCAGATATTGATCCAGGTTGTAAACAAGTTAACTGTTTTGCAATATTTTCTAAAACCCAAGTTGTAAAAAACATAAAAAAAGTTGTATTAGGCCTATATATTTAATTAACTGCTCTTGGAAGTATCTTCTATTATTTTCCATTAGTTTTCAAGTATATGTCAATACTGTAAAAGTCACCATACATGGGAAACAGAGACAACATATTTAAAAATCTATCTGGAGGTGTTAGGTTCCCAGATGGAGATGTAGTCTGGGCTTCTCTAAGACCCCGCTAAGACACATGATACATGATCAAAATGTTTCCATAAACAACCAGTATACAAGTAGTCAACAATAAATATGTAAATAATATATCATACTGAATGGGGTGGTAGATGGTGGAATCAACCCTGTACATTCTGGGCTATAGAGCACAGAGCAGTGTTACAATATGACCTCATAATGACAAAATCTTTGTTAAATTAACAAGTCAGTTATATTAAAACAAACAGCCTCTCATTACCTTATCATAGTGGTACAACTGTAGATTATGAACTAACAAGTAGCACAAGCAACACTTTTGAAGTCGTCCATGTACAACCATTATATCAATCAGCAATTAGCATCTGTTCTGTTAAAATTATAACAAGGGGGGTGGGGGTGGGGGGACAATTTTCCCTTTAATATTTACTTTAATTATACAATTGATCATACAATGTATCTATCCTCATATCAAATGAGGGCTGAAAGAAACATTACCAGGCTTGTTTGCATTTGATTATGGAGTATTAGAGCTGTTGCACAACAGTGGTCTTAAATGAGCACAACATGGTGTGAAAATAGATTTGAATTTCAAATTAATGACTTTGCCGATTCATAACTTGGCTTGTGCATCGTTTCCATAACTCTGTAACAAGAGCGCAAACAGGTAATGAGCAAGTACATACAATATACTGATGATGGGTTTAACAGCACTTACTGTATAGCCTTCTAACAAAGACTATAACCTCTACTTCCAACAAAACAAGTTGAACATTATTAACACAAAGGCAGCATTGTCGCTGTATAATTCTCTCCCACCAGCCATGGAAATGAAGACCAGAAAGGAGAATTTCATCCTGCATCTACTTGTACTTGGCAGACCGTGTTACACATAGAACCAACCCATTTGTGAATGCATTGTGTTTGGCTGGGATTAATTAACACTTATAATGTAGTGGGGAATCAGGCGAGTCAGGCTTGTGCTATAATAGGGGAGCATTTTGGCTTGCAATACTGGACAAAGAGTTTACCTCCGAGGTGTGTGTATGTGTGTGTGAGTGAGAGAGCCAGGGAGAACAAGAGGCAACAGCCTACTGCACTACATTGTATGCTATCATGCTGAAACATATGGACAGACAGGTCCTTTGTCACTACTGTAAGGGCACGTTTGACATGGTTTGATAGAGAGGTGCAAACAAACACAAAAGCACTATCCTACTCACTCAATGCCAACCTGTCACTCTCCGTCAAGGCAGTGTGTGTGTGTGTGTGTGTGTGTATGTGTCTATAAATCTATTTGAGCCAGTGACCAAGAGAAAAGCAGACCTTAGTTATGCAAAAGTATAATAGAGGAAGTGTGCCTGTGTGTGTGATACCCTTGCTATACGGTTCACAATGCTGAAATAATATAGACTATTCCGTATGCCTTATGTCGACAGTATAGTCACATAAAACAAGTCCAAATTGAGAATGTATAATTATACAAATCATACGAAACCAAGAGTAGTCACTCATTACCTTGCAGTGTGTTTGAATGTGCTCAAAAACACATCAAATGTGTCATTATGTGATACCTTTAAAGCATGAGATGAAAAAAAGAGGGATGGTTTTCATGTCTAACTCTTGTTCTTTGTCTTATTTGTCTGATTTAGTCACCACCTGCATGTTCACATTGATGGAGAGAGTGAGTAGCATTTGCAGTACCTCAACAGCACCTATGGGTGTCCCTCTTTTTCTTCTGAACTCCTCTTGTCGTGCTGCAGCCTCCCAGTTTCTCCACTGATACTGTGGCAGAAATGACCAAATATGTGTGTGTGTGTGTGTGTGTGTGTGTCTGTGTGTGTGGGGGTGTGTGTGTGTTTAAGACAGAGGAGGCACCTGTGCAGGACAAAATGGATATAAATATTATATTACTATATGAAATTGCTAGTAACTATAGAAAATATATATATTTTTTCCGGAGGGAGATTAAACATTTATGAGATTATCGTAATTGTAATTATACAAAAACACATAACAGACTGGATTTTGTGCTAACAGGCAAGTTACATGGAATCATAAAGACTATAAGAACATAAGTGTGTCATGACGACAAGATATATTGTCTCGTTAGTTTCTGGTTGTCCAAATATATTACTAACTAAAATTTAAACCTATGGTACATGCACCTTTTTCAGTTGACACTTTTTTCTCCAAATCCTGGAATTTGTGTAATTGGCATATTTGCAGACAACAGTAGGACAAAGCACTCTTTAGGTGACCTAATCCAAGATCATGACTGTATTTCATCCTGTTAGTTTCCTACATTATAACCACTTGTCTCCTTAAAGGAAATAACTTGGAGGGAACTTATTACACTTAATATATAGTAGTATTATTTATTTATATTTTATTTACCTAGGATTTGTCATTTCCATTTCATAATTCTAGTTCTGTATACAAAATTTATTACATGTCTGGTTTTGTTTTAGAATTTTCCTTCTTTCCAAATTGGGGGTCTAAGGATTTTGTGTGTCCTATGTTATACATATTAAAAAGAACTCTGAGGTAAATGTGTGACTTAGTGGCACAGTGGACAAAATGAAGCTAACTGTAGTAAAGTAACTGAAGTTAAGTACTGAATGTGTTCTTCACAGAAAGGTTATACCATCAGATCCTAATAGTTGCATAAAGTCAGCAGCACAGGATTTCTAGAGGTGGGACCCACAAGTCCTGGAAACCCCAGCAGCTACAAATGCTGCTTTCAAGAGCAGCCTGCAGTATTATGTTGTCACTATCTGGAATCAGATAGACAGGTTTACAAGAGAACAAACTAGTTTACATGCTGTCAAATGTGAACTGCAATCTGGACACTACTATATCTCATTGACAGAGTGCACATTTTTTATTGTTTGTTTTAAAAATGTACCAAAGAAAGGAATATTTAGGTGACAGTTTAGTAACAAAGACATTGTTGCTTCCTTATGAAATGTAATCTTTCCATTACAAAAGATTATTAATTAGATTTTGTTTTAATTAAATCTCTTTTTATGTAACATTTGTGTAAATTATGTAATCACAAGATTCATTATTATTATCATTATTATTATTATTATTATTATTATCCATTCATCATACTGTACTGTACATCTTCAATGTAAATTGTATAATATCAAAACGATTGCTCAATTCTATGTTTACTATTTGTGTACAAAATTGAAACAGCACAAAATTGGTTTAAGAAGCATGAACCAATAAAAAAGACAATAAATTGTTGTAAGAACTGGAATTTAAAGTCTACTTCTACAGTGGGAAAATTCCTGGAAAGTTACTGTGAATTGTCAGCTATTGCTTGTCAGGATATCCAGCTTAAAAAAAAATAAAAATAAAAAAATAATTGAAGGCATTACTGTATATAGTGTGGATATTAATGTGTGCCACAATAAAATCATTTCTTGATAGGATATTCATAATTTATTCCCTACTGTATTGGGAAAACTGTCATGATCGCTGCACTGAAATCATCTTGAAGGAAAAGAAGATGACCTGCGGGTGCAGCAGCCAAATGTATTTAAACCTACAAATGAAAAAGTGGATGTGGTTGGACTTACTCCTGTGTACCTTTAAACTCTGTCGTCCTGACTGTCTCCAGACTGCAGACAGAAAGATCTGCATTGGATTTGAACTGCACATAAACAACAACACATTATTAAGCAGTTTGTTAGTGTGCACCACCGTTTGTTCAAATCTACCCACTAAAGCAAAGGTCCCTCTCATTTCCTTGGAAATTGCCAGCCACTGTGCTTATAGAGTATTCTAGTGTTGGTGTGTAACACTGATATTTGTGGAAGGGGACCTGAGGTGGATGTTGATTGAGGATAAAAAAGACAGACTTTGGTCAGCCTCAGAATCTCTCTTGGACTCACGAACATTGTGAAGTAGTGTCACATCTAGACCCTGCATCGCACACTTGGCCTGGTCATATTTACTGTAATGAATTCTGTATGGATGATTGTGACCCAGAGGGGAATAATGTACGATTGAGCATGGTGGTGTTTTATGGCTGTCATTAACATCAAGCCCTGGAAGACAGAGCTGAAGGAGTGTGGGGTTCATCCTGGCTCTTTATAATGGAACAAGGCATTCAGAGCAAATAACACATCCCTGTCCAGCGATGTAGTGGAGGGTAAACCCATCTAAACTCAGTTTAGGTTGGCAGTTGTAGATAGTTTACATCATACGTGGGGTAAGTGGGATAAAAGGTATACGAGTTGCATAAAAATGATGTCTTTTTAAGGGAACAAGTAAAATGAACTGAAGCTTTAATTACAGATTTTTGCTGCTAAGTGCTGTTTGTTTATCATGATGATCAGAGAGGTCAACATTCCATGTTGCTTTTTCAAAGATCAGCAGGAGATAGAATAAATGATCAGGGCCAGATAACCCGATAATGATCAATCTCAGAAGTTTCCCAAAGCAGTGCTTGAGAGTGTGTGCAGGTGCACATTGTTAAGATCTTCTTAACATCCGCTGTCTGCATTGCTGAAGATGATGCTGAATACACTATAAAGTAACTTCACATTAATTGTCTGTAAGCCCTGCTGACCTAACCCTAACACACCTGAGTATGTGCAGTTGAGTGAATTGAGAAAGTTGTATTGTGGCTAATGTAGGCACCAGGTTTTGACAAGGAAGAATAAAAATAAAAGTTTGCTCTACTGCATCGATTTTGATCCATTTTATCTTTACTGTTCATTGTGAGACTGATAGTGTTATAGGAGCACAATGCTAAATCGATGGGGTGCTCTTTTAAACTTAAGAGGGGTCATAAAATTAATTTTATGATCACCAAGATGATATTTTGTTTTGGTGAGTCCAGCTTTGTCTCTGACCAGAACACAGGCTTGCTGATACTTATAGTAACAGTGACGGTAGGTGCGTTAGGATGGGGAGTATGGGTTAGTTTTTGTACAGTAGAGCTGATGTTATTGCAAGAAAACCTAGAGTGGATATGGCAGGTGCTTCCTGCATATAGACCATATCCTAATAATGCATCACACCTCTCAAATGAAGTAGTGTTGAAGTGCAATCCCTGTCTTCTAAACATTACATTTATATACTACTTATTTGAAATAGCAAATACATTTTTCAGGACACATAATGCCACCTGGATAATGTTTTTCTTTTAATCAACATAATGAGGAAATGTTTTTAAGCAATATTGTGGCAACTAAAGCATAGTTAAAGACAATTTAAAGCATTTGGTTACTGTTAGGGAAAATTCTTGGTTATATACTGCAAACCTGAGACTTATTTACTTTCTCTATATTTAACCATCATCTTTCCTGAACCTTAGCTAACTGTTTTTATAGCCTAAACCACATGGGGGGCTTAAAGTCTGGCTTAAAGCACAGCACAAGATCATAGCACTTTGTGGACTGGAGAAAAGTGTTGCCACGACTTAACAATCCAGGCAGCAATTGTGTTTTTGCCAAAATGGCACAGTTTCCCTCGTATATAAATTTGATATATAGGAGATAAGGTTGTTTAATTGTATCTTGCAAAATTGCACTTCTTATCCAATCCAGTTGCATTCTGGAATGAAATGTATTAGTACAAGTGTGCAAAGTACTTTGTGAGAGAGAGAAAGACAGGATGTCTCGCATACTGTATGATTTCATATGTAATCCACCAAAATAATCTAAATAAATGACAATAGAGAGAATGACAACATTCCTGTGTGTTTAAATGATCACTACATTTTTGTGCCAAGAAGCAACAACCTAAAAACATGGAAATACTGAGTGATATAATAAGTACCCATCATTTAAATTAGATAATATTAAAGATAATAGCTGAAAAGGACCACATCAGTTACTACCTGAAATATGTACAGCAACCTTCCACGCCATGCTAGCTAAAGTTGAGCATCAACTTTTAAAAAGTGGGAGAGCTCAGTGTCCCAGTAGAAGGACAGGAGGCTTCTCTCCAGCAGCTGACATAAAAAGGTTCATGTAGGAATGTTGTGTCTTAAGTTGTGAAGTGAGCTTTTGTAACTTAAAATGTTTTATCTGTTTGCTTTTTTAACCTTGAAAAGTATTGGATTCCAAACATTGCACACTATGTACCCTATGTACCCAGCATGATACTTCCATTCAGGTGGAATTTTAATCACAGCTAACAAACTTTACTGAACAACTGTGGAGATGTTTTTCACATTTTTTATTTTTCACTCTGTGTTTTCTGTCTTGTTCATGTTCATGTTCAGGAAGTCAGAATAATACATTTTTTTCCCATGTGGGAAGAACAAAAAAGTACATCAGGTGACAGACCTTAGTGCAGAACAGTGTCAATCATTGACATGCACCAGAACAACAAAGATTTAAGGCTTAACAGCAACATGTCCATAGACCTTGCTGTTTGAGAAATGCATATTAAAGCTACTTATATTCTCTCATATTCGTGAAACAATAAACAATAACTTGAACTGCTTTATATGGGGATCAAAGTAATTAATAAACCTGGGTGACAATGCTATGCAGTAGGTAAGGACTATTATGTAATACATATTTATTATTTTATGCATATTCATAGTTGACATATGAAAGGGGTTTGAACTATATTCCATTTCAAATAAAAGGAGATTCAGTGTAAATCAGTGATGAAAAGCCAATTTCATATTTTGATATGAGAAATTTTAAAGCCACCACTTATAGGATTTGAACATTTCTGACGGCGCCCTCCAGTGATATTCCAGTATAAAAAAAAGACACTGTGGCACATAGAAATGCATCCATATACATGGTCTTCATTCCCTTATGGACCTGACCTGAGCACATATGATGACTGGGCAAAAAGCGACACGAGGACTGCAGTTGTAACTGGGACTGTCTCATTTTTCTACAAACAAAATCTTAGGCCAAATTATTTTAAAGCAGCAATAATTATTGATTTTGCCACAGTGGACACACAGTGGCAGTGGACACAACACTGATATATTATCACCTTATACAATACCAACATTATCATTCATTTGGAGTTGTGTTTGTGTCCACCTGATGAATGTAAGTCCAATATTTACTCTGCTTTTAGCTCTGTTTTGGTGATATTTCCCTTCATTTGTATACTTGATACTGTC
Organism: Thunnus albacares; assembly: GCF_914725855.1. Lineage (NCBI taxonomy): Eukaryota > Metazoa > Chordata > Actinopteri > Scombriformes > Scombridae > Thunnus > Thunnus albacares. Next base: position 33,502,550 of record NC_058111.1, read on the forward strand.
TATGGAACTACATCGAAAATCTGGTATTTTTCATTTAAAAAACAGCAACACTTCACTTGCAGTCCCTCTATTACTGTATAAACAGTAATAGAGGGACTGCAAGTATAAACAGTACACAAACACTGAATTAATGGTTTATAACAAACTATTATGTAGCTGTAATTAGATATAAGTGTTTATTAATATATTTGTCATTGTAATTATAACTCCTCCTGTGGGCACCCATATGTGGAGGCTGCTGTATAAACAGATAATGAATGACAGTATAATAATAATAATAATAATAATAATAATAATAATAATAATAATAATAATAATAATAATAATAATAATAAATAATCACATAAAATGTCCTTATATCTTATTAACTTATTACGCTACAGTATATATTACACACACACACACACACACACACACACACACACACACACACACACATATATATATATATATATATATATATATATATATATATATATATATAGCTAAATCAATGGCTCTTAAAGTAAAGTATATTGGAAAAAACACTGGCGTTCACACCAAGGCTAAAAAAACCCCCTGCTGCTAGATTCTTAAAAAGCATCACACAGTGTCATCAATAAGACAGACTTCTTAAATCCTGAACTCCTGTGCTAAGTAGCCTTATAATTCTTCCCACCTTCAAAAAAGAACTGCCTAAATATCTCTGTTTCTCCGCCTGAAATGTGGAGTCCGCCACTGAGTCAGATTTAAGATGTTGTGCTGGCAGCAGCTCTACCTTGAATTATTGTACAGGCCAGGAGAGAGAGAAAGGGGGGGGGGGGGGGGGGGGATGGAGAGAGTTTAAAATAGAAGAAAAGACGAAGAGAGAGAGAGAGAGAGGGGTGTGGGTAGAAAGGGGGTGAAATAGAAAGAGAGATAGAGGTAGAGGAGCCCAGCACAAAGCATGTAGCTGCAGGAGAGGCTTATGCTTTAGACAGCCATGTCAAAATGCAATGCACTCTCTGCTGCCTTTATCTCTCTCATGCCTCTTCCTCTTCTCTCCTATCTCTGTCCTCTTCTTCTTCTTCCCTTCTCGGTGGTTTCCTTCCATCTGCATTCTGGTCCTTCTCTCTATCTCCCTTCCTCACCCTCACCATCCCTCCAGCCTCCCCCGTCTCTCTTTGTTTTCTGCCTCTTTCTCCTACAATGCCTTATTTTCTCACAAGCACAGGAGTATGGGGACAGGATCACCACCAAGCATATTGGTACTCCTCTCTGTCTTCCTATCTGTGTCTCTCTTTCTCACACACACACACACACACACACATACACACACACACACACACACACACACACACAAAACACCTTAGCATGGAAATTGAAATAATGATAATGTATCCCTCAGTCTGCATCAAAGTATTGCCACTTCAAAAAAATGCTGGCAGGCATGAAATGCAAACGTGAAGCAGATGGATTGAGAAGGAGGAAGGAGAAAGGCTGTGTGTGTGTGTGTGTGTGTGTGTGTGTGTGTCTTTTTCCCTTTTACTGTCCTGCCTTTACTTTGTACATTGGCTGTAGCTTTAAGGCAGGGAGAACTGTGTGTGTGTGTGTGACATGAGAGTTGCCTACAGTATATAACAAAGCTGAGTACATCCCTCCCTGGTCAATATCACTAATATGTTAAGTAATTAGAAATCCATTTAATACAATTTTATTTGTTTTTAGACAATACCCAAGGAGAATTAAGTCAATTCACTTGAAAAACAAAATGTTTGACTAATTAAACTATAATGAAAGGTCCATATTTAAGAAAGAACTGCAACAAAAGTCAGCACACCCTTCATTAGTGAGACTCCATTCTTTTATTTTTTAAATATTTTGTATGTCTGTATTTTGATGACAGATTGGGTCCTCCTGGGCAGGGATGATACCAGTCTAGCACAAATGTGTGGAGAGATGTTCTGTCATTCTTCACACATCATTCTTTTCAGCTGCTCTTTGCTGGAGGGGTTCTGTTGCTCTACCTTCTGCTTTAAAGTACTCCAAAGGTGTTTTATCGGATTCAGATCAGGGACATACTTGGCCAGGTCATAGTTTTTACTTTTTTCCTTCTTTAAGAACTCTTATGTGATTTTTGCAGTGTGTGTGGGATCATTGTCATATTGGAAAATTCCTCCCCTGCCAACCCTCTTAAGACTGGTACACTGTTAAAGATTTTTCCATCAAAAAACAGTAAAGAACTGGCACCAGGGTTGCCATTAATATACTGTAAAATTAATGGTGTCTTGCTGTTGCTGAAACTCAGAGTTTGTTTATTTTGCTGTATAAATAGGGAATAAAACTGTTATTTTCTACTTTTACAGTAAAATACTGCCAAAAGGACATCGTTTTCACAAGAGGTAAAGTTAGATTTTTACTGTAACTGTAATATGTATCACATTTTACTCGATACACTATTGTGTAACTGACTACTAGCAGTGAGGACTACAGTGAGTTTTGTTAAATTTAAATTTTTTTTTCTCCAAACCTTGTGACTTGATATAATTACTCATTGACAGTATTTACAACAATGAATAAGCATAGACATTATTGAATTGTGACTTAAAATGTTACGACAAATGATACAACTTCAAGGTATTACTTTCAAACCATGTCTCACTTTATTAATATTTTAAATGAAGATGCTAAATGTTCACACAAAATTAGTAATAGAAAAAACAAATCTTGGAGCTTGCTCAGGTAATTAAACTTACATTTCAGTCATTTAAAAAGTAAATACTGTACTTAAATAAGTTGTGCAGTCTGAACATTGCACACAAATAAAGACATAAAACATAAAAAATATTAACATGCTTCTCTAACGCAAGCTGTAACTTTTCAAGTTAAAGGTGCAGTGTGTAGAATTTAGTGGCTTCTAGCGGAACAGACTTGGCAGAAATGTAATATAATATTCACAAGTATGTTTTATTAGTGTATAATCACCTGAAAATAAGAATTGTTGTGTTTTCATTACCTCAGAATAAGCCCTTTATATCTACATAAGGAGCAGGTCCTCTTCCTTGGAGCCCGCCATGTTGCACCACCATATTTGTACAGTAACCCAGAGCGGACCAAGAATAACTCAAAGAGTAACTGAAAAGTGTGGTCAAGAGACTGATTGTGTGGGTGGGTGAGAGGGTTAAAAAAAAAAAAAGATAATAGTATAAATAATAATAATAATAATAATACTTAATTTATATAGCACATCCATTCTTCAGTGTTGCATCCATCCAGGGATGTAACACTTAAGGACTAAGACAGGGATATTGCTGTAAATTGCTGATGTGTTTCAGGCCACTATAGTACTAAATGCACTAATACTTGGGCATGAAAGAAAACAATTTCATCAGTAACAAAGTGGTACATGCTACTACACAGACAGCAAAGGGATATTATCTAAATAAAATTAAGTTGTTTGGAGATGCTAGCATATAAAACAGTAAAATGAACTCACCATGTACTTTGGAACATCAGAATCACAAATCGAGCTCCATTCTCAGAAATGTTGACTTGCCACTGTAACAACAGATTATTTTAGCAACAGTACAGATGTAGCAAGTTAGCAAGACTGATTTCAAAACTTAATTCAAGTCTAATGCTTTATGTATTAAATTGTACTAAAATTCACTTCAAGAAAACAATTTGAGCAAAAACTCAAAAACAAAGCTAAACAGTACACTAAAATATGATGAGAAAAAAAGGGTATTCATCTGGCTTCTTTTCATGTTCTTTGGCAGAGTTTAATCTTCGAATTTTGCGCCATTTTGTGAGAAATGGTTTTCTTTTTGGACATCGTCCACAGAGGTTGATTCTTGCAATGTCCTTTGCACTGTCTGAGCATTCACCGAAACACCAATTTCCACAGATAATCCTTGTACCAAATCAAAAGCACTTACCCATCTGTTTTTCAATGCGAGGTTGCGTAAATAGCGAATTGTATGTGCCGTCACTTTTCAAAGACGGCCTCTGTGCGTTCTGCTATTGGTAGTATGGGTCCTCCTGTACCCTCACAATCTCATTTCTTGTTCAGACAATTCCTTACCATGTGTAGCCATGTTGAATTAGACATAACCCAGGCATTTAATCATTTATGTATCAGTGGTCACAGGTGTACTCACTTGAGGTTGTACTTTGAGGCCTGCATTTTCCATTTAGTCTATCTAACCAGTTTGCTTTTAATTACAAATAAGATCAAATACCCTACACTTCACCCTAAACTACTACAATTATTGTAAGATGATACAATTTTGAATCATTTGACATTTTAGTGACATTACACAGGGGTGTACTCAGTTTTGTTATATAATGGAGCTTTAGTGAAGATTCAGTCAGGAAGACTATCTTGCATGCTCAGGTCAGTAGTTTTATTTCTCAAACCATCTGTCATTCCCCCACACATTCTCACTTGTAATTTCCTTGCTGTCTTTGCCCAGCAGTCAATTGAAACATCAGCTGTTCACATCAGCTGGTCACTTCTAACCAATAGCACAGTGACAACTTCATGGTCAGCCCATCATCTTGTGGCTGTCTTTTTAAATGTTTTCACCTGCTCTGCCTTTAGTGCTGTCATGCTATTTTATGCACGCCCCACCACCTCCCCATCACTGCCCATTCTGAGCACCAAAGACTTCTGACAACACTTAATCATCAATATCTGTATAATAAACATTTATCTTTGCATCATTCACTTTCTCTCCTGATTGATCTGTATATGGGCTTTTGACACCATGTTTTTATGTTTGTGAGTGTTGTAGTCAAGGGTGTATATTGTCAGTTTCTCACTATGGGAGGGTGTCACCTACCAGATCTGGGCCTTTTGTTGCAGTTAGTGATCCTTTACTGTGATGCTCACAATGGTAAGACTATATGTATATGATTATTGTCTATGATTACAATCTACAACAGAAGTAAGCAATGGAAAGTAGAAAGTAAAAAGTCATGTATTCATCACCATTGTAATCCAGTGGTAAAGGAAGTTTTAATTACAACCCTTTTTTGAAAATTTACATTTCTATTCTATTACATATTTTTGCCAAATACATATTGAAGGAAACGTTTTAGGGAGTTTTAGGGAAGTAGTATACTGTACGTATACATGAGGTGGCTATGTGTTTATAAAATGCAGGGCTTTAACTCCAGAGACCAGAGTTTGCATCTTGTGTCTAATGTGTGGATATGTTTAGGCTTCTAAAGAACTTTGGTTAAGATGGCGGTTTTGGTTAAATATTATGCCCTACATGGAATTGCTGTTGCAAATGTGCAGTATATACATGTAATTTTTAGGATTCAGGGCAGGTCTATTGGCTGTCTGTGTTGATCTGAATGTAAGACAGCCCTGATTTTTAAGACAACCCCTCTTTTCCAACACCTGCATGCACAGCAGTCCTGTTGGCAAAGTTTCCATGAAATACTATCAATCTGAGAAGAAGAGAGTCCTCATCCCTGAAGTCTTTCTCTCATAAAAGTGAAATAATACCATTAAATCAGAACGTGAATCCATTTTTGTAGCTTGTCTATCAGTCACATACTCACATTCTCTCCTCTAAGGTCTTTTTGTCTTGAGCGCCCTGTCAGCTGTGACAGCAGTAGCCTAATTCTTGGCTGCTTCACAAATGATTATGTGTTTGGAAGACACTTTGGACCCTTTTACACTCAATGTAAAAGTGATTTTATTTATTGTATTAAATGATTTTATTTCCTCCGTGGCAAAAAAAAACAAGCCTTCTGAAATTCCTGTAGGTAAACTGGACACTCGCTAGCCTAGCAACATTAAGGATACAAACCCATAATGCAACTTCTTGTGAACATGTAATTGTCTCATCCTCAAATATAAGATGACCCCCCCCCCCCCCCCCCCCCCCCCGAAGTCAAACATGTTCCTCCAGAGTTAATAAAGAAGTAACCAAAGAAGACAACAGCCTGTAATATAGAGCAATGTTGGAAATTATGACAAATCAAAAATAGGAGTCAGACTTTTTAATTTTTTTTTTTTTTACAAAATGTATTATATTATAATAGTATAATATTGGAAAAGGCTATCTCTCTGTGGCTCACCAGAACCTTGATTTGACCCAACAGTGTCCACTTGTCCCAACTTCTGTCCTCAAGAAAATTTGAATATTATGCAGACTTTGTCTACTTGATTTTGCTGCATTGCCAATGGGAGGGTCTCTGATTCAAGCTAACATTTTGGTCCCCACAAGAGTCCTGATTCTCTCATGGAAGAGAACACATGAGATAACATGGGGCTAAACTGGGGTAAGTTTAGCAAAGCACAAGAACCTTTTGAGCTTCCGCTGCTGCTATTATATGCATGGACATGTCAAAAAGGGTTACAAAATGTAACTTTATTTCAGGAGTGATACCAATTTTTATTGTACATTTGGCAAAATAATATGTGACTGTTGGTGATGTGCATTTGCTGTTGGCATCTTATAGTAATAATATACAGTATGGATTGCCTTCCCTGGCCACCATAAATGGAGCATCTTGTTTGCTTTTCTAACCTGATACTACTCCCTATTATAAGTTTTTCATATGTTGACTTTACATTGAATGCTCAGCCTTCAACAACTCAGCCCCCCCAAATGAGCCCACTCTGTTCTGATTGCCCAGCTTTCAGGAAGCCTGCAGAGGGGCAGCCATATCAGAGTTGTATTAAGTTACTGCTGATGAAAACCCAACATTTTCCTGCTTTTAAACGACTAAATAATGGATGAATTTTATTGTGGAGAATTTAGAGGTAGTGAAACGCGTTCCTCACAGAATAAGCAGAGCTTTGTTAGTGGCGCTAAAAACCGGTCGACACAACAAGATATAGAGATATTTGGGGCTTTTTGTTGAGCGGATCAGTTACAAATAATGCAGAGAGGAATAATCAGCCACAGTGATGGTGATGTTTGATTAAGAGCTGCAGATGACCAGCTACAACAGGTAAACAACTTATTTTACTTTGCCCTGCTTTATAATGGATAAACACTCACAGCAGCTTGGCGTGACTACCCCCAAAACAATGGAAAAATGCCATAATGTTAGCAGAGTGGAGCAGTGAGCTTGCGTGCTGTGTGTGTAGCAGATGACCATATAAAGGAATCCGTCATGAGCTGACGTCGGCTTGGCCTGAAGGTAGAAAAAAGTGTTGGAAACTGAGTGTTCAGAACAGTCTGAAGCTGGTGCTTTTTGCTGACAGGGATAACTTCTACATACGTTCACCTCATTATTTGACACCTTGGCCATGTTTAATATGAACATCTGACATTGTGACATTGTATATATGACTGGAAATAAGGAAAAGCAAAAAACCCCAAACATTTAACGTATTTATTAAAGGGGGATTAGTTCTCCTGTTGCTATTTGTATTCTTTAAGAGCTTCCTCTAAAGAGCAAAGCCTTTTCTGCCAAATCTAACGATAACCAATTGTGTCTGCCTGGAATCATATAATGTCTTCAATGTCTTTTGTATTCAGTTATATTCCATGTTTTCAAGACTTGTCAATCAATTCAAGTGTAATAGCACGTTTCTGTCCACGTTTTAAATATGGGTGGTTCTGTTATGTTTTGGTTCGATCACAGATAGTGCTTTTAACATTACATTTTGTGCTGCATTTTGGTGCACCTTCAAAGCATCTTATCTGTGTTTTCTCTACCTAGGAACAATGAGGGACGCGCTTGTGTTGTCAGTGGAGATTAATTTCAACTAGACTTCGGCTGAGTTTCCGTGCCTAGTGAAGCCTAAAGTATCTTTGGCGTTTGGGGTCATCATTGAGGAACGCCAATTTGTCTAGATTCACCTGCTTTCTCCACTGATGAGTGTCTGTAAGCCACTTGTGAGTGTATCTGTGTGTGTGGTCACTTGCAAAAACTGGTTCAATATAATGGATTCAATTAGCTCCGGCTAATAACTAGCAGCAAGTGTTGAGGCAGAACAGGTCTTTAATTTCCACCAACACAAAAACACAAACACACACACACACACACACACACTTCTATGTTTTTGGGTGTCCGCAGGTCAGTTAGCACCATATGGCAGCAGACGTAATTAGCGTCTAATCGGCTTGATGTTTTGACTGCAGTTGTTTCACAGTTCACTAGCTGTGTGGGTTAGCAGTGCTGCTAGCTAGTTACCTCCCACAGGGCAGCAGGTGAGTCAGCCAGCAGGGTGCCGTCTGCACAGGTGGATACATGCACACACACAGAAAGAGAGACAGAGAGAGAGAGAGAGAGAGAGAGAGAGAGAGAGAGAGAGAGAGAGAGAGACATGTTAGGATGGAACAGTTTTGAGGATACTGACCTACCTGGAGGCATAACCTCAGCCATGACAAACACATTCCTAACCCTTATCTCAACCTTAACCTAACCGCAATTCATACATGCTAAATGTATTAGTGTGTGTGTGTGTTTTTATCCAAATATGGCCTATGAGAGAAATGCATGCACACACACACACACACACACACACACACACACACACACACACACACACACACACACACACACACAATCCTCTGCCTTTCATCAGCCCCTCACTCATCTGATAACAACACAAGAGCAAATCACTTGGTTCTGAGTGGCTGTCGCTCATTCAGAGGCACATTGGCAGTGTGTGAATACTAACTTAGAGAAAAAGGCACACACGCCTGCGCGCACGCACACACGCGCACACACACACACACACACACACACACACACACACACACACACACACCCCCAAACACACGCTATTACTGGCACTTTTAACACTTTCCATAGATTTAATTTTGTTATTTTAAGGATTCCACAGTGCAACTGTTCTATATAAGAAATGGTTGATTATGTACTATATTGTAAATATGTATAAAGCAAATTGTTATCATCTTAGTATGGCAGCACAGACTTAACTGCAGTTTGAAAATTAACATTTAAGATATGACTTTTGTAATATTTTTCTGATAAACAACTGTGCAATTTAAGTAACAGAGGATACTGCATGCCAACATGTATGTATATGAGCAGACCCCAAACCCACATGCAATGTTAACACCCATGTGAGCTACATATTTATTGGCTTGTCAATGACTAAATCTAGTTTGCATGATTACATCTTTTCAATTTCACTGCTGATTTACATTATTATAGATGTTGCAATGTTGTGGTATGTGCTCTTGTAAAATAAATAAATATTAAAAATTATATATATATGTGTGTGTGTGTGTGTGTATATGTATGTATGTATGTATATATACTGTATATACAGTATTACTTTATTTAAAATTGGAGACACAATGAGAAGTTAGGAAGGGAGATGATGCAGTGAGGACAGCAGGGGGAATTAATCCAGTCTGTACGGGAAATCTGCAATTTTTAAAAATTAAAATCTGCAAGTTTCCACACAGAACAGCAACGTGGCTTATCTTTATAAATGCTACTAATAATTGACATATATAAAGTATATCTATATATATATATATATATATGGCCATATACGTACTAGAAAAATAAAAAAGCCAGTCCTCTGGAGGAGCGACTGAGCAGCTGCTGTAGGATTCAGACGTGTTGCCATTTATCAATATTCATTACTTGACATTGTCTGCTGATGGAAATATGGTAAATCTGGGACTATTTGAATATGAATAGAATTTGCTCTCTAGACTTCATACTTCTATTCACATGCGCACCTACATGTTTACACAGGACATATGCTCTTCCTATAAAATGAAGTATATGTTATTTTCATTCCTTCAATAGGGGTAAAAAATACATAACATAGAAAGAAAGAAGGAAGGCAAGAAAGAAACAAGGAAAATTGATTAAATTACATTCTATTGATTCCTGTAGAAAAAGAGGATACCATATGGGTGGTCCCATTATGAATATACCATTATTAAGTATGTAAGTGGATAGCTGTTTGAATGAAAAGCAGTGTAAATGATATGCTGCAATACTGCAATCTTCTAATGTAACACTGAGAGAAAACAGATTGAACAAAATTTTTATCAACAACAACACAATATTTCTATGGTCTGGGTTTCTGTATGTCTCAGAGAAACAGTTTTGTTGGCTTTTAAAAAATATTTAACCATAACCATGATCTTTTCCTAACCTCTTCCAAGTATTTAAACTGCCTGCCTTGTGTATAGACTGATAAATGTGCTTTTGACTATTCTGACATAATATGTGCCTTTGTGCTGTTGAATATTGTTGTTCTGCTATAGACTTGCTACTGTCATTAATCCACTTTCTAAAATTGTGATATTTGTATTTATAGATTGTTTTTACATGTGTAAATGAATTGTATATGTGTACCTTTGTTTGCAAACTCGCTTGCCTCAAATTGGCCCTTGAGGGACGAATAAAGAATTTTGAAATGAACTGAATAGAACTGAATAAACTCAAAGCTTTACTAATTAATATTTTTACACTAACATTGAACTAAATGACCCTATCTACTGAGATGTGATATAGAATTGAAATGAGAATGAAAAGAATTATTATCCAGCTTTGCGTTTCTATAGAGCTTTTTAGTCTCTTTTCTTTTTGGGGGGGTTTTATGATACATTTTTATAAAAATTACATTTCCAGCAACAGGCAGCTTTTCATTACAGTCACATTCTGAGTATGTACATCATGTATATACAGTGTTGTAATTTCATATATCTGCTGCTTCCGATTTCACACATTGTGTTACATTTGCAGGAGGCTGCAGCGGTGGAGCGGCCCAGTACGTAAATCCTGAGGTGTGTGTGCGAGAGATGGACTGGTCCTGACAGTGTTGTAAGTGCTATACAGTTAAACAATAGTGCGCAGTGAGGAAGCACCCGTGCTGAGGGTGTCATATATTACAAGAAAGGCAGCCTCCAAACAAATTATGGCTGTGTCTTTGTGTTGTTCTTAGCCCTCCATCTCTCCCTCTCCCTCCCTCTCTCTTTCCTAGTGTTATATATTTTCACACCTCAGTGAGTCCATTGCGCACACACACACACACACACACACACACACACTCTGCTTGTCTGACTGTCTCCTCCACCCTCCTCCCTGTCGTTCCTTCTTTCCCTCTTCCTCCTCTACTGCATTTTCCTTCTTATTTCTCTTTCTCACTTCATATCACCCTTCCTCACTCTCCCTCTCTCTCCTCCCTCCCCCCCTCCTCTCCCTCCTCCCTCCCCCTCTCTCTTGGGTCATGTTGCAGCAGCTCCAGCAGAAATAATAGGAGCAAAGGCGTGAGGTTGTTATTTGCATAGAAATAGCATGACGCCCCAGGCAGCTTCAGGAGAAGGACACAGAGATCATTTGTCTCAAAATTTTAATGAAAACTTTTGCTGAGACAGAGATTTCTTTCCCTCTACATCCCCCCCCCCCTCCTCTCTTTCCTCTCCTTCCCCAATTTCTATTCTTCCTCTGTACCTTCCATACCGTCCGATCCTTGCGCTCTCTCTTCTTCTCTTCTCTTTCTGTAGTAGCACAGTGCGATTTGAAATTAGATGACACATCAGTATTGTGCTGCTGTGCACCACCAGAACGTCATTCTTACTGGTGGTTCGTCAAACATTACAGGAAACACTGAAGAGTCGAGATGTCTCTGGTTAGGACAGTTTGTAGACAGTAACATGTCTGGTAAAGTGGCTGAAACACAAAAAAGAAAGAATTTGCATCAACTAATTTAGCCATTACAAACATGCAGAGCAGCTCTGTATTGTTGTAAAAATGCTCCTTATAAATGCTCTTGATTACTGAGGAAATGTTATAATTTTTGTTGTTGTTGTCGTTGTTCAACTTCAGACAGCTACAATGTTGTAAATTGTAAATTGATGTGTAAATAGAACCATGAATACAATTGTATTAACAACATGCAAGTTGATTTATAAAACATAAACACACACACATATGTACACAATATACAAGTAGTTTTTATAAAATGTATAAATTGCATTTACTATGTATGTTGATATAGAAAACATTTTATGAATTGAATTTCATATATGTCATTTGATTTATAAATGTTATAAACCGTAGTCTATACAATAAGTCATTTTAAATATCTTTTAATAAAACTTTTCCAAATAATATTTAAGATACATAGATCAATTTAAAAAATGTATAAATCATTTTTATATAAGTTGATTTAGACCACATTTTATAAATGAACACATCCCATATAAGTTGATTTCAAATACATTTTATGAATCATGTAAAATCAAATAAAAACATTATAAATCATGTTTACAATATATACAGTAAGTTAATTAATTAATTTTTCTAAACAAGTCACCAAGTTTCTAAGACGGACCAATTACACAGCGAACCATATTTGATGTTTTGAAAAAAAAAGTGAATAATATAGTGTCATAAAAACATGCATCATCAATAAGATCAATGCAGTGGAGTTCTATTCAAAGGATACCCAGCACAGAATAACAACACAAGTGTTTTTCATTAATCAGTGACAGTACTGTGCTTATCTGTGAGTATCATCTCATCTCATTGCATCACAACCAGACTTGATTTTATTTATGATGCATAAAAGAAGATTTAGGTCCTGCAGCTTTCTGAAAAAATAATATCAAAGTTTTGTTCTACTTGTGCACGCTGGCTTTTGAATCATCACATCAGAAGTCATACAGCGGTTTAGCCACTTTTTATTCATCACTACATCACTCAGTATAATGCAGCAAATGAAAAGAGACCTGTTTGTTTACTCTGGTGAATCACATTCCTTGTATATGCAAATAGATTTACTCTGATTCAAGCCATGTCCAGACTGAATATAGTATACCCATGTTCTGACACTGACCATTCCCTCCACTCTTGCCCTTGGTAAGGCCGGTGTGACTGCTCTGCTGCTGAGCTGCATGGCTCAGCCTGGGCGGGGAGGCTCAGTGTTGGCTTGGCGCTGGGCGTTTGACTGGCCGCTCTGCTGATGTGCTCAGACAAGTCATGGGGCTCAGTGCTAGGCTGGATGCCAACTAGAGTTACACCGATATATGATGCCGATATTAGGCTGTTATTAAATGTTGGATAAGGCCCTTCACGTTGGTCCATCTCTTATATTGTGAAGCTTCCACATAAAAAGTGTCTTTAATAACTTAAGTTTTCATTGCAGTTTTATTTATTCTTTTACTAAAGTCCTTGAGGATTGAACTTATATAGTGGTGGGTGACCAAGGAAATAATTTCAGTGCTCAGCTGCCAAAATCCTTATTAGAGAAGCTCTGTTGAGAAGTGTCGATAAGCTCATCAATTGTTACCATGCGCTCACAACAATTAGGCTTTACAAGCAGCATAGAGTTCTTAACAGAACTTCATGCCCTGACTTTTGCCCCTCAGGCTGCCCTACCTTCTCCGTGGTGGTTGTTGGGGCTGTATGCAGTCGGAAAGGAAGACCTGCAGACACTATTTGGGGAAAAAAGTACTCTCACTTCCTGTGTATGTGTTTAAGGCTAAAACAACAAAAAAACCTATACTTTCATTTACAATAAATATTCTCCTAAAATATGCTTGAATTGAATATCAGTCAAAGATATACATTGTAATACTTTATTTATGATAAAGTATCTGGTCTCTCTCAATTAAACAAAAACGAGAAAACTTTGCATTTCTAATTTTTTTGTCATACTACTGCACATTATACAAACTTTGTTATTTGTCAATTTGTCAAGATTACAGGCTACAAATGCATAATGATGAAATGATGGCCACAACTACAAATATAAAAAAGTCGATCTCATCCTTTAGGAGCCTGTTAAAACAATTTCATTAGTCTGGGTTTGACACAGACGTTTTTGTGTCACATGATGTCTAAATGCTGTTTCACAGGCCCTTCAACCCCTGACAGGTGAATATTTCTGAAGAAACACTATATACTGTACAGTAGCTCTTACGTTTCAGCGGGTCAGCTGATTTGAAACTTTTTCAGTTAGTGTTAGGCACACTAGGCTTCTCTCCTGCACCTGCCCTGTTTCACTGGGCTTCACCTCAGTCTTATGTCAGTCAAACTGGCTCCATCCGCTGGGGTTTAACTCAACCAATGAAATTATTTCTGCCACAGAAACAGCTCTGCCTCTGGGAAATGTTTGTGTAACTAAGACTCCAATCTGCTCCCCTGTATTGTCACACACACACACACACACACACACATTTACATACACTATCACCCACCTTCACCCCCTGTGGTGCCCGTGAAGGATGCACTCCCCACACAGCTGCCACCAAGTGGGGGAGTGGGTGGGTGGTGCAGGGCGACCCCAGACGGTGAGGGCCATCGGGCCAACCCACTGACACTGCAACACCTCCCCCCCCATCACCCCACCCACACAACTTACCCAACTCCGCCCTCTTGACCGACACCTCACCGGGACGCCCCACCGCAGGGTGCTTCAGAGCGCAGTAGGGTGATGATGATGGTGGTGGTGGTGGTGGTGGGGGGGGTGGTCATCTAGACATTCTCCCCAGCCTGCACCTGTGAGACGGAGGAGGGCGGAGGGAATAGAGGAAGCATCCGTGTCATTAACAAACGCATCGTAGTCATCTTGATCCGGTTATCGTGCAGCTCCACTCAGCCGAGAGCAAACTGGGAGAGAAAAGAGACCTCCCAGTATGAGGGTGGGGCTCTAGGTGCCAGGGAGGAGGGGGGGGGAAGGAAGTCTGCAGTAATCTGTGTAAACACACGCTGGCCTCTCTCCTCTCTTCTAGAATATTAATCGAGTTTCTGACAGGGAGAGGAGGTGTGTGTATGTGTTGAGGCAGAGTGTACAGAGTGACAACCTCTGTGTTTACTCGCCTGTCGATGTGTATGTGTGTGTGTGTCTGTTTGTGCATTGAGGTAGGGATCGTACAGGCGGCGAGATCTTCTCTGTTTGCTATCTCGCCCCGGCGTCTGCATGCACGAATCTGTGTGTATGTGTGTGTGTGTGTGTGTGTCTCATACGTCCACCAATCCAAGGTGACCGTGCTGGCTGATGCCTGAGGGCCTCCGGGGCGCCACTGACAGCTTTAGGTGCGAGTCAGAGATTTGTAGCCCTACCTCCTCCTCCTCCCACCAGTACCCATAACCCACCGGGGCCATAAACCAACCGCAATACCCCCCCAACAGGAGTGATGGCTAAAGAGGTTAAAACAAAAGATGAGAGGTGGGTTGATACAAAGACACCCCCTTCCCCCAGTTTGGGACAGCGAGCCTGATGGATGGTGAGGGGAGTGAGGGGAGCAAATCTGACCTTGAAGGTCAAAGGTCAAGGGTTGAAACAGGGGAAAGGAAAATGAGTTCAGTGGCCCCTATGCCATTCTTCATGTAGCTGCTGCCGCCTCTGGACACACACGAGTACTCACATGCACACACACACACACGTTTCCTATCATTGCTGTAAATGTGCACATGACTTACATACAGTATTTACTAAAAGCATGTCATGCAGTCCGAGCTCACCCTCAGTTTGTCCATCTGTCTGCTTTATATTCAATAAAGTTTCATCACATGTCATCCCTCTGCTGATGAATCATCGAATCCTGCCATTCTGGTTTTTCCTTATTGGGATTCATGGTCACATTCATTTCACGCCACAGCAATATGCATGGAACAAATGCCCGTAAACACTACATGCCTTTCTGTTTTAATATGTATATTTCTATCCTGTTGCGTACTGTTGGTCGGCTTGTTTCCCACTGTGACACCATGTGAAGGCTGCGCCTGAGCTGCATGCTGCACAGCTCCCAGCAGAGCAGGTTGTCTGCATGAACTAAGGCCTGAACATGTGTGGGGGGGGGTTTGTGTATGCATGTTTAGCAGAAGCATATGTTGCTTTTATGTGGAAGTAGCCTTAATGTATATGTGCTTTTAATACTTTTAATTGCTAATTTTATTTTTTATTTTTAACTGATAATTTTATGATTATATGTTAATTTACACTTTTACTTGCTACATTTTAAAAACATCTGAAAGAGTTATTTTTTTGTAAAGGCCCCTTTAAACAAAACCAAGGCATTTTGGTCTGGCAACTTGCAACATGCAACAAAGGTCCGTGGCCAGACTTGAACCAGGGACATTACAATTATGGCCAGTGGTACAATACAGTATATACATTGTGGTCATACCCCTTGACCAACTGGACACTCCAGTCTCCTTCTGTTGGAGTATGTTGGTAAAAAAGTGACAAAACAGTTAAGGACAACACATGACACGCAAGAGCTGTCTACATCGAGCTGAGACATGTTTTCTTTATCCTTTCTGTTGTTGTTGTACTGCTGTGGACTGTAAACAGCATTTAGGTTTTTTGTGTATGCAAATACACAAGAAAATGACAATAAACTAAGTCTTGAATCTCGAGTACATGCCGTATCATGTAGTGTCCTGAAATGTGTTGCTGATAGCACTTCCACAGTATGTGGGAGAGAATGTGAGAAAATTGCTGCTCTCTGTTTTGATGCTGGGAAATAGGACAGTACTGTATAGTGATGTGTGTGATCGCAGGTTGATGTGCATCTTGACCTCACCATTGTGTTTATCTTTCTTTCTTAGTATCTATGTTTTTTATTGTGTATGTTAAATTGTGTGCACACACTGCAAACAAATTTCCTTCTGGGATAATAATTAAGTTAATCTTAATCTTAATATACTTAAAAACTGACAAGGATGCACACATCAGGGAAGACAGTGAACACTTGTGGTTCTGTTGATACAACTTTGGGTGACTGCGTATGTGGACATATTCACACATGTGCAACAGGTGAATATAGCCTGCACACACTTGTACAGTCTGGTGCCTTCATACATTTTGGGCTGAAATTGGACATCTGAAAGGATGTCTGTGCAAACCTTCGCAGCATAGAGTGTAAAAAAATAATGTCATAACACATTTGTTTGTGGACTCCTGTTTTGAAGCCTTGAGTTTGCTATTTTGACCATCACCATCTTGGATTTTTGGAGCCAGAAGTGATGAGAAGTGACCATATTTGAATGTGAGGGTGGAGCTGACCATAGCGCTAGCTGCTAGGTTGGTTAGCACAGTGCATTTACAGTCTATGGTTAACTGTGATAACGCTAATGCTAACTTTCACTAGTGAAAAACAGGCTTCAAACCATAAAACAAATTGTACTTACTGGAAAAACTGAACATCTGACTCCTTAGAGGGTCTTTTAGTACAACCAAATGCTTAACAAGACTTTTTAGGCGACCAAAATGTTACAATTAACTTTCATGAACTGAAAACACACTGAAATAGTGACGACTAAGGCTATACCTATACTCTGTGAATCTGGGGTTATGCCATGGTTATGTTACCTAACCGATGTTTAGTAGTGACTTATTAGTCACAACATATCCACGCCCTAAAGCATACCGTGAATTACCATCAAACTTAAATTAAATGGGACTATAATTTATAAAATGAACATCATGCTGATTTGAAGAAGTGGTTGAGACCATAAACTCATTAGGAAAGTGTTTACTGAGGTAATAAATCAAGTACGGTCATTTTCTCATAGACTTCCATACAATCCCACTTCTTTTTGGAGCCAGCGGAGTCGCCCTCTGATGGCCATTAGGGGGACTGCATGTCACTTGCTTTGTAGACATGGACATATCCTTTATTCTTTATTTGCATCCCTATTAGCTTCCACAAAATGACTGCCAGTCTTCCTGTGATCCACAAAAAAAACAGGTAAAAAAATTAATACAGAATCAACAAACAAGAAAAGGCAGAACAAGCAAAACAACTGATGTGCTTTACTCCTAAAATGCCACTGAGTTGTGCTGATTCATATTTTAGGTTCGGATGTGTTATTTTGCTCACATGCTTATTTTTAAGCTTTGGCACAATTTCTCTCAGTTTTAATAACATTTTAACTACCAACTTTATTGCTGAGATCTGGAGATGCTAGACAGTCTTATGAACAAACCCAAAATGACAAGCAACATGAGCAATCATCAGTCTTTTAAAGACTTTATTTATTTTTGCATTTGCACCGTTATTTGGATAGTCTGACAGTGTAGATACGGACAGCAAAGATGGGAGTGAGAGAGGAGTATGTTATGTAACAAAAGTAAAGGCTGGACTCAAACCAGAGACATGGAGGTTATATGGCCACTACTTGACTGCCAGGAGGCCCCAGATCAGAATAACCTTTAGAAAAATATGTGTGCACTGTGAACACAATTACAGTGTGTGTATTTTCAACTGGTAGTCTACGAAGTAACTTCACTGTTAAAATTTAGTACTAAATCTTTATGTTTTGATCTCTCCTCCCTTACACTTGTGATCTGATTGTGCCGCCACATGTGTGGATGACCACAAACACACACACTTCCTCCCCTGTGTGTGTGGTGTGAGGGTGTCAGCACTCTGGGTCTGCCCTGCATGGGGCAGAGTTATGTGCCAGGGAACAGATGGTGGTGGCTGGGCGGGAGGGCGTCAGGGCACAGAGGCAGCAGGCACAGCGAGAACGCTGCCGATCCTGTGGCCTCGGCTGGGTGAGAACAAGCAAAATCCTGATGCAGGTTTTTTTTTTTCCTTCACTGGAACAAACACTGCATTATTCTTCTGGTAGGAAAAGTTGCACCCGCAGCACAATGCTGGCACAAAATGGAAGGCAGCCAGTTTCTAGATTGTTGTGTAGGTACTGTACTTCACTCAAGTTGGTCTCAAACATGCTATCACTATGTGGATATATTTCAGTCATGGCTATATGACCCTTGGTTGGTACTGCACATAAGTAGGATACATGTTATGTATGAATGACCTAATCACTATTTTATGGTTACAACATCATCTGACAAAATCAACATACATACAGGTTAATGACAACAGCTGAGCTGCATTATCATCTATGTCGACATGTAAAAGAAAGTTAGAGACAACAGACAGTTGTCCTCTTAACATTACTGCCACAGACACAGCTGGTAAAAATTGTTCAGTCTCCTCCTGCTCTCTGTGATCACCTCTAGTGTGTTTTAACACAGCCAAATTAATTATATAGTTGTTCTCATTTACATATTTTTCAGTTTCTGTTGTCAGACAACAGAATGAGTATGAAATAGTGATTTAATCATAGCTCACAACCAGTGGTCATTCCCAAGCTGCTGAGCCATGTGATAAGGTAATATAAATAATGATAAAATAATTTTATAATCTACTATGATTTGACAAAATCAACATAAATATAGGTTAATAACAACATTTCTATTGTGTAAGCCTCAACAGCATTGTCTTCTTAACTTCACTGCCACACAGCCCCGTCCCTCACTGGACAGCTTATGTCATTGTTTTGCAAGAACAGTTTTAGTCTGGATGAAAGGCTGAAACGCAGAGAAGACGTATTT
This sequence comes from Thunnus albacares, assembly GCF_914725855.1. Lineage (NCBI taxonomy): Eukaryota > Metazoa > Chordata > Actinopteri > Scombriformes > Scombridae > Thunnus > Thunnus albacares. Next base: position 33,521,835 of record NC_058111.1, read on the forward strand.
ACAAATTTAGCCGGCTTAGTATGAACATACCATGATAGTGAATGGATGCTTTAAAATTCTTATCACCTTTTCTAGGATTCATGGTTTTTGAGTCTCCATACATCCTATCACCACTCTAGTTCTCAGTAGAGTTGAAGAGTGGGTGAAATATGACATTTTACCTTCATGTTAATCTGCAGGCAGAGGGGGTCAGTTGGGTCAGCAGTTGAGTTGTTGAATTAATTCAAATGATGGAACCTGTCACATAAAAACCCATGTCGACACTGAATACATCCTCCAGCATGAGTTAAAGATTTCCTTTCACTGACATGACTATTTCACAGTAAGCTGGGTAAGTCACTAATGTTATGCAACAACAAAATATGCTACAATTTACACTGAAATTCAACTGAATGAAATTTTAATTTTGGCCTAACTCACTCTGTTCACCATGCTGTATTTGGGGACCTTTAGTTACAGGCCTCTAGTCTTTGTGCTAAACTAAGCTAGAAATGTCCATGATGTAGACCTGTCTAGTGGACACAGAGATGATATAGATGAGAAATTTCCAAAAATCTCAATGTTCTTTTAAACAGTATCAAGCACAAACCTTTCATCCATACAAAATTACCTAACTTACTCTTTGCTAAAAAATAATGTAATATATTTTTCCTCCAAGAACAATAATCAACCTTAAGACACAAACACATTTTGTTAGTTTAATACAGTTTACTGGTGGTCGGCATTGCACTACCGGACCTACAGGCATAACAAAAGATGTGCACCTGAAGCACAAAAAACAAATTGGATTGTATTGCTCATAGTCATTTATCTTCTGTATGTATTTTAAGTAAGCAGCTGCTGCAAGAATAAGCATGAATAAGATATTTAAATATGTTATCTTTCCTTTCATGAAAGCAAACAGCTGTAGACATAAGACTCCATAAAAAGGGAGAAAAAGTCAGAAATGCCTACAAACCTGCCGTCGTCCATCCTCTCATCCCATTTAAGGCGAGCACAACACACTGCAGTGAAATGAGACGACACAGTTTGTCATGGCGCCTGTCGATAGTCAGGAGGGATGGCACATCACCTTGGGACCTCCCTGGGGGGCTTAATACACACAGGCCACCCTGGACATCCACGGACGCCCTCCGTGACCCCCAGCACGTACTCCTTCTCTCTCATTCTCTCTCTCTTGCTGTCACACACGCTGATGAAATGTTCTTTAATACCCAATCGACAGTATTGACATCCCCCTGGGTAGCAGGGTCCCCCGAGGGGCATAAGAGAGATATTGATTTTGGGGGACTGTGGGTCCGTTGTCCCCCCGGTGACATGTCCCCAGTCCTGCTGCTATTATTGGGAGATTAGTGGGGCTATTACACCTCGCAGGCCAGATGGAAGTGACGCTGGGAGGAGTGGCAGCCAGATAACCCTCTATGTGAACTTCTTGGAGGAGAATTAGCTGCTGTCAAAGATTGCAACCAACTCCAGCATATGTGAACAAACAGCAAAGTTTGACACAGTTCTACCCAGTGTTTCAGATTCAGAGCAGATAAATGTTTAATCTGACAACACGGGACCAGGTGAGGTGTTTCGATGTAACAAACAAGTGAATGCAGCTGAGAGATACATAACGACTTATGCTGCATTCAAACACTATCAGCAAAATGGGAAAAACATCATCTTACAATGAAAATGATTCTGCATGGTTACTGCTGGCCCTGTGGTTGCACCAAGCCTATATTAACAATTTATATCACAGCACCTATATGTGAAGTGGTTGGATAACACTGTTAACTAAATATAAACATTGTGTAAACTATATACATAGCTCCTTTTTTAAAGAATAAGGCTGGCTTTTTTCTGTATTTTTCTTTAGCTGAAGTTAGCCAAAGTTTCCCAGAAACTAGAGCCTTCTGCAGTTAGCTACAGTTGCTAATCCAGCCCCACTTTCTGTGTTAACTTTGAGTCACATTTAGAGACAAGAGTTTGAAACAGATTGAACAGGTTTATCTTGGAAAGTTTGAGGAGGCTCATGGTGCAAAGTGAAACCATGGGCCTTATTTTAACAGTCTAAGTGCACGGTCTGAAGTGCATGGCGCAAGTGCATTTAGGATGTGTCCAAATCCACTTTTGCTAGTTTAACGGTGGAAAAAATGGTCGACGCACCAGGCAAATGGTTCAAAAGGGGTTGTCCTTAGTCTCTTAATTAATCATGGGTGTGTTTTGGGCGTAACATGCAATAAACCAATCAGAGTGTCATCTCCCATTCCCTTTAGAAGCCAGGTGCACTTGCACCTTGGCAGATTGCTATTATGATGGCACATTTGCCAAGTAGTAAGAAGGAACACTTCTCTGCAGAGTAAACAGAGGGAAGTGAAGTGAAAGTGCACAATCCATAACGAGCACACTGGCCTCTGCAGCTCCTGAACCCTCCCGTGGCCCCAGTCAACCAGTTTAAGATCCTGTTCATTAACTTGTTACAAATTTCTTTTCGTTTGATTTTTGAAAGGTTTGTTTTTTTATCATAGCTTTGGTTCTCTTTAAAATCGTTTTGCTCAGTCATGGAATAACAGGTCAAATCAGCGGGGTTTTAATTGCTGAAAGTATAGAAACCTGATCACTGTACTCCCAAAAATGTTAAAGAATATTTGTTAAATATTGTTCAGAAATTAAATCATTCAATTTAATCATGTAAAAAAATCATTATACACAGTTATCAGGACTTGATGAGCTCTCCAAGGTGCTGATCCTGCTGCTGGCAGCAGCTAAAAGCTGTGCAGATTTATTTCCTTCTTTAGTTTAATCATTGTTTTCACCTCATTTATGTGTTCCTCATGTCATCATGTATTGATGCAGCAGGAAAGTTGATCTGTGTCTGATCTGTTGTTGTCCGTTTGCTGGGTCTTGACAGACACCCTCAAGCTGATAGGTCGATTTAAATGTGTATTGCTATGATTTAGTCAAATAATTAGAAAGTTTCATCCGTCATTGCTGCGATTAGTTAATTCTGATAAATATTAGGACTAACCATTATGACATGTACTTTTAAAAATATGTTGATGTACATAATAATAATCGTTCACAATTTTTTTGTGTTAAAAGTAACGCAAAAGTTACTTTCCCTAGTAACTAATTACTCTTTATATGCAGTAATTGGTAAAGCAATTCAATTACTAGTAACTAGTAACCATAACTAATTACTAATTTTTCAGTAACTTGCCCAACACTGGCAGTAACAGAATCTTGATTCATATTTGATCAGAATGTTAATGCTTGACATCAGATTGACAAAGATGTTAGTTCCGCCCATTGCGCTGATTGGCTAATCGCTAATCCCCCCATGGCACTCACTGGATCGATCACTGAGAAACGTTGTTTCATGTCATGATGCCAGACCAACAGAATCAGTCAATTAAACTCATAGAGTGGGTGGATTCAAAGGTTTGGACCCAGGCAATGTTCAGTATGTATAAACCATAGACTGTATATAAAGATGGATCAATGACAGCTCCCCAACAGGAGATATATAAAATATCTGGTTGCTGGTATCAACATAGGTCATAAATCCCACCCCCTCCATGTTAGCGGATTGGGCCAAGCTAAAAAGTCAAAGTGCACGTCAAACAATTTTTTGCAATGATGGTTTCTATCATTTTTGGTTGTTCTTATCATGCTGATGTATGTTCAAATGCTCATTTTTCTGATAAGTTTGTTTTTAATTAGTTATTTGATGATATAAAAAGTGGGTGTGACGTCATGATTGACAGCTGTGATTGACAGCTGTTCTCAAATCTCCATCAGATGTGGCAGACGAGCTGAATGACTGCAGCAGTTGTGTGTGGAAGACACTAATGTATGTTTTCATCCGTGATTCACTACCAGCTGTAGCTGCTAGTTACTGGCTGGTAAATGACGTCAGACAAGGAAGATGGCAGCTCCTGAAAACCCAACATTTTGCCTTCACTTTTGCATAGCAGCAGGAAGTGGAGGAGCATCGTCCATCTTTATATACGGTCTATAGTCATAGCACTAATGGGCACCTGACCATTCGTTTAACAAAGCACTAACTCTAACCCTTTAAAACAAACCTTGATCTCCATCAATCTAACCAAGAGGTTTTTGGGTCTAAACCGTACCTAACTATAGTGTTGTTGCATCATGAAACATATTTATTTTTAAGCACTGATATGTATGGAGGTACAGACAAATGTTATCCTGCCTACAGTGTACCTGACAACAGGGCCAACAGATGAATTTTGGTGAAATAACCCTCTCTTTTAAAACATCAAAAGTCATTTGATTTCTGCAGATCTCCTGAATGCTTCAAACTCACTCACAGCCTTTGTCCCTCTTGCTTTTGACCTCCCATAAGTTGAGATGGTGAGCTGGAATTCACTGTGGCTCAGCTGAAATGGCGATTATTGGCACAGTGCTCTGGGCTCTGCACCCTGCCCTGTGGAGCTGGGATGACCTCTGCAGGACGGGGGGGCTCAGTGATTGATTAGCTGGTCTGGGAGGACCACCACTCCCCCACAGGCTAGGGCATATGGAGCCGCGTGTCCTATGGACAGCTGCGTCGGCAACACTCATCCTCACTGTATGTGTGTGTTAGAGATTCCAGCCTTGTTATTATGTATTGGTTCTCTTGGTTGCATCTCTTACTGCAGCCTTAGCTCTGCATCATGTTGTGCTTCTGCTCCAGTTTAGTGTGTGCTAACTAAAATTAGGATTTTAAATTTGACTGACTGATTTGTCTAAAACACATACACAGTAAAAGTACAACTTTAGTAATCAAATCTATTTATGTTCTGCAGAAATATTCCCGTCTACATACTTCTGTATACTTTTGGTCTGGGTCTGAAATCTTAATGTTACAGCATACAATAATATTTTAGACGATAGTGTGCTTCCACCGTTGTGTCTGAGTGAGCATTTCAATTTGTTTGTCGAAGTATGTATTCCCTCAGATTACAAAGCACAAAATCATCAACAATGTCAACAAACCTCAACCTCTCTGATTTGTTCGGCAATCCATAACACACATGTGGAGTTGTGCTCATTAAGAGCAGTTTCCTATTTTAGAAAAACCAGTCAAGCCAGTCAGAGGTTTTTGGGTGGTTTAAGAATTACAGCCTGGCTGATACTGGATCTTTGATACAGATACAGATATCAGTATTTGAGGGTTAAAAAACATAATAACAGTGTTACAGGTGATATTAATGCCTTAAATGTTAAAAGAATAAAAGAATTAAAGATTAAAAGAACTGCAGCCATGATATATTATAAGCTGTTGAAAAATAAGTACCAACTGGTGGACAAACTATGCAATGGCATCAGTGTTTCTAAATAAACTCTAACATATAGTATCTTTGGCATTTTTGTACAGCAACCACTGCTATCAACTGTACATGTTGGCTCAGTTGACCTATTAGTGGGGCTCTGTTAAATTGCTACAAAAATGGCGCCAAGCATCAACGTTTTTGCAGCTATATGTATGAACTTACTAAGTTAACTTACAAAAATAATAACTGAAATCTACATGGACACTTAAGTGATATAAGGTATCTGTAACCGCTACCACAACTTGTGGCAATTGAAAATAATGAGACAAATACAGCAGTCACTACTGATTGGTTAGGGCAAAAATAACACCAGCTCCCAAATAGAAAACTGCTAACACAAACACAACAGACTGAATGATAAAGTGAAAACAAAAAGGCAGTTTATTCAGATTATCAGGCTAGGCTGCAGCTTAATCACTACAACTTTATATCCATCCTGTGGAGGTCATTGAAAAGTAGTGCATTAATGTCATCTTTTTCCTTAAAGCTAATGTGATTTCAGTCAATTTGTGTTTTAAGACAACCCAGTCTCACATCAAAATGTGTAACAGCTATCTTGGTCCACAGTGCAAAATGTATTAGTTTCACAATAACACCTCTAAAATTGTGAGATGTGTATGTTTTTTGACCTGTTCTTTTTTATTGGTTTGCGTCCACGTTATGTCATCAAGTTTCTGTCCGCTCAAACTTATTCTCAGTGGAAAATGCTATATTTTAAGATAGTTTCAGCATTAAATGCGTTTTGATGAAATTTCTAGTGAGAAATGTGCATTTTATTTTCATAATCTTCGTTCAGTGAATTTTTTGTTTAGTTTTCTTGTGTCTTTTAATGCACTGATCAGGAGTAGCGCTCCTAATGATGATGGCAACTCCTCCGTTACCTCTTAAAAAAGAGTGAAAAAGTAGTGATAACCTGATGTTTCCTATAATGCAATATGAATGCATTGTTTGGTGTTTCTGTTCCTTCAGGTGAAGTCGGCAGGCTGCAGCAGCTAGTGGTGCACACTCATGAGTATGTATGTGTGTGAGGAGGAGAAGCAGCAGGTAGCGGTATCAGGGAGCACCAGGAGGAGCGCTGACTGAGCACTCGGCCGGCTCTGTGAGAGTCGGCCTGCAGCGCTGGCAAAATCCCGGGACCTGAAGTATCTTTTTGGCCGCCCACTCCTGCCCGCAGCAAAGTTAAAACATTGCTTGCTCCCACCAAGATTTGTGTCGGGTCTTGCAGGACCCTCGGGATCCCAATTCCAAAGCAAGCATTGTGGATAACATGCGTTCACTTTGCCATTCATTCTTTATTCACCCAGCTACATTAACAAGCTTTACATTCTACAATGCTCTCCAATTACACCAGTCTCAACTGTTTCATCCAAATTATATATGTAGTATATAAAGCATATACCCCTACAGACACACATACCACCTTACAACGCCTCCACTTTCTATCAATCATCCCATCACACAAACGCTTGCACCAGCAACTTCTAAATGGACTGACTTCATATTTTAATTTAGTGTATGTGGCTTAAAAGTGGGATGGCTGGTTGTGGTGTGCGGGTGGGGGATGAAGCAGAAGAAAAGAAAAAAAAAAAAAACAGATGATTTGCAGAGGTAAGTTCAAGTGGATATCTGTCCGGGGTTAAAAGTGAAAGTAATTCATTACGGGGCGATAGTGCTTGGTGATATTCCTCATCTTGACGCTTTGCGCCATGGCAGTTGAGAGGGGTGAGGTGAAGGGGAGGGTGAAACGGCCAACAGTGGCGGGAAGAGGCTGGGGGTGAACAACATCTACCGGCCCTATTGGAGGAGGAGGGACAGCGATGAAGGGATAAGGGCCAAATTGATGGTCATATTTTACAGTGGGTCAGTGTGGATCGTGCTGTCCAACACTGTAATTACAAGTTTGGTTAGAGGAGAGAGAGGGGGAGAGAGGGAGAGAGAGGGGAAGAAGAGAGACAGTAGTCTTTGTCATGGCTGTAAATGAACAGCCAGGCTTAATTGAGTGGTAACCTCTGAAGCTGTTGTGCTAACGCTGCAGAGAGATGGGGAGATGGAGGGAGAGAGGGGTAAAAAAAAAAAAAAAAAAAAAGAAGAGAGAAGTGCTGATAAGGCCTTTTGTGTTCGTCAGTTTGCTGCTGTATCCTTCCCCACCCTGCTCGCTACTACACAACACTACTGAAGGATCTCTCATAGACATGCACTGAATGGATTAAATCTGCACAAGGCAACATTTTAATGCAAGAAGACTTTCCATTTCCAGACATTGTGATACCATAGATTCACACTATTTGCATGAATGCAACAAATAACACATAAAATGACCTAGCGACCTCTTGTGGTTGTGTGAATTATGACTGAGAAGCAAAGGTAGAGGTAGCATAACGTTGTAGAGAGGAAGGTGAGTGGATGGGCAGCCATACAAAGCATCTAACTTTGAAAACACTCATATGAATTGATTTATAACTATCACATGCATTCCAGAAGGCAATGACAAGGCAATTTTGTTATATTATAGATATTATTGTACTACTAATTCTTGTAAACTGTGATATGATTGTATTCTATAATACAATCACATCACTGTTTACAGGAATTAAGTGGTAAAAAGGATCATAATTTGTGTATGAAATTGTAAAACATTTGTATAATCTTATATGATGATGAAATGATAATAATACTCTATAATGTTATGATTGTTATTTAGACTGTGTCTCTTTTCATTTTATGGCTGTATTTTGTGAAGCACACTTTTCCACACAGAATAAAAATCCACCACAACACTACCAAAACAAAGTTGATTCTCAAAAATGACCATAAAGCTGAGTCAAGCCACAAACAGTTAAAATACTGTACATTAGAACAATAGTGGCTGGAGACTTTATTTACCTCAGTGGCAGAGAGAAGCAAGCCTTTATTTGGGACAAGCTTATATTAGAGACAGGCCTTTATTTCTAATTACATCTGTTCCCCAGTGAATACAAACTCAAAACTTCCTGCATGTTTACCTGTTGTAATGAAATTCAGTATAATTGACCACAGCATTAATTCTATCAGTACAAGCAGTATGAGTCATGTGATACCTTTTGTTTGATTGACAGGAGCTAAACATTGATCGTGGAAAATGGAAATGTGGAAGAACTGGAATTAGTTGGTGGATTCTGTCTGAAAATAGACACAGAGCAGCACTAAAAATCACTGGGTCAAAATGTATCCAATCCAATTTAGGTCAATATAGCACCAACACAATACTGGATTTATGTTACCAAGAAAACCACTCAAAACAAAAGGTTGCTGTGGCCCAAGTGTTATTTTTTATTTTACTGTTGGGTCATTTACCAAACTGAAGCTTTATAATCTACCCTTTTTAAACTCACATGTCACAGTTTGTAATTGATTGTTAATAACTCGTGTCTCTTTTGAATGTCATACGCACATCGTTTTGTAGAAGTAACAATACATTTAATTTGACAGTTTTCAGCTAAAACTTGAGCTTGTTGTGTGAATGGGTCAAAGTAACAGATTGCTACTGATGTTGAATTGGTGCTATATTGACCCAAACTGGGTAAAAATTTGACTCAGTGATTTTTAGTGTATGGAATGACTCTTGCTGTGGGACATTATAATAAATTTACTATGTAAGCTGTTGTAGCAGGTATATTACAGCCTTTATTTGATTGTGCGAACCATGATCCTGGCTATAAGATGAGAGCTTTCCATAAACTGTCCCATGTAATGTGTAGTACCACTCACAAATCAAAGGCATTTCTAGGCAGCGAACTTTTACTCAGACATGTAGTGACTAGGCCAAAACCCTGTAAATAAAGGGAATAAAATCTGAGCAGAAAAGTCCAGGATTCTCTTAGAAAGCTGTTGCAAAGTAGAATCTCTTTGGTGCCGAGCTAGCAAGGACAGGTTCATCTTGATACTGTTTGGGGTAGCTAATTGGCAAGGTAAAGCTAGCATGTATAATCCACTAGCACTTGCTAAAAGTCTTGAGTTTGTTGTAGTTTTTTTTCAACAGGGAAAAATAAGTGGTATGCTAAGTCCTTGACGGTTCATCAGTGCTCAGTTAAGCAGGAGATAAATCCAGGAACAGTATGATAAGACTTCATAGGAGGGGAGTGCAATATATGTAGCTGAGTCCTGGGCTTCTCATCATGCTATGACTTCGACTGCAACACTCCTGGTTTGATCGCTAGGGAGCGCTCTGAAATACAAGTCCCAAAAAGTTACAGAGGAAAACCTTTAATACTTGTCTATGTCTGTCTTTGTGCCTCAGTCATTCCCTCCTCCTATCTTCTCCATTTCTCTCTCCGTCTTCCACTCTCCTCTTCCTATCTGTGTTTCTTTTCAATTCTCCTCTGCTCTAATTTTCCGTTCTCATCCCAGCCAGTGCGATTGTGGCGTCTCATCACAATTTTGGCAGACATTTCTTTTCATTTTTCTTTCCTCATCTCCTGTCTTATTTTTGGAAGGCCACATCAACCCCCCCCCCCACCTCCCACACCCCCACAACCCGCTATTTCTTTTCCTCTTTTCTCCTCCGTCTCTCTCTTTTCCTGCAATCTTTCGGCTCGTCATTTAGGACGGCTTGTTTCTTTCAATGTTCCGAGGTAATGGTGGAGTACAGCGGGCCTGCCGTCGGAGAGAAAGAGGGGAACAATTTGTTCCTTTTGCAGTGAGTGGGGACGGTTGTGATCAAGGGTGTGATCTGCAAACGCACACGGCTGCTCGCACAGACACTCACGTATATACACGCAAACACGCACAAGTACACACAAAGCGATGATGATGAGGCCATTTCCTCCCTCATCTCCAGATCCTCATCTAACCGCTAATGAAAAACATGACAATTACCCACAACTCCTTGCACCTCAGCCTTCAGCAGAAGTAATCCTGGTGCCGATATGAAGTCAGCTTGTCGTTTTGCTTCCACTGTCCCTTCCTCTCTTCCAACTGTCCATCCCTTTTCCCTGTCCATTTCCAGAGGAGCTGGGCATTGTGAGCGTTCAGCGACAATGATAACTGCTGGATGGTTGTAAGAATGTGATTGGAATTGGAGATATGGTATAGCATTACTTACATGGGCCAGTGGGGGACTGACAAAGGCTATGTTGAGGGTAATGAACAGTGGATTAAGGGTGAGTAATGAAGCACTGAGGATTATCATTTGGTACCATGGGAGCATCATGGAGCATTCATTTTGTTAGTGAATCTGTGCATGTGTGTGTGCATGTGTGTATGTGTGTGCTCTCATTCTGTAAACCTATAGTCCAGTATCAGATTTAATTATCACCATTATTCTCAGGTCAGATCTCCAGTAAATGAAGAAATAAATGATTTTTAAATTGAAAGTAGTTTAAGTGAAAATTAGGAGATTCCTGACCTCATTGTCTATCAGCAAAGGCAACTTTAAAATTCAGAATTTTAATGAATCGTGTGCAGTCTTTCTGTGCTGCGTGCATGATTACATGCATGCATATTTGATGAGGCGATTCTCCGCCGTGCAGTCCACCTGACAGTGCATCATCTCATGACACTTTTCTACCTCTCTGCACTAGGTGACAGCGAGGTGTCAGTTATGATGGCAATTTAATTAATTTTGTTTGTCCTGCTCACTGATAGTCATGGACCACTGGGTATCCATGTTTCTGCTGTTGGGACTGATGCAGAGCGGTGAGATAGTGGATAGTGTGTGTGTGTGTGTGTGTGTGTGTGTGTGTGTGTAGGGATATAGCCCAGGCTAGGCTGAGCCAGTTGTACTGTTATTCTTTAGCTATGTTTAGTTGTTTAGAGTCAGCATTTGTTCTTAAGGGAATATTTAGGTGGATACTGGGGTCAATGTAAAATGTTTCCTCAAAGCTGCCAGCTTAAATACACTCAATACTGACTGAGATAATAGTTTTCCTGCCTATAGAATACAACTTCTGAAAGATATCTTACAATACCCACTTGTAAATGCTGTTGCCAGGTTTTGGAGTTGAGCTGTAATCATGCCATGTCAGCAGAGTGGGAAAAGCAGGAAAACCTCCCGTTATCCTGACCTGAGAGCTTTCATATATTTGTAGATACAATGTTAGTCTGTTGATCAATATCCTAACAACTATAACATAGGTTGCCATTGAATGTGGTACAGATATTCATGGTCCCCAGAGGATGAACCCTACTGACTTTGGCAACCCCCTGATGTTTCATTTTGCGCCACCATGAGGTTGATATTTGTGTGGTGAAATATCTCGACAATTATTTGATAGATATATTCTAATAACTTTAGTGATCCTCTGATTTTTCCTCTAGCGCCACCAGCAGGTCAAAGTTTTCTCTCATGCTGTGATTTACCTCAACATCTACTTGATCGATTGTCACAATCGCACAAACATACGATGTATCCTAATGATTTTGGTGATTCTCTGACTTATCCTCAAGCGCCACCCTGAGGTTGACTTTTTAGTTCTTTATTGAAATATCTTGTCAGCTATTGAATGGATTGTTATGAAGTTTGGTTCACACATTCATTGTCCCCAGAGGATGAACAGTAATAACTTTGATCTCCTGATTTTTCATCTAGCGCCATCATCTGGTTAATTTTAATTTGTAAAAATACTTTGACATTCCCATCAGCCTCAGCTATACTTACTTGTATTTAGTGCTAATTAGCAAATGTTTGCATGCTAACATGCAAAATAAACACAGTGAACATGGTTAACATTAACCTGCTAGCATTGTCACTGTGAGCATGTTGCTGATGTGAAAATTCAGATTGTCACAGTTCACAGGGTTGCTAGCAGTGCTGTGGACTCTTAGTTCTGGCCAGTGGTTGTATCTATAATGACAACATTGTGAGTATTTGTTGAAATATCAAAATGTTGTCATTGCTAAAAATGGGCCCAATGTTTTAAAATGTTTTAATTAATACCAGGCCTAACTACATATATGTAACATGATATGATAAAAAAAAGGTAACTTAGGCTTAAAGCCAAACATTCTTTTTACAACTTGGGTTTTATTTTTGTTGCTCTGGCCATTGGATTCTATTGGTTAATATTTTATTCACCAAAGTAATTTCTTAGATGTCTTTATGCAATGTTCCAAATAATAATAATTTTGAAAAAGAAGACAGATGCAACATGATATAAACAAACCTTTAAACACAATGGCCAAACAGAACATGCTAATACCACAACTAATCATGTGACACGCTTGGCCATTTGTAGTTAATAGTGAGCTGGGGCAAGTCAAAACCGTGTAAACATGTAGACCAGTTCAGCCAATAAGCCTGTGCACACTTGTAGTGAACAAAGCCAATTCAACATCTGCTGTTCACTTCAAACTGATCATTTTACCTGTGTGAACACGCCGATTTAGATTTTGAGTGTTAAACCAGAGGAACAGGGAGTCTTTATCATTTTATGACAAAATATTACAGCTTAAAAATAGGTGAGCTGGCTGCAAGTATAGTGATTTTAGCTGTCAAGTCGATCACCTACCCAAACCATTCACAGAGAAACCTGTGCTAACAGGGCCTCATTTCAAACTGCTGTTATCACATGTAGTATCTGCGTCTCCTTGATGTTAGTCAGTTTAAAATATCAAATATACTTTATTTATTAGTTATTTATTTCTGAAATTGCAATTTAAATTTTCGATGACAATTACCTCATAGCATGTTCAACTTCAATTATTTAAAATGTCGATGCAATATTTACACATGCTTCTTTAAAGCTCCACTAATCAATATTTTGTTTTATTATATTAATGATCGAACGGATGAGTATGTGTAATGTTAAAGGTTAAATCCACAGAGAACAGTCACCAACTTTGCAGTTCTCCTCAACTCACAGGTTTTTAGCCTCTTTCAGCTCATTGTTTTGGTTTTGCGGCTCCCAACAGCGCTCTCATCACCCTTATTTCCAGATTATGTGAAAAAGCTCTGCAAAATCCATTGTACACTACCGACCCAGCAGACAGACAAATGAATGCTACTATTACAATTGTTTGCTAACAAGTTCCCCATATCAACTTAAGAAATGAAAATATGTCAGTGTTAGCTTGTTTCCACAGCCCCCAAGTGGCAAAATAATTAGTTCATGCACTTTTAAAGGTTTGAATATGAATGTCTACATAAAATCCATCTTTATATTTGCTTGCTTCATTTTATAGTGTGATAAAGCATTCATTAAGTTATTATTCACAAGTATAAATCCACATGTAGATAGCTTTAAATGACTTATTATGACCCAATATTGGTTTCAAGTTTTAATAAATAACATAAATAAAACAATAAGCTTATAAATATTCAATAATATGATATTTATGTATTGCTTATAACAGTGTTATAATGTTACAAAGCATTGAGGCTTAACAGTTTATACTGATGTATGAATTAGGGGTGTGCCCGAATACAAATACGTTATTCGGCAAAGCACAAATAGTGTTTTTTTTTAAATGAATATTTGTGTCATACAAATATTATAAAAATTATTTGTTTACAGGAAGAAAAATAAACCATGTCAAATACCAGCGCGCAGGTCGGTTACATCGCTATCTCAGTGTCTCTCCTCTGCTCCGCTGTTACATCTATCAGTAGGTCTCAGTGAGGGGAGTCACATCCACCTGCTACATGACGCATATTTCCTAATTTGGACATCACTCCTAGAGTTGGGGGTGTTCCCCAGAGATAAAGCTGAGCTACTGACACATGCTTCATAAACACTTATTGTAACACTTTAATTTTCTAAAATTAAAAGTGTATTAAAAACAAAAACAGAATTTTTAAGCCTCTTTCCACTTTTATTCAAATACAAATACAAATAATTTTGCTGCCTCAACAAATACAGATACAAATACAAATACTGCACATCCCTAGCATGAATCATACACTGGCAGGTGTGTGTTTGAAATTACTGAATGTGTGTCATTAGATATGACACATACGACACATACATTAATACAGTAAACACTTAATGAATGTCATTTTTTCTGTTTATTACTTCAATAAAATGCTTATATTTGTATGCTTATGTGTTGTAGTGGGTATAAACAATTTATTCATTGTTATAAATTTGTTACATACTGCTTATAAATGCAAATGTGGTTAAAGTAAAGTGTTACCACAGACGGCTTCAAACACTTTACTCTGAGAATTGTCCTTTAGAAAGCGGTCAGACCACTCTGGATAAAGCGGATGCAGGAGAGCGAATCCACCTGCTTTAGTGCCACTTTGATTATTCATAGAAAATGCAGACTAGGGACTATGGGAGTAAAATGTGGGTGGGTAAAGAAACAGGGAAAGAAGAAGGTGGAGGGGGAGGGAAGGGGCATCGGTGTAAATAAATAAACAAATAAATAAATAATAAACAATCAAGGCACCCCTCGCTGCATACACTGCAAGGAACCAATCGGCACCCTGGCTGAACGCCCTGGAAATTGTGTGTAATGAGTAGGAAAAGATTAGAGGGAGCTCTTGCTAGGCTGTAAATTGACATTAGTAAAAGAAAACTCTTTTACTAGGCGGGCCCAGCAGTCTCATTTAGACAACAGAGGAAGGGGGTGGGGGCTGGGACAAACACTGAGATGGGGAATAAAGTGTGTGAAGACGCAAAGATTATAGCTGGAGTGCAGCCTTGCTATTGTGTGCTGTTAGAGTGCTGCATTTAAAGTGCATGCTTCACTTTCCAAATGTAATAGTTAAATTATATTCTGTCAGGAGAATGAAGGAAGAGGTTGGAATATGTTTAATCAGGCTTTAACAA
Organism: Thunnus albacares; assembly: GCF_914725855.1. Lineage (NCBI taxonomy): Eukaryota > Metazoa > Chordata > Actinopteri > Scombriformes > Scombridae > Thunnus > Thunnus albacares. Next base: position 33,536,914 of record NC_058111.1, read on the forward strand.
TCATATTTAAATTCAGATGTTGACATTTGACCAGAACACAACTGGCAATGAATAACTTACTGCTGTTTTCTTTATATGATGCCATGTAGTAAAGTAGCCCTTTCAAAGCTGCACTAATCAATATTTTTTATATCAACAATGGATCAACTCAGTGTAATGTGAAAAGTGTCAACTTGTAGTGATGAACCTACAGACAATTATCACCAACTCTGCAGTTCTCCACAGCTCTATGGAGCATTTAAGCATCTTTCAGCTCATTATTTTGGTTTTACGGCCCCCGACTTTACTGTTTTGCTTCAGTCTCGGAGCTCTCATCAACCTTGATTCCAGATGCAGCTATTTTCTTTGAAAGAGCTCTGATAAACCCTCTGCACACTACCCGCCCAGCACCAAACAGCAAAGTCTGTGATTAGCTGGTGAACATAGTGTAAGATAAAGAGCCAGATATTTACCTCAAGACCTGCTGAAGACCAAAAAAAGGCCAAACAGAGAGTGAATATTGGACTTCAGAATATGAACATCTTAGCTCTGCATACAAAAGTGGTGATATCATCCCTCTGTTTTTATTATTATTTACAAAAAGGAGAATTATTTCATTTTTAATGGGTTTACAGTAAAGAGAGCCAGTAGATGTGGGGAAAGACAGAAGTGAATGACAGTGTCAGTGTGAATGTAAGTGTCCTTTGAAATTCCCAAGATTAAACATGACAGAGCCTCATTTTCAGGTATTCAGTCAGAACGACTGGAGGCAAAGGTATCGGTGCCTTGTGTGATATCAACAGTCCATTCAGCTGAATGCTGTTAGACTCTGGAACAATTCACACCTGTCTGCAAGTCACCTGTCCAACACAAGCCAAGTAACAAAAATCTGTAGAGATGTCACCTGTTTTCACTGTCATTTGCTGCCATCACTAGACATGGCTTAGTTTCTCTCTTGAAATCTGATGAAGTGTTTAAGACTCGTCCATACTGACCTTCCATACTTCACTTGTTAGGTACAACTTCCACTGTGCCTTAGTGTGTTACTTTTACAGATGGCGCAAGTATACATACATATGGTAATATTAAAGGGACAGTCTGTAGTTTGTCTACTCTTTGTGCTGTACTAAGATGTGGATTATGTTAGGTATTTCCTACCTTCAGATCATTGACAAACATGCTAAACTACTCTATATTAAATGTTTAAACCCACTGACCCATATCATACTATTGATATTACTCCATATACCCTAACCAACTGCATGATGTGCATATGTACCATAACACAACTTGCCTATAATTTCAAACAACCACAACCTTCTCTACAGTCATCTGTACATGCCTCTGATTCTCAACAAATCCACACAGATTCAAGTTCAACATCTCTGGTCTTAAGTTCTGACCAGACATCCTTGCAATGGGCCAGTTTCCTGTCAACCAGTACACATTTCACTTATCGATACTCTTATTACAGGTTATTGTGTATAACATCATCAGATAATGCCTGAAATGCAACATGTGCATATTAAATAACTTAATATATCTGATTGATGTGCTTTTGCAACATTTCTGACCATCATCACCAACTGACAACACACACACACGCGCATGCACACACATTCAAACACACAGGATGTTTGTATATTTATGTTTGTGTTGCACTCCCCACCCGAACTGAGCAATTCTTGTAACTATGCAGTTGGAATAATAACAGCCTCACCGGCTAATGATGATAATGGTGCTGGCGATTACCACAGCACAAGAAAAGAACGACGGGGGGAAGGGGGGGAAGTTGGGTATGGATATCGCTGGACGACAAAAGATTGCATAATTTTGTCTCTTTTTTTTTCTCCTCATCCATCCACTCACACTTTCTTATACCCCATCCCTCCATTTCTTTGCTTTCTTTCTTATTTTTGCTTTTTTTTTTCTTTGCTTCCCACATTATGCACCTTCTGTCCCTCTCCACCGCCCAGTCTTCCGCCTTTCCTTCCTCCACCCCCCCCCCCCCCCCCCTTCCTCTCTCACCCTGTAACCTCCTCCCTCCTCCACCCCCCTTCTCTCTTTCTGGCTAATTTAAAATTTGTCAGACGCTTGCGTCTTCTGGATGGCTGGCCTTTGATATTTTGCGAGCTCCATTTGGCACAAACAAGCCTGCGGCCCTGGTGCATCCTGCTGACTGCTGCACTAGTGGCAGGCCCCCGCCATTTATCTTAGCCCTGGCCACCCAATGCTTACTCATTACAGGAGCCTCGGCACCAGCTTAACCCCCACCTCTCTGCCGACTGCGCACATGCAAACACACTTAAAAACAGCCGAATCGTGTGTGTGTGTGTGTGTGTGTGTGTGTGTGTGTGTGTGTGTGTGTGCGCATAAACATAAGCAAATGCATATCAGCAAACACACTCATACCCCATGGACACATGGGAAGGAGCATGCAGACGCAGAGACACGTGCTTGCAAATTCAAACACGCACACATCCTGGGATCATTGCTCATATTCTCAGTGGTTCCCCCCCCCACAGAGGTAAATGCCTACCTTTCACCATACAGTATGAGCCCATCTCTGTATGTTTTATAGTCGAGGTTAAATGCTCCATCTTTTCACCTCCCCACTGGCTCTCAATGCTCTCCACAAGTGTTTTCTCTACATGTTAAAGAGACAGTGTGTGTTCCAGCGTTTTTTACGGTTTCCCGCGCCTACCGATCAAGCGTGTTTGCTAACTTGAGCGTCGCATTTGTGTGTTAATGCCTATGACCTGACCCCCGAGGAGAAATGTGTCAATCAGCGTGCTTGCAGAGATCACTCCTGCTCTGATTAGGCTTTTTCTTTTCTTTCACACGCAGCTCATATTCAGCATGGAACTCACTTTGATGTTTCCTGACCCAGTTGAAGCTCATGTTGCTTCAGTCCTGCGTTTCCAAATTGAGTCTCCTGACACTTTTTTTTTTTGTTGATCTTAAAGTAGGTGAGTGGCAGTAAGTAAAGATAGGGATCCTTGAACTCAGTTTGTCAGATCGCTGGATTGGTGGCAGCAGGCGGGGAGCGACGACTATCTGGCTGGAGTGCATGAATGCGTACGAGCTGAACACATACACACACACGCGCGCGCTACTTACAAAGCCTCACACTTCTCTGTCTATTCAGGAATCCAGCCAGCTGTCTTAGGGGTCGTCATTGAGGTCTTTTTGAGAGCATGGTTTGTTGTGATCGGTGTGTTCCTGTGATCTATGTGTTTAACGGCTGCCTGTAAATCAAATTTCCATTAAGATGATAATATAGTTGATAACTTTAGGAGTATATAATATATATATATAGATTCAATGAAGCTGCTGAAACAAACAGACAGTAAATATACGGCATGTGCCATCCACTGAGGTGCAATGTGTCCATTTTTTTTATTACTTAAAATATTAATATTGAAGAGGTTAATGGGGACAGTGCAGATGCTAAATATAAAACTATAAGCTTGCATGAATTTCTTTTATTCTTCTTTTATAAGAGAAGATAAACATGTAATATTCACCTGTACAAAATCCTGACTGATCAGGACAGTGATTGTCTTTCTGAATGTTATAAATGTTATTTAGACTGTGTTTTCTTCATCCTGACAGAGAACATTAACATTCCTGCAGCAGCAGCATGCATGTACTGGACAGCCAATCTGGCGTGACAAAGAACAGATCCTACATGGCTGAATGCATTATGGTGTCCATGTCAAATACAAGACAAAGACAAGAGACCTTTGAGACCCAGGGAGAAACGAGACAACTGGAAACTCCTTGCATGCAAAAATTTGAAACAAGTGCCATGTTTTGGAAAAAAATGTATCGTGATAAAAACATTAAAACTTAGCGAGGAAAGGATTTCACTGTGGTCGACACAGAGTGACTGCCCAGCATTTCTTTTGTTTTTGTGTGAGTGTGTGTGTGTGTGTTTTGTAACAGTCTAGACATCCATCTGAAATCACAACATCACCTAAAATCAAATCCATTTTTTGGCAAGTATTGATTTGCCTCAACTTGTTTCTGGCACATGTAGATGTCACACACTGAGACACACACACACACACACACACACACACACACCTGTCTTTTCTCGCTCTGTTTGTATTGTGCTTCCTCTCAGGAAGAGGCGGCAATTTTTACAGCAGTGAAGCTTTAAGTGGAGCAGAAAATAGACATTGACCTATCTGTTAATATCGGCTTAATCGCAGCCCTCTCTGTCAGGAGCCACTGTGAACAGAATCTGTGAGGACAGCCAGGAGAGCTCACATTAGGTACGATTGCTTTGTACTGTGCCTGAGTACGACTGCCCCCCCCCCCTCCACCCACACTCAGCTTTCACATTAGTAATGTTGTTCTGTACCTGAGTACACACTCCAATACAGTAGGTGGTGGTATGCACCTATTTGGTTTGAGATCTGTGTCATCAACTACGCAACATTTATTTACCTTGTTTCTCCAGTGTAGATCGCTCCCGATCGATCCCAAACTCATATAACGGAGTCGACCTTCGCACTATGACTACTATTAATATTTCGGGTACATTGTCAAGAACGACCCTCTCGCCTGCCTTCCTACTTTTTAAGCTATGGCTGTGCAGTTCTGAGGAGGAGATTGGTGCGTGCTGTGTGCATACGCAGATTTCCGAGGATACAGGCAGTGTTGAGCGATGTCTTTGTAACTCTACTCACTGACTGCTACTCCTGTTCGTCAATAAGGTGAGAAACAGAGCAGCTGTTGACCAGAATATTCTCTTTTGACTTCAACAATGCTTTTGAAAAAGTATGGACCAGCTACCTAACCAGTGATAGAAGTTATGTTATTGCGATGAAAGTGACCGCAGCACACGCGCCTATGAACAGATTCTATTCTACCTCAGGAGCATATGGGTTCAACAGAGGTCTGGTGTGTGGTGGCAGCATATCCTCATAACCAGGGGAGATCGAGAATAGTTAAGAAATTTTCGGGTGCAGAAGACCGCATTCAGGCAGCTGTGTGACATCATCAACGTCTCTTTCAGTGTAATGGTCAGAGATAGGGTCCCTGTTTCTGTCACAATCTAACTACATAATATCTATGTTATGGATAGTGTGCCCACTGATAGTAGCTATAGCCTTTGTATCCTTGGTCTATAAATGGGGCCCAACCCAGTCTCACGCCAGTTAGTGAAATAGTCACAAATTTAATCTATAGATTGTTGTATATAGACATGAATTTTCCTTTTTTTTTGTGACACTCATCACAACTTTCAAATTAAACATGCACTGAAGTCAAGGTTCAAAGTAGGAGCCATGTATAAATCTTCATACTGACATATGTTACTCTCCAGGCCAAGATCTTTCCAATGATGTATTTGGTTTAGCTCTACGGAATGTTTTTTCTCATTTCATGGACCTAAGCCATCCCAGGTCGAGTTTCAGAGAACACTTTGAAGGGGCAATATATAACATGAAGCTTTTTGTTTGTTTGGTTTTTTTAGTGTAATTTTTTTAGTGGAAATAGTGACCAAAATGAGTCACCTTCAGAGATTACAATACTGCTGACAATCTAGGGCATTACTACAGGCTTGGAGGAAGGCCTGAAGCGCTAGGATTAGGGTTAGGGTAAGGGTTAAGGTTAGGGTTAGGGCTGATAAGACCGCATGCCGTCAGTACGCATGCATAGGCTACTACTTACACAGCCCTGGAGATTTTTTTGTATCTTTAAGATTCTTGGTTCGGGGATGTTATGTCCCTGTGGTGATTCGATAAATCACCCGAAGAAGCCGTTCAAACAACGCTGTGTCTTAAGGCTCCCACAAGAGCTGACGCTGGAGCTGATCGCAGCCACTATAGTCTATGCTTGTGATCCCACTGCTACCATGACTGCCCGATCCCTGGCTTCCTCTGCAGGTAGAGAGAGGGGTGGCGCTCTCTTCTCTGGCATAGCCAGAGCAAAATGCTCCACTTCTGACACACTCCTGGTGGGGGAACGACGCTGTGCGGAGGACGGAACAAAACCAAGTCGCAGCCAGAACGCGATGCAGCCCTGCCCGGTGGGATCAGGCACATCAGGCAGGAAACAAGGCACGCTCAAGTATAACAGAGATGGTTTTAAATAGGTTTTTAGTCCCTTTAATACAATATTAACACAGTGAACAGTGTAAAATGTTTCTTGGTAAGTTTCCTGTTGTATATTAATGTGCTTCTGTTTCTTTTAGTTTTGAAACAAAGACGCTACTAGAGGAGCCGACCACTGTTTTTCCCAGATTTTAGTGTCTTTAACTAATCAGTTGAATGGGCCATTTTCTGTTTTTCTTGTGGGGTGCTAAAGGGGGGACTGGGTGGTAGAGTAGCCATCTTGCATGTGTGTTTTATTGTGTGGCTTGAGTCACCTTAGCTTGCTGTGAGTAGGTATATTTGAATGTTATAGAACAGTTTTGATTTGGTTCCAATTGGTTCCAATTGGTTCATGTGTAGCGGTGGTTTATTCATAATTTGCCTACATATTTTGTGACAATTTCCTCTTTTTACACATAATTCTACACTAACCTTACTGATAGTGCCGTCTAGCCCCACATTGTTTCTTTTCTTTGCTTGTTCATGTATTGTTTTTGATTTATGTATTAAATGTACAAGGTGCTCCATCCCTCCTTTATTACAGCCTGCATTTAGGCTTTCTATTGAAGCTGCCTTGCTGCCACCTAGCTGAATGGAGACAAGTTTTTTTATTTCAAGCATTGTAAATAAAATCCATATTTTTTGTTTTAGCAGTCTGTGGCTCCAGTTTATTCTGGATCTTGTGTAGTGAGTATCACTTGGTCACATCTGTTTACAGCAGACATCCTGGCTAATTTGACCTGGACTTCGCCTTTCAATATCCATTCAAAGATACTTTTCCAGCGAGGATGGAGTGTCTATAAAAGTGATGCATGTCCCACCATAACACAAAACGACCACGAGCCGCCTGCCCTGATGACATTCAGAAATGACTGCAGAGACACAGGTACACATGCAAAAGTTGGCATGTGTGTGCGCACGCCACACACACACACACACACACACACACACACAACTGCGACTCCCTCAGCCCCTCCCATCAGAGAAGTGAAGCCTTTTAATTATCTGCTGATTACCTGTTAGATCACCTTAGCTAATGGAGAGCAGCTCCCCGGGGAGCCATCCAATCTAACTCTCATCACACACAATGGGCTCCTCTTCACTGGAGAGAGTAGACTATGTGCGTGTGTGCGTGTGTGTATGTGTGTGTGTGTGTGTGAAGAGTGTAGTGGATGTACAGTATGTGTGTGTGAGAGAGAGATACAGAAAGAGAGAGAGTCCCTTTGAGGCAGATGCTGAGATTAGTACTGAAAATAGCCGTCTATTTATTCTTTCATACACTAAATTACCATCGCACACTGCTACACACACACACACACACACACACACACACACACACATACACACACACACTGTAAGGCACTTGTGAATTCAGATTTTTTGTGGCAGGCTTCCATTTTCATCAGAGTTGTAGTTCAGATCATCACAGATTATTCCACAACTTGCCTCCATGTGACACAATTCTGCACTTCTGCATTTATTGCTTTTGCTGTTTCTTTGCTCTGTGTTTATAACTTCAGCATCTTTCTTCTATAACATCATATATAAATGCTGTACCTGAATAAATGAAATGCCAAAATGCTGTGCTGCTTTCATAACAGCTTCACAAAATCTGCATTATAAGAACAAACAAAATGGCTTCTGTGAAGAGCAGAACAATTAAAATCAAATCAAGGGAAATCAATAGTTCTGAAATAAAAAGGAAGGGGACAGAATATGGTTTAGTGTCCCTCATGGAGTTGCGAAATGGGAGGAACTATTTGGGGCACCCCTGGTTCTGGAAGTAAAAATCCTATTCATTTTTCCATAGACAATGTTAGGTGACTTGGATTAGCATGAAATGCTCTTGGTCTCTTAACTGTCTTAAAAACATTTGGGTCTTTGATAAAAAGTCAAAGTTACGACTCTGCATACATAAAAACTTTGGGGTAGAAGTTCACTACAACTCCCAAAGTGCATTTCAGTAAGAAACATCCAATCACCAAGCTAATAACTCTGTCATGTGCACTGCTAACAGTGTGTAGAAGCTAAAGATTACAGTTTGAGAAAACTGATTTTACAGTTTACAGCGTGAGTCAATTCACTTTTAATTTCTGGCTTCTAATTTCACTTTTGTGTAAAATTCAGGAACTTACGATGCATTTTGTTTACCATTGCAACGATGAAGCATTTTTAGAATTTGTTACCGCTCTGATTCACACCTCTGGCTTCTCCATAGCAACGGAGGCTGAGGCTCATAGGTCTTCTAGTATTATAGCCGTCTACCATGCCCAAATGACGGACAAAACAAGATTTCTCAGATTTCAACTTATTTCAAGTTGAAATCATTGAAAGTGGTGGTCATGACATAAACCTATAGCAATACTGAGGATATCATTAAAAGAAACATTTGAAATGGGAATACAGAATGGGGAAAACCAAGGAAGAAATTGTAATATACAATATGGGTTAATGGTAGATCAGTTTTAGGTCATTCCAATATGAACTCTTTACATATCTACTGTAGAGAGGTCCAGAATTAAAACAAGATCCCTATTGGAGACCTGGCCTCTACACCACTGATCAACCTCATATCTTGTCCAGCTAGTGGTAAATTCAAGTCCACTATGAATAGCACTTTGATGAATACTTATTGATATATTGTAACATTTTGTTAGTACCTTGTAGTCTGGAGTGCCAGCCAGAGTACAGTCTGACAAGAATATTCAGACTATTATAGTACTTTGAACAAAACATACAAATAATTACTTATAAGCAATAAACTATTGAACATCAAGAAAAATACACCAATTTCACTCTCAACAATTAACTGACTGAAGCAGTCCGTGGGGACGAGGTTTAATAGTTCTATGTTGGGATGCTACAAACAAGTTTAAACAACCCAATTCTAGACAGTCACAAAGTCTGTCAGTTATGTCAGTTATTCCAACCCCAAATAAACTGCCAGGCCCAAGTAAGGGCCCATAGTATAGACTTTTTAGAGGGTGAGTGCAAACAATTGTCTGACATAGCATTGATATAGGTTCGACACACTGTCTTTTTATAGTAGGTTATGGATATACATCAGTTACAATGCCTCTAACAGTTTCACCATCCAAATATTTTTCTAGGATGTAGTTTCTTGATTTGTTTTTCAGTCTTAGTAACACATTGACATAATTTTCATTTGTTGTGAAATTTTCAGTTCTCAAGACAATCCTTTTCTAAGTATTTCCAGACTTCATATCTTCAAAAAGTATGTTGTCACTACATAATCAAACAATCTTTCACACACAAACTCCTCTCACTAGTAACTGAAAGAACCATTGTCAGCTCAGCTGTCATACAGTGTTACATCCTGCTTAAAATATGTCTGAAAAACCACACAAGCACACAAAACAATCATGCTATAGTGCTGATATAGGCCTTGTTTTGCACTCAGGGTCCAAAATTAACACCTGCCAAAGGCCAAATGTGGGTAGATTTTCGGTTTGGTAAGTAAATCTCGGAAGGCTATCCAACCACACTGGCGGATAAACATAAACATTTGGACCAAAATATTCATGTAATAAAATATTAGGCATGATGGCTCACTAGAATTACTCATGTTTGTCACTATACAGTGCAGACATGTGCACCACATGTGTCGTTTACATGCATCTAAACAGTGCTGCGAAACTGTAGGAGTGCATGACTTTCTGAGACAAAGGAGCGCCAGCCACAGACCATCTCCAGCACTCCAAGTTTTGTGGCACTGTTTACCGTATTATCTTTAAAATGAAAACCTACCGAAAAAAAGGAGGACAAATCACATAAAAAAAAAAAAGTTTTGTGAGAAATGGAGGTTTGGAGAAAAAGGAGTTTCAAGAGGCTGGTTACAGTATGATGCTGAAGCGGTAAATATGCTTGACCGGTGGATTTTTTTCATCTACCAGTCCCCTTGGCAGGTGAGTCAAAAAGTTAATTTCGGACACTGCTTGCACTGCACTGAACAAACATCAAAGCGGCCACACACCGACTAAACAGTACCTTAATGTCATACTGATGTGCGCTTGAACAATGTGACTGCTTAACAAACTACAGTCAGTGCCTGTGAACCTTTGTACAGAACAGAACAAAATAATTCAAATCAGCAAATTTGAATTCACAATTTCCAGCTCTACTTTGAAGAAGTAGTGCACCAGGCCATTAAATTGTATTTCAAATTAAACTGAAGAAAAAAAAAAAATCTTATTTCTTACTTGTAAAATGTATTACTAAAGATGAAACCAAGGATTTCCTTAACACTGAATAAAAAGAAGAAAGAAGTTGAACACACTGTTGTGCATGAATAATTGGACCACAGAGGGATGACTAAAGGTGTGTTCAGAGTGAGGGCAAAGCTAATTTTAGAGGTGGCTCTTGGCCGTGCAAATTGAAGCAAACGCGTCTAGACGATATGAAAATGTTTCAACTTGAGCAAAGAAAAATTGTGCTTATCTCAAGGCTGTTTGACTCCACTTCATGAAGATAGACACAAGACAGAAAAAATGGTGGAAAATATAAGAAAAAATGGCACAAAGTACACACAGCCACAAATTTCAAATTTGTGCAAATAAAGGTGGAAAAATGATAGAAACTGAGGTGAAAATTGAATCTCTATGCACCATCAGAAGGTTTTTCTCCTGTCTAAGAATTTGAGGTAGATCCACCAGATCCAGCGAGCAAATGTGTGCATGTGATGTGTTTATGATCCTAATGTCTACCACTTTAACCTCTATTCACCAGCTGTAAGAGAACAGTGGCAGTGTGTTAAGCTTAGAGTCCATGTAAACCTCTCCCGCAGCATGGAATCAGAGTTGAGTACCTTCTGCTGTTCAGTCACATTTGACTGGGTCAGCCCCTCTCTGCATGCATTTCATTTAAGGACAGGAGACATTGAGCAGGTTGGCACTGAAAGGACGAGCCGTCGCTGACAACATTCCCTCTGGCATCACGTCAGGTGCCATTGTTCCCTCTTGTGCCCGTCCTAGTGCCATCCCAATCTTACTTGTGAAGCGCCTCCCTCCCTCCAAAAAACAGGAGGGTTCAACGAAACAACAACAACCTAATGAGGATGTAACCATAAAGCCACAATTCCCTGACATCCTAATCCAGACCTGGGGCCAAGTGAGTCAAATTGAACCAGTCTGGAAATGAGTCCATGCCTGGCGCCAGGGGCTATAGGTTACAGTGTATCGCCCCTGGCCAGGGACAGAATGAAAGACTCCTTTCTACCATGTTCCCTCATCAGGGATAGCCTGGCCTGCCATCAGAGTAACGGTGCTACAAACACAGCGGCATGCCGAGATGAGAGAGAAGGTTTCCCAAAGACGCCTGACTGCAGCATCAAACAGGAAAGACACACGGGACGAGAGATAGAGGAGGAAGAGAGAGTGAGTGAGGGAGAGAGGGAGGGAGAGAGAGGCCCTGGAGTGGTGCCAAGTTCCCAAGGTAGTGTACAAGTATCTTTAGAAGCCGGGCGTCTTGTTAGCTAATACATTACACCAATCACGGCCGGCTATCTTAAGCTACAATTAATCTGTGCGCTGGCACAGGCTGATAGGACAGCAACATGCTGTTTCTTAATTAAAAGCAAACGGATTAAAAATGATTAATAACGGTATTAAATATTCTCATGGACTACAAGCGCGGGGAAATCGGGGGGCTTTCTTATGCGGGCTTAAAACGAAGAAGTCATTAACGGCGGGCCCAATCTCCCTAAGCCAGGGCTTTACTTTGTTTGGGATCACAAGTTGCTTACTTCATGAATATGCATTTTGCCCCTATCAAGTCGAGACCAAAAGGCAATATCGTGGTGTGGCTGTGGTGTGGTATTTTTCCCCTCAGTGGCTGTGAAACTTTGAGTTTTTGATTTGTGACATTTCGTGGTCTGCCTTTGTAGCTGAGGCCTCTGTATTAACTGCTTCCTGGCCACGGGCTGCCAGGCTCTGACGACAAAGTGTCTGTTTTGTGTGGTTACAGAATTATGAGTGTAGGTTTTTTATGACACTTTTGGGGTGATGTTGGGAGTGTTTTTGTAGGCCTCATCCATCTCTGATATAATAAAGGTTTCCACATAGACAAATTGAAATTTTTTAAATGCTTTCTGCTTTTGAAGGCTGCAATATGTCACATAGGTTCCAAGTTATGAATAGATGTGTTGGCCATAAGCTTATCACCAGGCAGAATGTTGATTTTGGACATTACTGAAAATACCCAGGATTACATTCAAAGACAATGTTTTCTAATGTTTTTAAAAAAATCATTTTTTTCTTCTATAAACTAGGGTTAGGGTTAGGGCCAAAGATCAATTGTTAGATTGACAAGACACAAATTGTAGTCTGCTTCATGAAAGTTGGATGCGCTACATGACTGTCCACCACCCGCACCTCCACACCCTTACTCTCTGCTTTGTTACAAAGGACAAACTACTTCCTGCACTGAAAGAGAATGTGCTCTGCAGGACTGATAAACTTTTTTTTTTTTCATTTTTTATTAATTCCTAAATGTTGTTTCAGATGCTTTACTGCACTGTCAATGATAACATCCATAACACTTAACATTTGCTGCTAGAGTTTGAAATTATGAATCACTTCCCTGATTTCAGTTCAGTTCAAAGACGTAGTCATCACTGACTATGTGTTTTTTTTTTTTTTTTTTTACAGTTGGCTACTGCATCACCATCTAAAGACACATCAGTAAGTGAACACATCACTGGTCCTAAAGCTATGACATTTGGTGGTGATTCTGACTGTCCTCAGCTCAGTAGTAACTTCAGTACAGTATGTTACTGGTTGAATCAGTTCAGTATAAAACTGAGCCTATGCAAGCTCTATTTATAGGGTTAATAGCTCAGCAGCTGACTATTTGCAACAGAATTATCAGATCATGATAGTTTCTGTGACTCTTGTGGTCCTGAAGTAAGCTTTTAATCAGGAAGTATCATACTGTATATCACGGCTGAGCTGATAAGGGTGCTGTCAATCACTAGTGATAGGAGCTACACTGCTAAAAGCAACTTTCACTCAGTAAATTTCCATCCAGATTTAGTACAAATTTCAAATGAATTTCCAGAAAATCAGTAAAAGAAAATGCAAATGAATGTGTAATTCCATCTACTACGGTTGTGTGAATATTAGGAGTTTGTTAAAGATAAACAGTGGGTGGCACTAATTCTCCAATTGGTGCCATTAAACTATTGCAGAGGAAGACCACATCATTAAAAAAAAAGCACCAGTCAAACATCAAACATATGAACATGGTGTGGAAAACATGATGGAAATATGGCATTTCTGGTTTTTCATGTATGAATTTGAAGAATGTTACAGTCTGCTCATCGCTCCACACAGATCTGATGTTTTTGTCTCTTACATTCGTTCATACAGCTGTGATTGACCAACATGTTCTCTTAGCTCATGTTGACACATTTTTTTTTTACAAGAAATGTTCATATCGCAAACAAAAGTGATGGCTTTATTTTGTTAACACCACAATGAATTTGTATTGTGTACAGATTGTTGGAAATTTTTAGTTTTAGAATCTTATTTATTTGGGGTTAATGGTAAATTAAGTGTGTTAAGGTAAGGTTCATGTTTTAATATTTCTTGTTACTTTAAATTCATAAAATGTTTCTATATCTCACGAGATCATGAAGATCTGGTGACAGCTTTTCTGAATCCATATTAGTAAAATCTGTTTTTTCATGGGCTCACTTATAAAGTGGACTTCAATATGGGAGTGATACATGTCCTGTGCCACTCTAATCAAAATGACACCTGAACACCATTTCATAATTTAAATCCCAGCCTTTTACACGAGTCAGGAAAGCCCTCTTCCCTCTAACAAGAGGCTGTGAATAGCATCATTGTGAGCCTGCGACTACAATTACTGCTTCTAAATTCAGCATTGCTGTAATCAGGCCCTCTGGTTCTGTGTAATTTAAATACTTATGGCTTGTGTCCAATGGCTCCTGTGCCAAGCCCAAGTGTTAGTTGTAATTGACCATACAAGCCTTTTCTCCCCTTTTCTCTGCTAATTTCATAAGTGCTATTTTTAAAATGTCAATTATAAAGCAGATTAATGTATCTTAATGTGAGATTAGATGCATTTTGGCGCGAATCACAGGGCAATCACATTGGTTTGATTACATTTCTGCCCCTATTATTGAGTATAAAAGGCCTTTCTGCTCCAGTTTTACATAGCACGAGCTAAAAGGGTACACTGGTGGATTTTTGAATTATTCAACCTAACATGCTGCAATTGTTGATATGGTGCCTCTTTGATTATGGCATTTTAAAGCAGTTTTCTTTGCACGAAACACACACCTACACACTCACACATACCTTTGTAATACTCTGAATGAGAAACAAGGTGTTGATGTTGTCATTCCAGCGAGAGGTGGACTTATTCTCCATCTGAGGCCGAATAGAAAGAGGTAGCCGGCATCCAGGACACTATTCTGTTTAGAAACCAATTACTTCAACACTCCTCAAATTGATTTCATTTGCCTCTGCTGCCAGGCTCTCTCTTCTTCTCCTCCTCCCCTGTCTCTTTAACATTTCAAACTCTCACACCTCTCCTCTTCGTCGTCTATAATTTCTCTGTTTTTGTTGCAGTGGTCTTCCAATCATTCTTCCACCTCCATTACTGCTTCTTCAGTCTCCTTTTTTTCCAAGACTTGGGGGGAAAAACTGGCCTGATTGCCATCAGTTTCATGTTTGTCTTAACAAACAGAATCATAAACATTTCCATATCATCAAGATAATGGCATTGGTTGGTTACGATAAGATACTGGTACTTGTGATCTTTACTTTGTGTTTGTATGTATTTCCGTGTGTATATGAGTACATGTGAACACATTTATGAGCATGTGCTAATTTGTTAGGTTATGTTAGTGTGTGTGTTGCTATTACAGTTTGCCTTCAGAAGCGTTTGTTGCATGATGGCATTTTGATGTGATCATATGACTACAGAGAGACTGTGCTGTTCTATCATTTATTTTTTATCTTTATATTAAGACCACATCTCCCATGAACCCCCTCTGCTTTCTGTCTGTCCTCACACTCCTTGGCATCTGTGTCTTAAAGACACCCTGCAGGGTTTTTCACCACTAGTGGCCCTCTGGAGCAATGTTTTGATGTCGGACCCCCCATGCATCCCATGCATGTTCACATCCCATGCACACATACATACCATGCATGTGGCGACATGATACATATTCCTGCTGACAGTTTCAGGATGTTCCAGTGATTGACAGTTGGTGGTGGAAACATAGCAAAGCAGGGAAGATGAAGACCTTTGCAAATGTTTTATGATGACTTATTCATTATGACTCAAGACTCAAGAATACACACACTTTTTGCTGAGAAACCAGTTGTAAATTGAATGTAAACGTAACTGTAACTAACTGAAGAATATAAGCATGGTGGTGGGGATTCTTCTGTTGGTAGTGTGGCCCCAGGGATCTACTCCAGGTTTACCTTTGTGTTGGTCAGGGGCAACAGCAGAAGGATTCCTAATGCCTAACATTTGTTTTCGAGCTTGGAGGAAACTGAAGTAGGTTGTCATGGTAACCCCCAAATAAAGATGTTATAATTAAATTTAATTGCAAAACCTATGTTATCGTCCAAATAAATACATTTACCGGGTTTGCCACATTTACTTCTAAATTCAATCCCAAAACATTTTGTGCAACTGTTGTGCAGCATTGAAAGAATGTTTGCAGATGACATGATGGTGAGGGTTTGCTTTAATGTATGCTATAATAAAGCATGAAAAAAAGGCTTTTGATGAAAGCAACACAAATATGTTGACAACAGGCCTGACTGCAGGTAAGCTTTTTTACTGAAACACAGTGTTTGAATTAGATTTTACTGGTGACCTCTTGGAGACCAATTCAAAATCTGTCACTAATCATGGGTAAGTCTCAACACAGACTTAGAAAAATGCTCATTCTATAGCCTGTGCATTGTTTTTCAAACTTTTTAAAAAAAATTTCTGTTATTTTCTATACATGCTGGACCTTTCTTTTAAACATGGGTTTTCACCAGATGAACTGGTAGCACAAACACCACCCATATCTACAGTATATTATTTAGCTTTAGATTATTAGTCTTGGGTCTGATCTTCAGACTAAAAACAGCCCGGACATTTAAATAACACAAGGGACTGGTTGGTGGGTATGTGTTGTTTTAGGTACCGGTGAGAAAATCAAATATGGTCTAGGAAGTCCAGTTTGAGTAACAGACCCATGAATTTGGAGGCTTATCAGACACCAAAACACAGCAGGTTTATAGACCTCTGACACAGGCTTCTGAATGAGATGACTGTGACTTTTCTGGCAGGGTTAAAGTTGGTCTGAATACAGCCTCAAAACAATCTTCTTTTCAAAATATGAAAGAGAGAACAATGGTAAAATGACCAATGGCCATTTTTTAAAACCTATTGACACACCTATTTACAGGCTGGGGTTGCTTTTAAACTAAACTTAAACACATTTTTACTTTAACACAAGTAACATTATAACGTAATTTCTACTAATGACAATTATTTAAAAAATCCTTACGGCATAATTTATTAGGGATCACTATAATAATAACTTCTGCTTGTAAATGCAATTTTCCTTCATAAACAATCACAAGAAGGTAAAACATTTAAATTACCATAACCTTAATGGCAGAGCAGAAGGCTAAATATTTATAAATTCTTTTCTTAATTGTGCCTTTTATTTAGACATTGTTATCTAGGAAACTTACAGTATGAGTGTGTCACGTCGCACTAACACACACACACAATAACAATGTGCCAATTTGGTTGTTGGATGATGATGTGGATTGATTGAGGAGGCAGAGCCGAACACCTTGGAGACTAAATAGCCTGAGAGAGAGATGCAGTTTAATTGATGATCAAACACCCACCAGGTGTAAATGGCTGTTTTCACTTCATCTGTATGTGTGTGTGTGTTTGTGTGAATGAGTTTCTCCACATGCACCTTTTGTACTTATGCGCTCGGTATAAGTGAGTGCCTGCATGCATGACAGTCTGTGTGTGTGTGTGTGTGTGTGTGTGTGTGTACTTGCAGTATTTCCATAGAGGCCGGACAAGAGATTTCAAAGACCTAGAGAGATCCCATTCAGCCCTGAGTCTTTCATATTGACCTCAGGGTGACAGGAGGACAGAAAAACACATGCTCTGTACCATCAAGATGAAAGCAGGGACACCATACACACACACACACGCATACACACACACACACATACACACACACTGAGCAATCACCTTTCACAATGAGCTCTCGAAACTGTTGTGAAATTCAAATCTGTCCTCAGCAAACACTTCTACACACAAACAACTCTTTCTTTCCACAGTGAGGACTTCGGAATATTCTCTCAATATCTGTTAATAATAGAAAATGACACTCTGAGAGTCTGTGAAAGGAAAGAAGGAGAATCTTAATAATATGTAATGCTGCAAAAGCTGACTCACAATGTGATTAAAGAACCTTGTATACAGACCACGGAGAGGCCTGCTGATTTTAATGTTAGCTACATAACTGGTTCCTTGTTGCAGGCAGGTGTGGGCTTGTCCATCACAATAATTGGTGACATCCATGAAATTAGTGGGAAGATATCACACTGTGAATTTTGCATAGTGTAAAATAACAGGATTGTAAATGCTGCTCTGCAGAAAACTTCCTCTGATCATTCCTTAGTAAATATGTACATCTAATGTTATCCAACCAGCAGCTGTTTTCAAGTGCTTCTGGACACATGAACAGAGATTATAGTGTAGGAAGGACTGAAGGGGTCAAAGTCAGTCACTTTCCTGGGACTTAAACTAGTGACATTTAAGTCAAAACGCCACTCATGCATCCTTGGCTGACTCCACTTGCAGACTCGTGAATCTAACTGACACATTTCTGGGGAATCTGCAAGTATACAGAGCTCTGCAAATCTACAATTCATCAAGCCTGATGAGGCTTATATGCTCTTCTAGAGAGCCTGATTTGTTTGGACATATAGAATAATTCGTCAGACAGGCAAAAGTTGATTTTCATCCTTTTAGATGGAAAAAAAGCGACCATCAACAGTGTGAGGATTCTCATTTTAGGGTTTGATGTGTGATTAATAATAAAAGTGATCAGCTCAGATAAACTAAAGGGAAAGTTTACGTTTAATCACCGTTCTAAATTAATCTGCTACGCAACCTGTAACCATAGCAACATTAGATAGCACAGCTGTCAAAGCTTACTCGTTATGAAATTTTGAAGAATGGAAAGAAAACCAGGAAACCAAACAAAAAATGGCACTAGGAACTGATCCCTGAAGATCTTAAAATGATGGAGGAAGAGAAGGATGAGATTCATACAAAAAAGGCAATGAAATGGGCAGTTAATATACTGAGAGACTTTCTCTACCAAATGAATGCTTTTATTTTGCAATGTTGGCAAATGACCATGATATAAACAGGTTAATCAACTTGTAGGTGTGTGTTAAACGGTTTTAAGGCACTTCGCCTCCACATCGTGTAATAAAACCGTTTAACACACACCTACAAGTTGATTATCCCTTACATATGCCTTTATCCTCTATCTCCTGCATACTATGTAATGCAGCAAACACTAGACGTACAGTATATTGCAAAGATGACTGCTGAAAAAATAAAATTAGGTTACAGGTTCAGGAACTTGAATTAATATCCATGAAAACAATTAAAGTTTAACAACCAGGCAACGGTGGGTATGACTAAAGTCTGTGAGAGCTCAGGTTCAGAGGATGGACATTAGGGTTATGGTGACCAGATGTCCCGGTTTGTCCAGGATTGTCCAGGATTGTCCCGACAAATATCTGTAAAACACTAAAATGTCCCGGGTTTCAACATTCACTACCAAATTGTCAATTGACAATTAAAATAATAATTATAATATACTTGTTTTCAGTGCTTGAATAGACATTTATCATGTTCTGTCCAACTCATTATTACATAACCCAACATAAAAACAACAGCTTGTGGCATAGCCTTGTGAAGATGTGAGTTAAAGTTATGTTATAGCCTACAAAGTTATTTATAGGCCGCAAAGAAATTTGTACCTTGTTTTGTTTAAAAAAAAAAAAAAAAAAAAAGCTGGCAGAGAATGTGTCACAGACGGCTATTTAGCCGGCAGCCTGCACTTGTGCACACTGACAAATACCTTGGTGGATTTTGGGAGACAGAACATAATTTTTGGTCTGCTGAGGCGCTGTCCATGGTGTTGAAAGGTATGCTTGGTAGGTGTGCTAAGTGCTGAAATAATTGTCCCCCATCCTGATGAAAACATCTATAGTGCGTGCATGAACATGAGGTACACTTAAGCTTTGGAGGTTAGTCACCCTAGATTAAGTTTTTCAGAAAACTCTCAAATTGATTTTTTAGTGTCATGCAGTTAGCATTTTGCTCCACCATTACTGTGTTTTAGGTCATTTACAGCATTTTATGTGTATTTTAAACCCCTCAAAATTTAAGTAAGCAAGTATGCTGTCTGTGATGAGTCAGTTAAATCAAGCAAGTTTCATGTCTCTGCAGTGTAATAGTGTGCTGAAATGAAAAGAAGACAACGGCTACCTGGATGGAAGGAACACATTTGAAAAGATGAAACAGTATGGTATGCTTTGGGAAATGGTCACAGTAAAGGATGTTATTTGGAGTAAATGTGCTAAAAAATGCAAAAATGTTGGTGTGGTCAGGACACCTCAAATATAGTTGCAATGTTTATATTACAAGTAACCATAGCAACAATACTGAAGCAGTTTAATATTTTATTGGTTACTCACTAACCGTTAAACTAACTAACATCTGATCACTCTCCATTTGGTGTATTTCTCTGCTATCTGACACCTCCTGATCTATAATCACTAACAGAATCTCAGTCTCACTCTACCTATGACACATTCTACAGAGTAATCCCACGTCTACAGACTATTTCCTATGCTGCTGGGAAGACTCTTGAGTGTTCTACCAAAAAATGTTTCCTAATCCGGCCAGGAAAGGTGCTACGTTCACCAGTGGCAACACTCTTAATATTTCAGCAGAGAAAGGCGACGCCTCACGCAACACTCCTCATCAAACCAAAGCCCTCAGTGTTCTCCCCGTCTAATGCTCTGTGCCTCACACCCTGAAGATGATCAAAGTGCTATTTTTCTAAATTTCAGGCTTTTTAACTTCAACAGTCTTAGAAGGGATGAGGCAGATCATACTAAGATGATGAGCGAGAGGGAGAGTGAGATTGAGAGAGTGTGTGTCACTGTGTGTGTGTGTGTGTGTGTGTGATGGGGGACTACAACATCTTTGTAGTCCCTTCCTTTTGTTTTTTTTTTTTTTTCTTTGCCTCCTAACTCTCACACTGGGCCTGCAGATAGGTCAGCTCCATTACCAATCCGCCGGCCCACAAATATTTAAAACAAATTGAATTGCACACCCAATACCCATCACAATTACGGCAGGCACAATAACTAAATTAGCAATTCAACACAATAATTGGAAATGCGGCTTGCCTGGACCCGCAGGCCTCCCTGGAGGGCCGGCTGATCTGTGGAGGCACGTCAAGCCCGCTAATTCCACAGCTAATTACTGATGCACGGCGGAATGAAGTTGTTTGTCTCCCAAATACCATTTTCAGTTCACGGCGAGGAACACAGGACCGTGCTGAGATAGACAAAAACAACAAAGAAGTGAGACAGAAGTGTGTGGTCATGATTCTTTTTTGTTCTTGTTGTTGTGTCATTTGTTGTTTGTCTGTGAGTTTCACTTTATTTTCTGATGATGAACATCAGGATGGAAAAGGAAGTGTTTGCTGTAAAAACGGCTGAAGCATAAAAAGAAGACAGAATCTGTAAGTAACACGGTTAAAAACTGAATTCAGTATTTAAGAACAGGATGGAAAAAGTTACACTTGGCTGTTCTGTGTCTGCTAGCACATGTAACAAGGCTTTTTTTATATTAGACACAGTTTGTTTTGGGAGTTGTAGCCATTGCCTGCCTGAGGCATAAGCAGCTGAAATTTGTGTAATTTTTATACTCTCACATTCCTTAACCTTTAACCTTTGGCTGATTGGCTCAGTTTCCACTCCCTTTATTTACAGACATATGGCATTACATGTCTTGTAGGCATTCCATTTACTGTTATTACATGTTCTGGGACAGTTGCCTATATGTCCGCACATTTTCAACATACCATAAAAAAATCAGGTTCAAAGGGCTAAATAGGAGAAATTATTTGAAAATTTCTGACTTTCGCACCCCCTAGTGGTAGTATAAAAAAAGACTGTGAATGCCTTTAAAGGGTCTAAAAACGGATGCCGTTATCCTCATTCATACAATTCACTGTGTCTTCACTACAAAGACACAGAGTTCTTGGAGAGAGGTCAGGAAGGAGGCTTTGACAGCAGGCTCTTTACCTTCCAGTGCAAACGTTTCAACATGGTCAGACAACACATAGTCTGACCTTGTTCGCTGGAGGCATACTGAGGCTTTAAGGTATCGAGTCTGATTTGTGACTGATGAAAATCAACAAAAAAAAAAAGCATGAATAGCATTCAATCAAAATGCTAAACAATTTGTCACACTCACTCACAGAACAGCTTCTTCCTGTACTGGAACTAGTTATTACAGTCTCCCGAAATTCGCCGATATTGATGCAAACTGCTGTAAGTATTTGAAACTACAGGCTCTATCACAGCTAGAACACTACTAACATTACACACTCTACAGCATTGTTCAAATATTCAACAGGGGAGCAGCACAAAAGCACAAATCCGAGTATTTACATTAAACTGCATGCACGCCACCCTGAAATGACTCGATGACTCTATAGGCACAAGTAGATAAAATGATTACTTTAGATGTAAATGAGAAGTTCAGATGAGGACTAGGCTGTAATCTGACAGAGGCATACAGGGGTGCAGTGGTGAAGGGAGGGGAGGGGGGTCTGTCATTGGGGTTTTCTGAGCGCGAATTAGCAGCCAAATTGACCATGTCGCTGCATCAGAATTTCCTTGCCAATCAGCCTTGAACATAAACGACAGTGCAAGAAAACCAAACCGTACGAGCGAGCCGCGTGAACGGACAGGGGGGTTTTTTCGGGGCCGGGTGATTGAGGCTGGCGCTAATTTGGATCCTGTCCTCGTAGCCCCGCTAACTAATCCTCCCCATCTCTATTTATCCTCTCAGAATCTCATCGGGGGAAGCAGGCGTATATTAACAGCTGGAGCCATCTGAAGGGCTCCCTTTTGAGACGTCGCTCCGGCTCGCGTTCAGAGAGCTTAGTCGCTGCTAAGACCGGCCGGTGACACTTCCAATTGAACATATAGATTTGTTGCGGAGTTTGAGGGTCTAAGGATGGCATGATAGCCTAATCTGATTGCTTTGGGGCTGGAGGGGTTCAGGCCAAGTTATGGACTTATAAAAGAGGAACATAGACAAACAGTGTGACCCTAAACTGTCATTGTTGGGTTGGATGTGCTGTCATAAGACTCAGTGAGTAACATGATCCAGGGCCTGAGCTGCAGTCAGCTCACTGCAATGAGCCTGATGAGTGGAAAAAAGTTTGGGGAAGACATGAGCCAACTCTTTGCGCTGTAATGCTGTGGACCAATTACATGAAGTGAGATTAGACAAATACATGAGGCCAATGATGATGGATCAGATTAAGTCTTTAGGACAAGTTTACAAGAAAAGCTGATAAAAATTCAGGTACAACCAACTCTTCTTTTGACAGCATAGTGGAAATTGTGATACAGCTCAGCTAATGATGCAAGAAATGATAGTTGCATGCTTTTGCGATACTTTATAACAGTAGCTGGGGAGGCTCTTCTACCAATCCTCACCTGTCATTGGTGTTTGTGTGAAAGACAGTGATGCTACAGGCAGGGGTATCATCCACTATCCAACCTGACAGAGTCTGCCAGCTGAAAATAGATCTCAGCCTGTTAAACAGATCACCAATAACAGGATGAGCTTCTTTTTCTTACCAGTTTCTTTTGAGCCTGTTTCCTGATTAGATCCCTTAACAAACTGCTTGAGTTTGCTGCTGTTGGCAGGTGATTCTGACCTGGATAGAGTTTACATGTTATGATGATATGATCACATCTTTACTCTGGGTGGGTATTGTTTGAAATGATTTGATATGAGTTTTTGTACAGATGCTAAAATGACCAAATAAACCTTTTTTCATTTAGAAAAAGAAGCCAAATGTTACACATTGTCCTATTTCAGGCAACTGTGTAACTTTGCCTAAATAAAATAGTCTGATATTTGCATAATTTTTTATCTAAGTCTGGAACCATCGATCAAAGAATCACTGAACAATATTACAAATTTGACTGAGCATTCAATGACAAATTTTGGTACTTGAGAATATTAAAGGTTGACTTTGTGTTACAGACACATTTAGGTTGCTACCCTAAAGGTATTGCCTTTTCATATCCAGCCCTAATCTTTAAAATGATAACAATATATGTCCACTTATGAAAGCTGGAGATCAAATGTAGTGATAGCAGTAGCACTGTCACATGACCATCTGAATGCAGTTTAAGGGGCTTTTCCACTTTGGCAAAAAAGAACAATTCTGGGTGAAACAATGACCACTTAATGAAATAATCTTCCGATCCGAAAACATTTGTTTTGACCTTCACAACTGCATTCTGTTAAATCCTACAACCAAACACCAACCACACAACAAGGTCACACAGACAGTCTGTCTCTCATTTCTAAGAACGTCCCAGCTAAAAAAAAAAAAAGCAAACTATGCTCGCATTACCCAATTCAGAAAGTCCCCCTACCCACACACACACACACACACACACACACACACACACACAGCAGCACCCTATCTTCTTCTATTCCCTCTCCACTGATTAAAATAACCTCCACTCCCGTCGGGGAGGAGTCAAGCTATTTTAGAAATAAATATTCCCTCGGCGGACAGACGGGACAGACTGAGATCTGTGTGTGTGTGTGTGTGTGTGAGTGTGTGTAGGTAAGGTAGTGTACCAATGCTCAGCTGTGTCCCCCCGATGCCTTATCTCTCCACACACCCTCCCCCTTTTCTTGCAACACACACACACACATACACACACGCAAGTCTTTATCACGACCCGACACTTGGGCTCGGGCTGGTAATCAGAGCAGCGAGCGCCCCCCCCCCCTCCCCACCACCACCACCCCCCCACACCCCCACCACCCCTCTCTCCCCCCTCCCACCGAGGGAAGAGGCGCATTCTAATCTCAACTGTTGCATATCTAATACTAATTGGAATCCTGCAACTGGGTCACTCTCATTGTTTTTCAAGTATTGTCAAGTCGGGGGGGAAACATATGAAACTGAAATTACACCCCTTACACCCCACGCTCCCCCCCCCCGACCCCCCCACCCCATCACCACCCTCCCCTCTTTAGCTGGAGCGCCCTTGATTGGATCCTCTTGCTCACTAGCATGTGTGTGTGAGACAGAGGAGAGAGGAAGATAGAGAGATCAAAGAAAACAGATGTGGTCGCTTGTAAAATAGACACCAACACACACACACACACACACACACACACACACACACACACACACACATACACACACCTGCATTTTCTGGAGGCCATGTTCTTTCTTTTTTTTTTCCTCGGAGTTATTCACTGTGCTGGATGACAGCGACGGGTCTCTGAAGGGTGAGGGCAAGTGCTGCCCAGACACCCATGGGTGCAGAGCAGACATGAGTGGGTGAGCGGTGCCACCCCTCCAGGGGTTGCGCTTTGTCTGAACTGTGTGTGCGATGCCGCTCAGTAAGTGTTTTGCAGAAAAGGAACAAATGGGATAGTTTCATCTCAGATTGAGTTTGACATGAGATATGAAACAGGCAGAGTAGGGCGGGTCTTTGCGGGAAAAAAAAAAAGATGACTGAAGCCAATTTGACAGTTCCTGAGGTACAGGCAGATATAATACATTACAAGCTGGTTATGAGTCACTATAAGTGCTCACTGTTTGCTTTAAGTAAAGTGTAGCGGGACAGTAAACGTAGCACAGTACAGTTGGGACACCAGGACATGGCCCCGTCTCTCAGACCTCAGACAACTACACCAACCACTCAACCAGCAGCTCATCCTACTAGCCAAGAGTCAAATCATCTGCGGTAGTTACTCTCTAGAGAAAACTCTTTAACATCAAGGACTCCTAAACTGACACAAATTAGACCACAGACCCCCACTTGATAAGATTTTGTCCCAAGGTCCCCCATCTGATAAGATTGTTGCTTTTGGATGTTTAAATACAGAAAGTAAATAGTCATACATTCTGTCACTGTGTTACTTGGATGGATGGAATTATAGTGAAAACACTGTGACATTATCCCCTTCTTCAGGAAGCGCGTTCCCACGCTTCAGCCTACCAGCTCCCTCATGCCTCTAGCGCTTGTGGAGCCTACCAGCCTACCAAGTATTAAAATGAATGGAAGTGAATGAGGAGCCTGACACCGTGTGAGGGAGCTGGTAGGCTGAAGCGCAGGGATGCGCTTCCCGAAGGAGACGGTAATGTCACGGTGCAGGTCCGTGCCCTCTAGAGAGTAACGACCATGGATGATTTGACTCGCTGGCTCTTGGCTAGCGGGACAAGCTGTTGGTTGAGTGGTTAGTGCAGTTGTCTGTGGCCTGGGAAACCGGGGTTTGAGACCCACTGTGGGAGCCCCCCTTCACTACATTCACTGTCCTGCTTTACTTAACTTGAAACAAACAATGACCAGTGACCACTTAGAATAACTTATAATCACATTATGCATTATAACAGTGATTATAACGCATTATAAAATAATTATAATGTATTACAACTATGAGAATTATAGTATATAATAATCCTTGCAAAAAAGGATTATTATAAGTATGTTTATAATGCATTATAGACATGGGCTTCATAGGAAGTGTTACCAAAGTTTCTGTCCTGTCATCTTCATTCACAGTTGACACAAAAACTGTGGCGGTGGATGCATGGAACAGTTAATATTTGTCATGATGATATAAGAAATATGTTCATTTACGAATTAGCTATTTCTGTAGATCGACATAACGGCAACCTGTACAGCTGCGTCGCTCTCATGGCGCTTGTCACCGTTTCTCTGCTGGCTATTTTTCCGGCTCTGGCACAGGAGGATGAAGTCTACGTTCTCAATCCTGCCTGCAAAACTGTGACAGGCACAGGTTTGCTTTTACAACCCAGGGAGAGCACAACACCAGACCAGTTGGAATTAAAATGTTGCTTCAGAGATCTGAAACACATTTTTTATTTAAATATCAGTCTAAATCAACGGAAGGAATAACCACTGTCAACTAAATGAATGAATGGGTGAAGGTAGTTTGAAATATGCTGCACAAATCTTAAGAAAACTGCATAAGCATAAACACGACCGCACGATAATGAAAACGTGGATACAAATGACTGAAAACAAGGGAAGGAAGTTGTTGTGGTGTAGCTGCAGTATCTCGCTGTGGCCTCTGGAAACCTCAATGTTTCCTCCCTCAGGCCACTGCCAACCTCCATAAATATGGAAAGTGAAAGTGACTCAGGAACTGCCGCCTGTTCTGCTGCGTATCCATTAACATGTTGCTTGTCAACCGAGGGGTCAGCACACCTGAGGGTAGCAAAAGCATTTAAGCAGGGAGAAAAATGCTGATTTCTAGTATGCTAAGATATTCTCATGCTTTTATAATCTTTACTGTAAAGCCCTTTTCCTCTAAAATAATTGATGCTTGCAGCCTGCAGGCTTTCTCTGATGATTAATCTAAGGAAAGAGTCACAGTTGGCTGTTCTGTACATGCGTCCCCCATGTAGGAGAGTTGGGAGTAGGAAACCTTTTTTTTTTTTGTTTTAAGGGGTCACGGGACAAGATGCTTGCACTAAAACAGATAATCCACATCCACTAGAAGTCTCCATTCTCCTTGACAGAGGGATAATGTTCTGTACCTGCTGTTATATCTACTGCCATCTTCTCTCTCAGACGTGATCGATGCCGCGGCTCACGCTTGCCATTTAACAGATATACACCATTAACTGTACCACAGCATCCAAATCTAACCGGAGGTGCTTTCCAAAGGCCAGTAAGTAAATTGAAATGTCTTTCTAAAGCTTGATCTTTAGTGGCCTTTAAATAGAAGAGAAATATCACGGCACGAGAGAGGGAGAGATGAAGTAGAGGGAGGAGGAGAGGAACGAGATAGTAAGAGCAGGACGTGAGAGCGGGTGTCGATTTCACTTTGATGAAACCCAAACTGCTTGTGAGAGTTATCAGTCAATAAAGGCTGATTAATGTTAAAATAATCAATCATCACCAATGCTGTGAATATCAATATAAAGACACAATGTAAACCTGCAATGATGCCTGACTTAGACTCATTCTGTAAAGTTTGTCACTCTAACAGTTAAGAAATACACAATAAACCAGTATAAAGATAATCTAATTCATTATAGTTACTTATGAGGTGCACATTAGTAATATAGATAATGATAAGAAAAGAAAGGACAAAAAATCCTATGTTTTTCTTCTCATCAGCAAATCTCATGTGCATCCAAACCAACAATGAACCCATGTACTAACAAATATAATGTGTATCTTATTCCTGTGTTATTGTTGTCCAAAAACTATTAAAAACACATCAATGAACCACACTGTTCCTTCATTACCATGAACACACACACTGTAGTTTATTTTGACTCAATCCCACACACACAAACACACCATCCTGCTGCTAGAAATACTCACCAGAACACCGAATCTAGATTAATCCGCTGCTGAAAATAGTCCCCGACAAATGCACTATTTCCTCCAGTTTGAGTAACGTTTGCTAAAAAACTACAGTGCCCAGCTGCGTTAGGAAATTAATTAGCTTTTGAAAAATAATGAAACTATGTATATGTGAGATGTTTATATAAAGATGTGTTCTACACTGCTGATGCTGCATGATTATATAAGAGTTTTAAAGCTCTTGCATGGTTTTATGGCTCCATGTGATCATTTTGTAATAAATATACAGAAATTCAAATGCAGATTCAGAAGAGTCAAGTCTAAAATCACAGATGTGATGTGTTCTATGACAGTTTTATCACCAAATAAACTATTTTTTAACTTTTTAAAAAAAAAATATCTTTGTACACATATTTTTACATTGTTGGCATGATGGCAAAAAATTACAATAAGAAAGTAAATACACCGCATACATTTTGTGTTCATCCAAAATCTACATTACCATTGGTCACCTAGGGGTTGAACACTAGAATGATATACAGCACCAGACCTTACTTACTCTCTCAGAGACTGCAGAAGTTATGCAGTAAATCTGCATTTGTGCACGAGTCCCCAAATCACTCGCTCACTCTACAGCTGATGGAGGAATACTGAGATTTCAGACAAACACTTTTCTGTTTTTTCCACCTCAGTTTCTTCTGTCTTCTATTCTACTAACTTAGATTCCTGACGCTCTCGTCCACTCTTGTTCTTTCAGTCCTCTTGTGTGCTTCTTCCTTGATATTAATGGACTGTAGTTTATTTCCTAGACATATATTGATGTCTCAAATTATACCATATTGCTTTGTCTCTGCATCTTCAGTTCTATCATACAAATAAATCAGATTTGGATTCAAATAAAATTCTCTGTGTGTTTTTTCCTCTCTGTGTTTCTCTCCTTCTTGCTGTGAGAGAGGAGAAGAACCAATGGGCCCTATCAGCCCCTGAAGACCAGCGCCGGGCCCCCCCATCGCTCACCCAACCTCATTAACTCCAGCCCCTACACACTCCCTGTTAGTCACAATTCAGAAAGCATACAGTTCAGAAAGCACTATACACTATGCACACACACACACACACACACACACACACACACACACACACACACACAAACACAGCAATTAAAAATGCAGCTTTGCATATTTGCGTGGCATTTATGTTCTATAGCACAGCAATATTGATGGTTTTTTTTGGAGTGATGCTCTAACTGGCTGCTGTAGCATTAAGATTTCTGAAACATTTGCAAAGAGACATCTAAACATTACATCCCTGGACCTCCCGTGATATTTCGCCCCACAGACCCATACAGGAATCCTTACACTGAATAACAAATGTGTCCACACTTGATGATGACAATTAGAGAATGTAAAAGCCTGCATATTGTAATAAGGTTTCTCTAACACTACTATAATGAATTAAATGATCATGAAATTGCCTATTTTGTCATTTTGCAGAAGACCCTGTGGAATCCTCCTCAAGAACCCCCCTGCAGGTCCCCAGACCCCACTTTGAGAACCATTGTCCTAACATTAGCAGGCTGTATGGCTCCCAGGGACAAAATCTCCTGAAAAGGATGGTTATACTGTCACCAGAGTGTGTGTTTGTGTGTGTGTGTGTGTGTGTGTGTGTATGTTACCACATCAGATTCTCTGAGCTTCCACTAGATGGCAGTGTTGTGTGTTACAGCACAGGGCTTTGGTGCATGAACACAATGACACATCACAGGTCTGCACAGGAGTGTATGAAGTATACTGCACAACTAAAGCTAAGTCTGTGCACATCATTTATTTCATTATATATGGTTATATATATCTATATCTATAGCTATAGTGTTGGATATATTTTACAGAAGGAAAGAGTCATAATTTAAAAAACAGAGCTATCAGTTTTTTTTTTTTATAAAGATCACCGTCCATCTACCAGACAGATATGAAGTTCAAACTGATCCTCTATCATTCCTTTGAGCATCTGTGTATCTTCCAGTTATCATCATTATTATTAGCAGTTGTAGCCAGGATGCTGCTTTGAAAAATACATCTCTTGAAGATCTCTTCAAGGTGCAACTTCTTGCTTACCTTCTATAATAATCATGCCTCTTAAGATGATAAAAATCAGTGAATGAAATTTGAGACCGAAAGTAATGATACTCAAGAAAAATAAAATATTTTAGATGTGGCTGAAAGCTCTGGAAAAAGGTGGTAAGTAGAACTTGCTACAGCTTGTTTTTTTTTTTTTTGCTAAACTAGACATGTTGCGTGTTGATCACTTTATGATATGTTAATATTAAACCTTTCCAATAGAAACTCAAGTTGAAACAGTTTTTAAACAGGTCTTTTTTTTTTGCTTGTGTCTACTCTGGACTCCTCATCTATGAGTTGTGACGACCTCAACTGAATTTCTTGTCTCAGACTGTTTCATTTGAATAATTATTTTAAGGCCTGAGGAAAACTATACACAGGGACAAACCCCCCCCCCCCCCAAAAAAAAAAAAACCCAACAAAGACTGAAGAAAAAGAAACATTATGCATTATTATTGTTGTATTATTTTTTTCTACCCCTACAATAATCTTGAGACCCCTTAAGGACCCCCACCTTCCAGATAGGGAACTATTATCACGTGTGATTTTTCAAATTACCATTTGTGCTTTGCGTTGTCTGTATGTTCTTTTCTGTTAAAGTACATGTATTTGTAGAAAAGCCCTTAAATGGACTGGCAGTTCAAACTAACTTAGGCCTTAAATGCTGTGCTAAGTTCCAGAGGTTGATGCTCTGTGCTTGTCCTTATAAAATAGCCATTAAATTAAATACTGTAAATCAAGAGAGTCCTGAATTAGGGTTAGGGTATCAGCACTGTTATGTTACACAAACCAGCACAGACTCAACACAAAGGAGGGAGAAAAAAAGGAAGAGAGGAAAAGACAAAGACAAGCATGAAAACAAGGCCATAAAACACAATTTTCTCAACAACAAAAAACTTTACATTGTAAAGAATTGCACTTCTTTAAAATATCTATGATTTTACATCAAAATAATTTCTGTAATTCTGTAAATCTGTAATTTTTTTCAGTTCTTCCAAGCAACTATAACTGACCTCATGAACACTCTTTTGACAAGCTTTGTACAGGCAGAAGCAAAGAGTACAGAGAAGGCCCTAATTTGACACTGGTGATGTGAGTAAATATGAAGAAAGAAATTGAAGCCACCAGAGAACACTCCGATAAATAACAGAGTAACTGTACCAGTCTATAGAGTTGAAGTCAGCCAGCATTTATTTCTAAAGCTCAGCTTCCATCTCCAGCATTCATCTGTAAAGAATACAGTCCATGAAAGACATTCACAACAGGTCTCTGACACTAAATGAAATATGTTATCTTTCTGTGCCTAAACCTGGATCTAAATTTACAGTGTAGTAATTTGATTAAACACATTCATATAAGAAAATGTAACATTTAAACTCAACGCTTATATACCAAAAGACCTTGAAACTATAGGTTTTGGCACAGCCAGGTGGAAAATAAGTACATTTACTCAAGTACGGTATGTAAGTATGATTTTGAAGTACTTGTATTGTATCTCTATAAAATGTTTTATGCTACTATTATGCTATATTTCAGAGGGAATTCCTGTACTTTTTACTCCAGTATGTTGATCTGACAGCTGTAGTTACTAGCTATTTTGCAGATTGAGATTTTACAAACATACAGTATGATTAGCTTATAAAATAATATCACATTATAACAATATACAATACAATAGAATACAAGACTGTGTAATACTTGGATATTTAAGTACATTTTGTCACCACTACTTTTGTTCAAAGTAACTAAGTAACATTTTGAATGCAGAATTTTTACTTTTAATTAAGTGTTTTCATTAATTTGCACATAAATGTATAGATTATAGAACCCATAAGAAGCAAACAAAATTGACTCCATCTTGACCTGCTTCAACATTTGCACCAGTGAAAAACACTCTGAAAGGGGTCGTTCTGCATCAGGAGAACTTTTACTTTTGATATTGTAAGTTTAGGTACGGATGTGTTATTACAAACCAGTTGCGACAGAGAATTCATTTTGGTATTCAAATTAGTAATGGAAGTAAATGATTTAAATTTAAACTTGGCAGAAATATCCTTCCAAATGAGATTATTGTAAGAATAACAATAATGGTCATGGAAACTGTATCAAACACACTGTCCTGCAGTATTACGGTTGAATACGACAACAGTACTGAGGGGGGTGTTGAAATGACGTCTAAATGGAGCTCACTTTATTAACACCTATGATTGTGAAAGAGGGAATGATGAGAGAGAGAGAGAGGGCAGCCAAGAGAAAAAGAAGAGTTGCCTCCAGAGGATTCTGTTCTCATTAGGCTCTTACTCCATTTATTAATAGCCAGTCACTGGGGTTGCGGGGAAATTTCCGTTGCCTGCCACTATGCATGTAGGAGTGATTTTTCTTTCACTCAATTGGCTTACCGTTGCACTATTCGGTCTGGATGTGTGTGTGTTGTTGTTTTTTTTTTGTTTTTTTTTTACCGCGACTCCCTCCCTCTTTTGTTTTTCTCTCCTTCTCTCTGTCTTGCACATTTCAATGGAAAGCTGTCAAAGTTATTGGGAAAGTAAGACTGGTGTACAAGCTGATAAAAATGTCCTGCTATTGGTTGTCAGACGTGTCAATAAGGTGTGTGTGTTTGTGTGTGTGTGTGTGTGCAGATGGAGCTGTTTTCTCTCTGCTCAGCTCGTTTGGTGTGTTTTATGAGGGCTGGAGAAGTCAGATGGTAGGGATATATTTTCCTTCTGGTTTCACTTTTTCACTCTCATTTTGTCATTTTACCCGATGTTTAATCCTCTAAATTAAGGATAAGTCTGGCATTATTCTTGCTGTCAATAAATCCCACGACAAGACTAAAACCAACTGTCTCAACTATCTTGCTAGTCAGCAAGCCAGCCGCAGCAGTTTGGAGTGTTGTCGTGACTGATAAGTTTTTTCCCAGCTGGCTAGTGTGTTAGCAGATAGTTTGCTTACTGTACATACAGTAGTTCACCAATTAGCCCTGTAAGTAGGACTGCATCACCAAGCTTCTAGCACCACCGACTTTACGGTGCAACTTTCTCTTAATACTTTCTGACTTCCCTACTCTGCCTGTGGTATTTAGCCACAAGTCCATTGGTTCCGACTGAAAACGTACATCTTTGAAAATATGTGACAAATATCGTGTTATTTTTAATATAAAAATGTTATTATGTTTATTTCCTAAATCAGCTTGTCATTGTAGTTTATAGGGGTGTGCCCAAATACAAATACATTATTCAGCAAAGCACAAATAATGGGTTTTTTTTTTAACGAATATTTGTTTCATACAAATATTTTAAAAAATATTTGTTAGTTAGAGGTCTGTCTGCAATGAGGTGATGAGTGAGGTTTTAGCTCAGTAGTCAGCGCAGTCGTCTATGATCTGGGAGACTCCAGTTCAAGACCCAGTGTGGGGACCTCCTTCATAAGGTAGTTTATTTATGAATACTTATTGTAACACTTTTCTAAAATTAAAAGCGTAATAAAAACAAAAACAGGATTTTTGAGCCTCTTTCCACTTTTATTTGAATACAAATACAAATACAAATACTGGGCTTTCTGCACATCCCTAGTAGTTTATATCAAATGCTACTGATCTGTGATTTTAGACTTGGATCTTCTGAATCTGCATTTGATTTTCTGTGTATTTATTTCAAATGATCACATGCATCCATACAGCCATGCAAGACCTTTCAAAGAAATACATAATCATGCAGCATCAGTATCATACACTACTCTTAGAAGACAAAGCTTGCACTCTGCAGTATTTTTCTTCTTTCTCTACCCTGTCTGTGCCTTTCAGCTTTGAGCCCTTCGGTTCCTTCTGAAGAAATTAATCTTAAAAAAAAAAAAAAAACACCTCATATATACATAGTTTCATTTTTTAAAAAGGCTAACTAATTTCCTAAAACAGCTGGGCACTGTGGATTTTAGCAAACGTTACTCAAACAGGAGAAAATAACGCATTTGCTGGGGACTATTTTCAGTGGCGGATTAATCCACATTTGGTGCTTTAATGAGTATTTCTGGCAGCAGGACGGTGTGTGTGGGATTGAGTCAATATAATCTACAGTGTGTGTGTTCATGCTTATAAAGGAACATGTCAGCCAGTGCAACAGTGTCACTCATGGATGTGTTTTTAATAGTTTTTGGACAACAATAAAACTCTATGACACAAAGGAATAAGATATATCAGATTTATTGTTGGTTCAAGTCTGTACATGGAATTTATTGACTATTGAATATTGCCAGCCTCATCCTTTAAAGCAGTGGCTTCAGTCCTACATTAGTGTTTACACAGGATGCATTCAGGCACAGTATTAAGTGCCTGTCACCTGTTTTTTGGCAGCATTGAGAGCCCAACACACAACCATATGTGCATAAATCAGAGGATAATAGTCTTGAAGTGTTTCAAATAAAACAAACAAACAAACAAAACAACGCATCAGGTTGCTGTGATGTAGTAAGGTCAAATACTAAAGCCAGTGTATGTCTGTGTGTTCATGTGTGAGTGTGTGTGCCCATTTTCTCTGCCATTACTAGCTGAATCTATCACCATCATCAACACCAGGGTCAACCAGAGGATGGCCATCTCTTATTTACACGCACACACAAACACACACACAGCTCTACTCACGCTTTTCCTGCATTGTAAATTTTGTAGTAGTGTGAGTGTTTGTGTGTGTGTGTGTGTACAGGGAAATTTGAATGAACAAGACTCACACTAATCTGCCCTCTGACTCATGTACCATAAAAGACAAGTTGTGAAATTTATCCAATCACGCACATGCACACAGACACACACACTGCAGGACAAGGGTGCCCGTTCCATTACGATAATTTTGAGCTATTGTTGAGCAACAAACACACACACACACACACACACACACACACACACACACACACACACACACACACACACACACACACACACACAGGCCATCTAAGCACCCTAATCCACAATCTGTGTTTGAAATGCAGGGCCAGGGTCAAGGATTACAATAAACTCTGATGATCAAATAATGCAGGAATTCTTATTCCAGTGGAGCGCCTGATCGTCTCTACTCCAGAATACTCAACGAGTAGGAGGGTGGGTGGGAGGGAGGGAGGGAGGGAGAGGGGAAGAAGGAGGAGGACAATGAGGAAGAAAAAGAGACATACAGAGGGAAACCGAAGAGGAGGATAAATAAATAAAAAAAAGAAGAAGGAGGAGGTGCAGAGGAGAGGAGCGGAACATACAGGACAAGAGGGAGCAAGAGAAGGATAGTGGTAAAAAAAGAAGATGAGAGAATGAGAAGAAAGAAGCAGTTGGACAATGGGTCAAATGAGAAGAGGACAAAGTAAAGAGGTGGGAAAGGATAAATAAAAAATATCTATCTTGAATAAAATGTGAATTCAGAAAAGTGAGCACATATTGGCAAATTGATCTGTTTGGTTGATATATTGACATGCAATGATATGTGGCTTCACTGACGGGCTTCTAAATGACAATCGTCCTCTTTGACCTAATCCCAGTGGAACCAGTATAGACTGGATACGCTCACTGGGCAAACAGCAGAGATTTTAAAACATATTAGTTATATAGTTATATAAATGGGGATTCTTACCTGATTTTCCTTGTACTAGAACATCATGCTTTTGTAACTTGAAGGAGATATATAATGCTTTGTGTGATTTTCTGTTATTATGTTGGATATCTATGTTAAACATGGTCAAAGTTCCAAAAACTGGACGTTAACATATGTAGAAATGCCTGCAAGTCAAAGGTCAGGGCTTCAACCTGCTCTGAACGCATCATTTGCAATGTTTTTTTTCTACCTCGCCGATGAGCTGACGTCTGCTCCGCGTGCGCGCCCGTTAACGGCTGTCCGCTCCATAAGCCTTGGATGCTAAGGTTGTTTAAAACAGCGCCCCCTGTCTATTGCATTTATATTTACATGTCACCACACTCTTTTGGGGGGCAACAATGAAAATGAAATCTTCAGTTATCACGTCGATCGTTCTTTGAAGGCGGGACACCATCCTGTTACTCCTAACAGAAGTTAGAAGTCCACCGAAATATGTTTCTGAACAAATGTGAGATGAGAAACAAGCAATCGAGCTGCAGAATCTTCACTCATATTAGATCAAATTTAAAAGTTTGTTCCGACTTTCAAAAGGCAGGGCGCTACTGTCAAGCTGCACAGAGCAGATCAAGCTGGGCAGGAAGTCAGACATAGGAATGGCACAGAGCATGAAACTGGTTAAAATGTACATATTGGGGCAGATTATCCTTTAAAAAAAGCTACAGCATGGATATAGTGGACCAATATTCAATATGTCTAAAGGTGATTATTTTTGCAAAGTAGATTTGCTCCAAAAACGTCAATCTTTTCAGACTGATCCAGTAAAATTATGAAATGAAAGATGCTAAAGTAGGAGAGTAACAGGAGTAGGAAGGTGAAAAGTGGAGCACTGGCTTGAGCAGTGGGATCAAAGCTGTGGGTGGAGAGGAGGAGGAAGAAGAAGAGGAAAAGAGGAGGAGAGGAGGAGGAGAAGGTGGAGGGATAAGGACACATCCGGAGATGACAAGAAGAGGAGCAGAGGAGGAAGAAGGAGGAGGCATGAAGTATCTCTAGCCCAGACATGAGGAGGACAGAGGGAGGGAGGTGGAGGACTCCTCCTGCTGATACATCATCTCTCTTACTCTCTCTATCCCTCCTCCTCCTCCTCCTTCCATCTCTCCATCTCTCTGCTAACGTGGATCTTAGCTGAGCCCGGGGCTGGCTGCACGACACGGACAGGCTATCTGCCATCTGTGTGATCTCTGATCAGATAGCAAGACTGTGTGAGTGTGTGTGTGTGTCTGTCCACATGTGCGTGACTGCGGTGGCCCTCTGGAACTGTGTATCTATTTATACTGTATGTCTGTGTGTGTGTGTGTGTATGTGTGTGTGTGTGTGTGTCTACATGAATGTGCAGTGTTTGTATTTTTGTACACCGTTTGTTCAGATTGTGAACGTACTCCATAAAAACACAGAAGCGTGTGTATGTAATTGCATGAGCCTGTGTGTGTGTGTGTGTGTGTGTGTGTGTGTGTGTGTGTTTGGACCCCTAGCTCCCTCCACTGGGCATTAACATTCATGGAGCCAGCGGGGCATGTCAGAGCCCATAATGACCCCAGAGAGAGGCCCTGGGCTGGGGGAGGGCTGAGGAGGCGCCTAGGGGTTTGGGTGTTGATGGAGGCCTGGAGGCGAGAGGCGAGGAACTGCTGTACTGAGCTGTCTGACGAGGTGTGTGTGTGTGTGTGTTTCTGTGTGTGTGTGTGTGTGTGTGTGTGTGTGTTCAAGAAGAGAATATTGCCAAAAGATTTTTGTTAACTAATTAATCCATTTAATCAACAAATTTAGAATCCTTTTACATATTTTTGCCCTGGAAATGAATTCATCCATGCAAATGACTTCTTCTTTAGAGTGTTAATCAAGCACCAAAGAAGACGGAAGCTGCAAAGGCAGGTCTGACACAATCTGTTGTGGAAGACATCAGGCTGATAGTCAGGGCCAATACTGATCATTTAAAGGGAACATACTATGCTCTTTGTGGTTTTCTGTTATTTATATACTCATATGATGTTGGATATCTACGCAAAACATGTTCAAAGTTCCAAAACTTGAGCTTGACGTATTTAAAAAATGCTTCCTGCAAGTCAAAAGCCAGGGCTTCAACTTGCTCTGAATGCTTCATTTGCCTTGCCGACAAACTGAAGTTGGCTCGAGCATGTATGGATATATTAGAGAAGATGACATTTTGAGTAAAGAATGAGAAAAGTAGTGAATTCTACTACTATAGTTTGTTTCATGGTTTGTTTGATGTAGCCTCCGAAGCCAGTGGATGGTGAGAGGCAGCTTCAGA
The DNA here is from genome assembly GCF_914725855.1 of Thunnus albacares. Taxonomy (NCBI): domain Eukaryota; kingdom Metazoa; phylum Chordata; class Actinopteri; order Scombriformes; family Scombridae; genus Thunnus; species Thunnus albacares. Next base: position 33,574,747 of record NC_058111.1, read on the forward strand.
GAGCTGGCCAATCAGAACAGAATGGGCTCATGAGGAAGCGGGCCGTAAAGAGACAAGAGCTAAAACAGCCTGTTTCATACAGAGGCTGATCTGAGGGGCTGCATGAAGGGCCAGTATAAGGTAAATACGTTTTAAAGCCTCTGGAAATTTGGCTTGAAATAGTAAAAATGTTGAGGACAGCAGTTTGAAGAATCAAATTAATTTTAACTCAAGGAGTATTGGACTTTGAGTTTGGATTATTTTGTGGAATTTGCACCTTTTCACATCCGTTTATATCTTTGCGTCAACTCTTCTACTACTTGCACTTGTGCTGGCTCCAAAATTAACTTTGCGTCCAATCAAAACTAACCTTAAGAACTTCATTAGTTTGGCTTTCAGATGAGACTTGTAGTATTCAATATCATAGGAAAAATATCTACACACACACTTTTTTTCCTTGTGAGACACTGTTTAACTTAGCTACACGCACCTGACACTACTTTTTGAAAAGCTGGGATTTCAGTGTTCCGTGATGATTTGAAATTTATTTTAGAGCTTTCTCTCATCATAGCAAATATAAAGTTGATATAACATGGTGTGGAAACGTCTAAATGTAAAGATAGATAAGATAAACATGTAACATACAGAAAGTTTCATGAAGGCCATGGAGGGGGGGGGGTTTGTGCAGAATTACATTAAAATTATGACTAAGGACATAAAGCATTTCTACTGATTTGAAAGGTTCCTTATGTCTCTTATCAATAATCTTTATCATGCTAAAGCTAAAGCTGAGGCACTCCAGCCTCCTTCTTCATTTAAATAAGAAAGCTATATTTGAAATGTGACTTTCCAGGAAATGAAGCCAAGAAACATAAAATAAATAATTTCAAATGGCAAATCAAACAAAATGACATATTTGATAAACGTAGCTGGGGGCTAGCATGAAGTGAGGAAACCTTACATGTCCCTATTTCATGTGTAAATGAAAGCCTGGCTGTGATGGCTTCTATATATGCATGTTTTTTTGCTTTATATTCATGTAGGCCACAGGGTGTGTGTACATACACGTGTGTATCTTGCGCACACGGCTACGAGCTTTGTTCTCTGACAAAACATTTATTCTGCACACACACACGTGTGATCGTGGAGCTTGGTGGTCATCCCCCAACCCCCCCCCCAACCTAGAAAGGTCAGTGCCTTCTTTGATGTTGGCCCCATAGATCACCATTATTACTGTAGTCTATTGATTCCTATGGAGATGAGGCCTGCAGCCGTGGTTCTGGGTGACTGAGGCTGAGGTCAGGGTCTGCCTCCCCTGGCTTTGCTTCAGAATATAAAAATCCAACTAACTGCTACCTATTGCTCAGCATGCTGAGTTTGGTCTGAAGGACACACGGGAACATACAGAAGAGGCATGAATGCACATGCACATTGTATAGATTTCACATGTGCTGTAGATACAGGGGCTCAGGCAATGTGGGATTTCAAAGCCATTTTTTGTGACAAGACTGTCATCCTTGATGCTTAACCTCCAGAATGGCAATAATGCTATTCTTTGGGTAAAGCATCTAAGACAGCATTTATAACGTAAGGCACTAAATTCTCCATGAAAACAAAGAATAAAAATAAGGAATAATCCAGCGTTTGAAATGGTAGATGCGAGGTTTCTCCGAGACATGACCGTCTCGCTGAAGCGGTCTGAAATCATTGCAATGGCGCAGCATTTATGCATTCAACCTCTGAATCCAAATGATACAAGGCAGCAGCAAGCCTCCTCTATGTTCACGCATACGACCCTGACCCACAACCTAGAGTGCTTTGCTACTGTTGTTAAGCATTTTGTCACGATGACCCCGAGGTCAACTCACTTCCTCTTCCTGCCTGTCGCTGCGGCGACAGTCGGCGAGGGCTCGGCGTGAGTGCTGCTGCATGCTGCTGTGCCCACATCAATCATGCTCACTCTAAGATGGCAACCTTTCCCACCTTTACTAATGCTCCTTCCTCATTTGTAGCCAGAGCCAAGCTGCTCTGAATAACCCTCAACCTCCCCTCAACAACATAACCTTGTACAGGTGAGTGTTGCAGAGATATTCAGGGTGGTGGGTACTTTTCTTGAAAGTGCCTTTTTTTGTCCTTTTTTTAAGCAGATTGAAAGAGGAGAACAGGAGGAGGTTGAGCACACAGTAAGGGATCAAGTTGTATTGTAGGGGAATAGTATAATGTATATAATTATTTGGGTAGAGTATGGTCAGGTTAGATGTTAACAACATAAACATAGACATCAGAATTGTTGTTGTTTTCCTAAAACTTTCTATTTCAACAGATGCTTTGTATCACTAAATGGACAGTCTGATCAACTGCACAATCATTAGCGATGGTGCTCTTTTGGAATTGTGACTGACTGAGTGGAAGGTAGTCCACCACAACCAGGAATAAAACCTCGGGTCTCACTGGTGGCACCAGTGAGCCTCCGCTTTAAGTTGGCGAAGCAACCCTGTATCCGAGAAATGATGTTTTTATATTGTATATGGCTAGAATGTTTTGAAGTGATGTCACATAACGCAGCCCAAACTTTGTTTTTTTGCAAACATAATGAGGAAAATGTTAACATATTTGGAAAGTCACAAAAACGTTGATACTAAACATATGAGTTAAATGTTCAATTACAACATATTTCTTTTAATTTGTTTCATGCCCAAATATACAATAGTGAAATAAAACATTTGTTAGTGGTGGCTACAGCATTATTGCTACACTGGTATCCTTGTTTGGGAGTCATTAGTGAATGAGACCGTCCCAAAACGAGGAAAGTTACTTAGGCAAGTTATTGAAAATTGTAGTGAATTACTGATTACATATTACTCATTGTAAATGTAATTATATTACTTTACTTATTTACTCAGCAGCAAAAGTAACACATTATATTACTTGTTACTTTACGTTTGTTATTCAGCCGTCAGCTCCTTGAAGTCCATGTAAAGGAAAATCAGAGATTTCTTTTGAAACACATTATACATGTCAGAAAAAAATAATATAATTCATATAACTGCTGAAAACATGTGAAAAGACTGAACTATGTAGCACTGAATTGTGGATTTAGACAGTTAAACTGTTTTTCACCATTTCTGTGTTCAGGATTTGTTGGGCGGGCCTAAAACGGCTGCATCATGATGTAGAGGGGTGACTAGCATGACGTGAGGATGTAGCACCCCGGTAGCTCAATGGCTCTATGGGGCACGCTGCTGTTAAGCCATGTTTTCAAAAAAATCATGAAGTTGCAGTCCAAAATCCTTTTATGAGTGGTGATCTGCAGTCACAATTCATCCATGTTGTTCACCACAGACTGTACATTGGTGAGGAAAATACTGGGTAGAGATGGCTGATGAGAAGTTAGCCTTAGCTTAGCCGTTAGCCCTCCTCTCTTCCCATGTTTGTTTATACTCTCTCCCGGCTGATGGAGCTGGGCTGATAGACGGCGGTGTCATAGTATTAACTGTTACTGGTGAATGGGGCCATTTTCAGTCAACGGTTTCGCTCAAGGAGTTATTTTCAAACCCAGCTGAAGCATCGGTTGACGGGTAGAGTCGGTGTTAAAGCTCTGGTCCTCCAAGAGGTGCCATGCCTGTGTAGCGGCCCTCTTTACTTCTCTGTCCAGTCTCACTCTCGCTGTCTTGGGCTGCATTGCGGACCCTCCTCTGGTGCCTCCTGCGGCTGCTACATCCAGCCCCTCGCCCATGCTTTTCAAAGAAGCGAGAAACATTGCCACCAAACTTCATTGATAATTTAACATAATGATTGGTGATGGATTGCTGTAAACTACTCATTTAAGTTACATTTTTTATTTAAGTAAGTCCACATTTACTATAAATGGCACATACCTATAAAGTACGTGCTGAATTAAACAGTGACTCCTAACGTTACTTTATTTTTGAAATATCATCCATGTTGCTTGTCTTACATCTACAAACAAGGTCTATTTTAAATTACCTTCATTGGACACACCCCCAGCGTTTCAGAGCTCAGAATACTGCTTGTTTCTCCATGATTTTGAAACCTAATTTTATATACTTGGTGATTTTTTTTAATCAGTCACATTTGGCTGGGTGGTTAATAAATCATTTTTCTGTGGTGTGAAAAACTCATACACAAAACAGAACACATATTTATTATTGTTTTACACAGACTTTAAAGTTGCCTTTAAACAGCTCAAACCTTCACATCGATACACTCCATCTTTTGCATTTAGCACACATAGAAATAGAAAATGAGACGTTTGTGGTTTAACAAGCAGGCAGGATACAGTTTGGAAGGACCATCCAACAGCTAGCATTAGCGTAGCCTCAGTGACTGCACATAGCACTCCAGAAGTTTCAACCTCAGCTGCAAGATACACACTCCCTCCAACTCTGAACTAAACTAGCGTCAGGTGACTCCTGAATGTAGGTGTACCCAGTGGTGGAAAGTAAGCAAGCGGGTAGCTCCGGGTCTGAAAAGTGAAGCCAATGCGGAAGTGTCCTAAACCTGTATTCTTTCTAATGGCAAGCAGGGGGGAACTCCAAAAAGAAATCTGTTTGTATATAAGTCTATGAGAAAATGACCCTACTTCTCACTTGTTTTATTACCTCAGCAGACACTTTCCTATTGAGTTTATGGTCCCATTTGCTAGTTTCAAGTCTTGTTCAAAACAGCATGATGTTCATTTTGTAAATTATGGTCCCAAGTAGAGTAAAACTGACAATTAAGCAGGGTATGCTTTAGGGCGGTGCTAACTTGTGATTGACAAGTTGCTACCATGATGCGTGAGGTGCTGTAGTTGGACCCTGGGGAGCTCCTCCCCAGCTCCAAGCTATCGTCCAAATATGGTCACTTCTCATCACTTCTGGCTCCAAAAAACCAAGATGGCAATGGTCAAAATGCTGAACTCGAGGCTTCAAAACGGGAGTCCACAAACCAATGGGTGACGTCATGTTGGCTATGTCCATTATTTTTATACAGTCTATGAAAGTAAGTAAATACGTTTACTGAAGTACTGTACTTAAGTACAATTTTGAGGTACTGGTACTTCACATGAGTATTTCCATTTGATACTACTTTATACTTCCACTCCACCACATTTCAGAGGGAAATATTGTACTTTCTACTCCACTACAAGCTATAACAAGCTTTTAAAATTGTTAAACATTGTTAAAGATGAAACCAGTGGTTTCCAACCTTTTTGGCTTTTGACGTCTTACAAAAAGCAGTGTGTAGTCGAGTCACATTTCACATGTCTATGAGTTGTTAACAGCTCCACCAAATACTGATTTTGATCAGAACTTTGTTTTTTCTTCTTTCCTCTCCCATTAATCATCTCATGACCCCTCAGATTTAACTGGTGACCCTTTGGAGGAGCCCAACCCCTAGGTTGGGAACCACTGGACTAAACTAGCTAACTGTATATAAAGTAGTGTAAACTAGCTCCACCTCCAGCAGCTACAACAGTAACATGCTGCTCTAACACTGATGCTTCACTATTAATAATCTAATGATGTCGTATATAATAATATATCAGTCAGAGGGACCAAAACTACGACTTTTACTGCAATACTTTTAGTTAATTTTGCTGCTAATACTTAGGCTATGTCATTTTAAAGTAAGATTTTAAGTAAGTAGGATTTCATGCAGAACTGAATACTTCTTCTAACACTGGGTGTACCTGTGGCTAACGTTAGCAAGCCTGCTAAGCTACAACACACTTTTGGAATTACCACAAGTCTCAGTTCTCCTCCAGTGTGTCAGCTGAATGCAGAGACCATATTGGTATCAACCCTCCATTAATCCCAGTAAGATAGTAAGTAGTATAATTAGAGAGCAATACAATTACTTAATTTCAAATTGTAATCTCTTACACTAGTCGTTACTGAAAAAAGTAATTATATTACTGTAACATGTCACAAAGTACTGCGTTACTGCCCGAGTTGATTATGGTTGAGCTTTTTTTTTTTGCTGCAGAAGCTCATTGTGTGACCACAGAAACAACAAAAAAGAAAACCCAGCAACATCAGCTTCAAATTTTGAATATCTGGTCTGGACCGATAACCAATGTTTGTAATATCAGTTAACTAAACATGCTATTTTCATCATGTAACATTGCCATTCCCTCTATTTTAAGCTACAGCCCCATCTGTTTGGTTGCATGATGATATTTAAGTATATGGACAACCTGTAGCGTACGATACAGGAAGTGGTAACCCCTAGCTGTTTGAAAGCACCTCAAGGAGAGCACAGGATGGAATATACTGTATGCTTGGAGGCTATGTTAGCAAAACTAGTCTCTTTCCAGGTCTGTTATATTGGCAAAGGACAGTACTGGCCTCTTATACTATGCCAACTCAGGATTTTACAGTCTGGATGATTTCCTTTCTTCCACATATCCCCATACTCCACAGCTTTCACAGTATACATCTTGTCCTTTAAATGGTTGGCTGCAGCAGCAGAGCTAGCTTTAGCTTTTCTACTAACACTAGTTCCCACCATTGTAGGTAGCAATTAAATGTTTATGAAAAATGGCACTCAGCAGGCTTAATTTATGATGTGGAAACGTGTGAGTGCATTCACATACTATACATGTGGAGTATACAATGCTGTCATTTAAGCTGCTCTCATAATGTCCTCCTATTAAAACTAATGAGAATCCTTTAGAAGTTGTAAAACCCTGGCAGCTAGCCCATAATAATGTTTTTAAGTAATATGATTACATAAAATTTTACTGCCTTGCCAGCCTCAATGCTGCTCAACTCGTACCTTTCTAACACACAGAGTAGTGCCATTAAAAGAAGAAAAGAAAGAGAGAAGAGGACTGTTGAAGCCAAAGACCTGCCTATTACATTAATGTAATATTTTCTTTCAGGTCTTCAGATGCAACAGCACAAGGAAATACACCACATCAGTGTTAAGACTGAAGCTGCATTCAGGATGACATTCCCATTGATAATGAACATCGCCACACAGCAAACAGAAACGCACTCGATCGATAGTGCACATTGTATCTGGCTACTCTATTTCAGCGCACTTGTTTATTGGCTTTGACGTGATGGAGTGACAAAGACAGTGTATGCTGCATATTGAACAGAGCTAAAAGAATACAGTGCTTGAGGGACAAAGGTATACTTGAGGGTATGGATGTGGATTTGTGCAGCAGCTTGTTTTGCATGAGTCCAGTGGGCTGGAGATGAGGTTCGTATGTTGATATGTCTATGCTGTTCATAAGTGGGTGCAACGGTTGTTTCGTACACATAAGAGTGAGCTTTAAATAGTCAAGGGTACACTTCTAGTGTTGGAGAAAGACAATTCCAGTTGAATGTTGAACTGAGGAGAAGGGTGATAGCAACATTTCTGCCTCCAGAACGGCTTGTTATAGATTCTTAAAGTGCGCTGAACTCTACTGAAAGGATGAACTGCATTCCTGATATTGGTGTTGATGATCATGCTGGAGAGTGCTGTCTATCACGCTGTACCAAGGAATAAGGTATAAGAAGGAGTATTTTATCCTAACAGGTGTATGCATATGTACATATGTGTTGGCTCCATGTATGTATGCATGCCCTCTCGTAAGCCTGCTCTCCTCTGCTGTGTTTACACATGCAAATTAACAGATTGCGTGCGCATGTTTCTCAAACATATGCATCCTTCTATATACTCTGCATGCTCTCACATTGAAGGGTGCCAAATGTGAGTGTGCATCAGCAGTGTGTGTGAGTCTATCCACACACACACACACACACACACACCAGTGTATGGATATCAAGCTGAGCCCCTGATTTCCTTCCACTCTGACACATGATTTCCCTGGGAAGCCTGCGATGCCACCCGAGAACAAAAGGGGACCTGAACGCAGCCGAGCGCCTATCTCCAGCACACGCCACTGTTAATCAAAGACAATTAAAAAGGGCCCTGCCAGCAAAGGCAGCCATGATGATTTATGAATAAATTACAGGGCTCATTTGTATGCCATAGATCATATTTGTTGGGCATGCTCCCCCCGTGGAGCCGGATCGGAGTTTCTCCGAATTAGAGATAACAGCTACAGTATCTCTATTGGAAGGAAGGGTGATGGGGGGGGATTTAAGAGTTCAACCTGTCCATGTTATCTATGTGAAATAGACTGCTCAAAAGATATTTAGTACAAACTTCTAAAATAGTTCATGGGATTCAGCAGCTATTATGAAAGGTGGTTCTTTATATATTTAAGGCATTTCTGCTGCATCAGAAGGTTACAGTTAGAGAATTTTAAAGTTTTCAAAAAAACGGCTTCAAAGAATGAATTCATACTATACATTCACACAGTGATACTGATTTCCAGCATCCACAGTCTTACTGATACACTAATAAGATGCAATTAATTCAGGGGTCAGCCCTCACTGGACGTTAATAAATTAAAACTTTTCCCCCTCCACTAAGAAATATGTCTTTCTTCTTGTTCCTACAGTTGAATGTTTAAGCTTCACTGTGCAGAGTAATGTTTGTACATTGTTTGACACTGGAAGGCTGTTTTCACATTCCTATTTGTTACACATTCCAAATTCAATGATTTATTCTTATTTATGTTATCGTGTATAATAAAAAGCTTATGAAGATGAAATGTAATTGTGCAACACAAAAGCTGCATGTGTTGACAGGGGTACACATGTGTCTGATATGTGTGCACGCTGTTAACAACATGATCGACAAGTTATGTCGATGGTGATCAGTGTCACAGTGACTCCACTAGTGTGAACACACTCATGTTTGCTTAAAAAACTTTTCCTGAGAGTAACTTAACACCAGGCTGAAGTCTGTTGTGTTCAAATAAGAAAAGTGGCTATTATGCTCTGGGTTACACAGACAGATGTTGGTGTTTTTTTTTAATACAATAGTACCTGTCAATTTCCATCAAGGGATAGCACAATTTAGTGAAGAACTGGAGAGCACTACTGACTTATTTTGCCATTTTCATTTAGTTAAGATGCATTTTGATCTTCATACTTAGCTTTTCAAACCAGGCATCTGCAAGGAAAAGTGAGACTAGAGTTTAAAGAAAGATTTTTAAAACAGTTTAACAAACTGTGAAGGGGCAAAGAGGTTGCTGTTACATCTAATAATCACATGAAATAATTATTATACTTCAGAAGAACACCAACTTGTCAGAAAGTTAATGATTGTCTGTCACATTACATTAGAAGTACGGCATGATTCTCATTTGAAATGAGCAAATGGATAATTGTAAAGGTTACTAAGTTTTAGGATGACGTTAAAGCAAAGCACAGACACTGACTGGATATGGTAACAGTCCTGGAAAGAGATTGGCATGTAGAATTTCCAGCCACCAAAATGAAATGACCAAACATGATATGAAATCATACTGAATGCAATTAAATAAAACTAATCACTCTGTGGAAGTCTTCATTAACCTCTCCCATCCCAACTCCTGTGAAGTTTATGGATTAGCGTTTCTCAAATTAACAATGTAACAAACTTCTAATACTTCTGCTATATAGGACTAAGATGTCACAAATTCTATATATTTGATAATTGGCATTCTCAGTGCCCAGTGACTTCAATTTCAGTGAACACTGGAGCAGGAGGAACTCTGCAGCTTTTAACAACTGAAATCTAATGACAAAGCTGTTGTTAAAGAGGACAACAGGAAACCCGGATCTCCAACGGAATTCGCAAAGAAAATTTCTCTGGTTCTGCTGCATCGATTTTGATCTTCAGTGTTACAGGAGTGCAATGCTAAATCAATGGAATGCTCTTTTAACTCCATCTTGAAATCCTGAATTGCACACTGTGTATGCTGTGTTAGTAGATGAGATGCAACTTCTACTAAATGCTAAAATGCTAGTGGAACTTGTTTGCATCAAAATCTTTTTCCTTATAATGGTCTGTATCAATCAAAATGACAGCACTGTACATACATGGAGTAGATTTTTAGATATTTTGATCAACAATTAATATTTTGCATCAAACTCTTAATTGTATGTTCTGCAAGGCAGATCCATTGCTATGGAGGTACTTTTATGTCTTCATTATGCAATCAAACAATAGGTTTGCGATCAAAAATTGATTTGAGAACAAAACTATGGACACTGCAATCAAAAAATGTTTTATTGAAAGTAAAATAAATTTGTGATTAAAATGTGAATCAAAAGTTTTACTTGCAAATCCAAAAGTTTTGCTTGTTGTTGAGCTGAATCTTGTGGGCAGGACCTACACTGAAAGATGTAAGACACGTCTCTATTGGCCAGTCACAGTCAGAGTGACAGTTTGACAACATCCACAGTTAGTAAAGGAGAGAGGGAGTGTAGAAGTCGGGAGAGGAGAAGACAAGAATTTAATGTGCAGGTATATTTACTCATAACTTCCATCTTAGTAATAGCAAGAATGTTATGTTTGAACTGGCGCATGTAGATTGCTTCTGTTTAATGATCTGTGATGTTGCAATGGGTTAAAAAACTTATTATTTTGTCATCAACCCATCAGATTCTGTGATCTGCGGTGTAGGAAGAAGTTCTCAGATCCTTAAGTACAATGGCAGTAACTCAACTCCAGAGTGTGTATTTTCAGAGCAGTGGGCTTTTGTTTTTGGGTTAACAGGCTGTTGGACTATGGGCTTTCAGTCCAATGGGACATTTTTCAAACTACTGGGGTTTTGGAATAATGTACCTTGAGACCAATGGGCAGTCCCCATGACGAGTGAGTGACTAGCTAATTGAGCTAAGCTAGCTCATTACAACATCACAGATCATTAGACAAAAGCAACCTACATGGACCAGTTCAAGCAAAACATTCTTGCTATTACTAAGACAGAAGTTATGTGTAAACATACCTGCGCATTGATTTTCTGTCTTCTCCATGGACTACAAAACTCCCTCTCTTGTTCACTAACTGTGGATGTTGCCAAACTGTCACTCCGATCGAAACTGGCCAATAGAGACGTGTCTTACATCTTTCAGCGTAGGTCCCACCCATGAGATTCAGCTCAACAGTAACCACAACTTTTGGCTTTGCAAACAAAACTTTTTAATCGCAAATTTATTTTACTTGCAATAAAACACTTTTTGATTGCAGTGTCGATAGTTTTGCACTGAAATTTTTTTTTTTTTTAAGGACACAATAAAGACATAAAGACACAAAAGTACCTGTGTCTTCTTCTCTGTGGTCTATGCAGGTTCTTTACATGCATTCATGGCAGTGCATTTGCTTACCCTATGTTAGCCTTAAATGCATGTCAGCTGAGAAAATGTTTCTTTGGAGTATGGCTCGGAAAAAAACAAACAAAACAAAAAACCTATTGTACAATGAAACCAGATATTCATGTGACATAGCGTAAAAATGCAAATGGTGTATTTGACTACAATGAAGTAACATCAAAACAGTACACTACCACATACTCTATGTCTGAATGTAAACACCTTACACTGTAGCTCCAGCCTTTTTGCTTCAATCCATTGAGTCCAAAAGCTCTCATTAACCTCTCATATAAAGCCACTGTTTTTGATGCTTATGTTATTGTGCCGCTCAGTATGCAAACAGGAAACTGTTTAACATTAACCATATTTAATAAGCTACTTCATCAGGATTGTATTTCTGTGTATAGCCCTGTATGCTGTATATAGCAGGTAGTAAGCCCTGACGCATGTTTTTTTTTCATTTGTTTGGATCATTGTTTGACTGAGGAGTGTTTTTGACGACTAGTAGAGCACTGTTAGTGACATTTTTGGTAGCTTTGATTGGTATACAGGATTATGCAATCAAGTGTCTTTAAATTTGACAGAAAGTAGAGCTTAACAACTAAATTCTTTTACTGTTAGAAAAACGTTCATCAAACATATCATAATTGGTGACAATGAGTTGAATATCAATATCAGTTCAACTGTAATCTGAATATTTTACCAGACTAAACATTTTCAATAAAAGTGTGCATCTAGCTGGGTTCTATACCCAAAAGAAAAACAAAAAGACAAGAAACATTCTTTACGGCCAGTACACTGGCATACAGTTTGGAAAGACTCCAATTTGAAAGGCAGTAAGTGCAGTCAGTGTGTGTGTGAGTGTTTGTGTCTGGGATGAAAGTTGACCCAGGGCTGCTGCTGGAAAGGACTACAGCAGTTGCAGCCACACTATTACAAATGGTGATCTGATAAGCAGAGATGGAGGATGTGGCAGAGGGATAGGTTTGAAGAGTGGGTCAGTGCTAGTGTGTGGAGAGGAGCTGATGAACATCATTAATCTGTTAGCTGGCATGAATCATCACTCATAGATTGCCTTGGTCAATAGGTGCCACACTAACCAACAAGCCGCTGGAATCCAAAGAGCACGGGGAGAATGGAAGAGAAAACTCAAGATCTACTGTGGTGAATCAGACTGAACACTTTGCACCGTGCTGACTCTGAACTGCAGGATTACTGTTGAGATCACAGTCAAACCAAATGCTTTTACTTTGTCCTGTACATCACAGTAAACAATACCGATACCATTGACAATACATTTCCCAAAATACAGGAAGAGCATCTTTAGAAGTCAAATGATTCTTATAGAAAAATTCTGTTAAACTACAATTTGGATCTTATTTTTGTAGATTTGTCCATGATTTCTATCAGTTATAATAAAATTAAAGCAAGTGAGTGAATAACATTAGTAGCCCATTGATATTAGAGATCGTCTGAAATTTTTGCAGCGGCCCTCATAATGAAACAGTGACATAATTGATTGGTTGTGAGGGCTGTGGGTGGGTGTGATGTGATGTTCAGACAGAAATCAGCACTCCATGATAAAATGCTGGTCTCTGCGTGGGGGTGAGAACACAGAGGGCAAAGTGCAAAATGTAAGGTCGTCTGAAAAAAAGTTGAACCTGACTTTTGCTGCAACACAGTGACTAAGTTTACATGCACACCAGTATTCCACTATTATTCCGAATATGACGATATTCCAACTTTGATACGGGGTCATGTAAACATATGTTTACAAGGGTCATGTAAACAGCATATTGCATTTGGATATTCCAAATTCCGAATGTAGCATTTTCTGATGAAGAGGTGGGATGGTTTTAGAAGCATTCTTTGGACATGTATACAGCGCGTTCGGGATATGCGTCTCAACTGGGGTTTTTAGCGCAGTTTGATTATTATCCTGACATGCAGCCATGGACTGATGCTGACGACTTGGTGTGATGCACCAAAAACACTCTGTAGTGTAGGGAATATCATGGGACAACCTAGGTATTGGATGTGCCTGTAAGTAAGTATACATACAATATCAGTCATATCAATATCACTTATGAATATCAGGCAGCAGCTTACTAATGTTTTATTTCACTGATGGCGGAGATCTTGTGATTCCTGTTCCCACTGGAGCAGAGGGAAACCCTGAAAACTCTCTGCATGTAAACAGGAATATTAGTGGAATATTCATGTAAACAGCTGAGTAGGAATATTGTCTTTTTTGGTATAAGGGAAACTGAATATTTTGTGCATGTAAACGTAGTCGATGCAATGTCATTGGACAAGGTGCTGCGCTGGCCAATAAAATACATGCAAGTGTACCTTTTTGGTAGATTACTATGTAATTTGAATATGGTATTTCTACTGTATACCTGGTGATTATCCCAATCAAAGATACAAATTGTCATCATCATAACGTTCCAGTGTAGTAAAATCCTGTTTCATAAATCCACTGTACAAATCTTCAAACTCATGTATCTATGATTCAAACTGGACTTACTGGATCATTGTTCTGATACAACACACCTTCACCAATACAGCTCCTTGCATTAAAAAAAAATACAATTTTGTTTTTGGTGTGAATACCGACTTAAGTTTTACAGCTCACCCCTAGATTCTGCAACATTCATTACGCTCATTAACCCACACTAACACTACCCCCACACTAACCCCAATACAATAGAATAAAACAATATACTGACGATTAAGCTTTTTATCATTCAACCTTAGAATGACTTTGAGTTGTTGACCATGGAATTCAACACAAGAGTGTTTATTCCCTTGACTTCACAAATCTTTTCTTTTTAATTTCATGGCATACATAGTATGAGATTATGCTATTTATGATATTATATGATATACGGTTCTGTTGGAGCTGTTGAACTAAGAACTACTATAGCAAAAATTAGTATAAATCAACTTCACCTGTTTGTAAAGATGTAAGGATGCTACCTGAAAGGAAGCAGGTCCAAATAGCTAAACCAAATAACCAAAATATAACATGGGCATTTAAATTTTCTATATATATATTTTCTTCTTTTAAACAGAGGCAGAAAGTTCCAAAAAGATGTCCGCCAGATTACCAAGTAAAATGCAAAACCTGAACTGCACTCTCACTGGCACAGAATAGTTTGCCAGAAAGAATAGGATGAAGAGCAGTTAACGTCGAGACAGAAGGCAGTAGCCAGTTGTTTCATGGCTAACTTGTCTGTGCAGCTGCACTGGATGGCCGAGCAAGCTCAAGAAGACGAAGCTTTATGGTCAAATTTGAGTGCCTCATTGTCTATACATGTATTTTATTGGTGTGACTAAATGCTCCAGATGCTCCTCTCACAGACAGTGATGCAGTAAAAACCAAATTAATAGCCATTATCATTCACAAACATTTGGGAGCCTGCAAGCAGATGGAGAAGGCTGCTGCTGAACATTTCAAAGACAAAACTCTTTCTTGATTGTACAACATCGGCAACGGATGAGCAACAGATAGGCAAGGTCATTTATTATGAGTGACTCTACATCTAGATTAAGATAGAACCTTGGGTTTAACACTCAAACCACGAAGTACACCTGACTAGAGACTGATATATTCAGCAGAAAATTTGGTTAAAAAGCTCTAATTTGAAAAGGTTCCACTCTCAATGTGTCTGCAAGCCCTCCAGGTGTAGCTGCTGTATTTGCTTGCAGAAATCATAAGATGTATCAGTTGTTCAGTGAATTACAATGCGTCCGATGGAAAATATCATGGAGTTATTCTAATAAATGTTGACATTTAGTACAACCAAGGCTCAACCCACACCCAATATATTTATCAGAAAACAAGCTCACCTGGCCCATTTGAGCAAAAAGGCAATTTTCTTTCCATTTGCAAATTGTTATGTCCAGGTTTTGATATGCCAGAGGAGTACATATCCAGGCTTCAAGCTCTGGGAACATACATTTACACACGGCCAATACAATTAGGAAAAGATGGGTAACCATTTTAGGGCCTTTAACCGTGACTAAAGGTAGGCAAACACCTCTCTAGTTTTCCTCCCCGGCTCCCCCTGCGCAAGACGAGCTGCATTTAAAGAATCAATTAAGGTGGAGATGGAGAACACTGCGACTGACCTTTCAGAGAGGGAAATTAAAAGAGCACCTCTAGCTCGTGGGAAAAAACGAGCGGTGGATAAGAGGGTTCTTTCTGGCTGCTTTTGCCTTTTAAATACACTTACAGTCAGTCTTTTGTGGGAATTTGTTTTGTGGGAAATGAATGAGCGGGCCATATGGGTAACATTTACAGAGCTGGTCGTGCAAAGGCGGGTCATGGTTCAGTCGCTCTACTGTACTGGATGGAAAATTAGCTGAAGCCTACAGTATTAATAAGGGTCACTGTGAAGTGTGCGTCACTGGGCACTGCTAGACTAATGTCTTTGGGGCGACCCATCATTAAGTACAGTTTGGTTGACAGTTATCTTAGAGGGGGGGGGGAAAGGACGTGCATTCCCCCTGGGAGTAGAAACATGCAGTAAGATAATTCCCAATAACATCACATCATCTAGATGAATATTATATCTCTGTGTGTGACTTTTTTGTAATTGAATTGCTTATCTTTCTACCATCATCCTTCAAATTTATCATTTATCTTTTCTCATCTTCCTAGAACAAGATGAACATTCTCCTTCAAAGTGAGGCTATGTGTCTGGGGTAACATCTCCTTAGGGCTAGGAACTTCAACCCTTTTCCCACCCACACTCACTGTTTAAGGGTGTAACGCAAAACTTTTTGTATCCATTTATTTCACTAAATATGTGGGTGGGGCCTACACTGGAAGTTGAAAATTTACTGCCATATTTTTGGTGTTCATTGGTGCAATTTATACGCGTAAGTATACGGTTTTAAAAAATATATAAAATAACATATTTTAACTACGCATATAAATTAATCAAATAATAAAACAAATTGTGTATGAACAGAGGCGCCAGACAATTATCAGCAGGAGGGGACAGGATGGTCACGTGGGCACTCCTTTTTACATGATCATAGATCAAACGTGGCTATCTAACTTATACATAGAAGAAGAAATAACACAATAAAGTGGAAACCGCCTATAGTGATCACGTCTGTCCAGATCACATTGATCACTATAAGCTGATGATTATTATAACCGAATTTTTTTCTTGATTTCTCATGCAGTTTACCATCTAACTGATATTTGTATATTTATTAGATGAATATAAAGTAATGAAACGGGCAGCTTCACTATTTACTGAATTTTACTGACAGTTTCAAAATACAGAACAGCTGTTTAAATGCTGGTTGTTGTTGTTTCACTGCTGCATCTCAATGGCTCATTTTTGGCAGTTTGCTTTGTTTTTCATTGAGAGAAAATTTCTTTCTTTTTCCCGCCATGATTTCAACGTAAACGCAACACCAGCCTCAGGTTAGCAGCTGGAAGCAGACGGGTTACTGTGAGGCAATAATGGTGCTGCAGCCGCCAGGGACATATCAAATGTGTATCATGGGAGTAAAGTAAAAAAAAAAAAAGAATTACTGTAGTTTTATAATTTTTTTCATATGTTTTCATGTATGAAAAGATCCAAAATGAAAACTGTAAGCGGATTGTTTGATTACTATATGCGAATTATTTAAACAGAATTTGTATATGAATGATTCTGTCCTGAGCTTTTTATAAGCAGTTGATCACTGTAACTGTGATTATGTAAGCAGTTTCCACACTGTAATAACAAATCCAACACTGCATAATCTTTGTTACGACAGTAGCTACAAACACAAATTGAACAATGAATATGTTACAGTTCAAAACTTCCTCACAGAAACCGAAATCCTAACATGCCACGGCGGGCCAGGAAAAATAACACTTCTGGGCTTTGAGTTGGAAAGGCTGATTATGTCTTTGTAATCTGAAGTGTCAGTTAGTTCTCTTTCAAAAGACAAAAACGTTGAGCTGTTGAAGTGTCCAGTCAACATGGATGATGTGAGGTGCATCTGGATCTGTTGTTACACCGCATTTGGTGCAAACAAACGGTCTCACAACCATCCTGCTGCGACTTCACTTGAGGCACGGCCTGGTCCAAACATACTTCATCCTCTGGACGTGTTTTTTGTTTTTAAAGCGGCTCAAACATAGCTGCTTAACCATAGCTTCCGACTTTCATCTAAGCTAGCTGCTAGCAACACAAAACCGCATTGTGACAGTGCGTACGCGATGTAGCCTAACTTCAGTCACGTACCGTAAGAGAAGAAGTTTTCATGAATCTGATAGGGTGGGCAAGCTGTCAGTCTGTCAGTCACAGTGACAAAAAGAAGGAAGTCTAAACTTAGTCACATTAAAAGCTGCATGAGAGCTGGATACCGGACTAAAACTGGCGCCCATTCAGTCCTGTAGGAATTGCTCGCCTGGCACGTACGCCAAAAATAGTTTCTAGCTTCCGGGTTTGCTTCCGTGTTGTGCGGCCCACTGAATATGCGCAGTAGTGTTTCCCTGCTGGCCCCGCCCGCGAGCCTCCGCTGGGCCCATACACTTTACATTGTGATGACGTCACGGATTTTTAAATCGCTTTCCTCGCTCGAGGAAAGTTTTACAAACATAAAACCTCCATGGATCAAAAGTTCATAATAGAAAGAGTATATAGTATATAGAAGATATATATATATATATGTATGTATGTGTATATATATATGTTCATATATACATATATACATATATATTAAAAGTCATGTTGAATTAGCTGCTAGTAGTTCCTATTCACACTGGAACAATAAATGCACAGACAACCATCACTAGAGCATGTAGGTTTATTCTTGATGGAGATCGGAAAATTGTGTCAGTTGGGTGACAGACCAACATTTGTTGACATCTGTTCAGAAGGTATTATCTGTTCAATCCGAATAATGTATTCACATTCGGTTACGTTCTATAACCCACTATAATATACCATATACCACTACATTGTAGTAGTAAGTGTTTATTAATGTACTGTGTTTGTCAGTAACTTTAGGTCCTCCCATTAAGCATCTGTAACTTCTATTAACAGATGATAAATGAAAATGTCACTAAATAAGTCTGCATCATGTGCCCTGTAATGATATGTTACCTAAGAACTCACTATGTCAGTGTAGTCCTCATTCAGCACAGTAAGATGTCCAGCCCTGCTGTTCTCTGTGTACTATCCCACCACCAGTGGTCTGCGTGGGCCCCAGCACCCAGCCAGCAGCTCTCCTGCCTGGGGCCCACAGTGGCAGATGGCCAGGACAGGCTGCGCTGAGCAAGGCACTGTGGGTATGGAGAGAAGCCACAGGATGCTGAGCTGCTCACACACACACGCACACACACACACACACACACACACACACACACACACACACACACACACACCTGTGTTTATGCAAGGGTTCAGCCGATTCAACTGATTTTACAGGTATAAAAAAAAAAGTTTGGCCCATAACTAGTGGGGGATGGCTCAACATTAAACTGTATTTCATTCTCAGATACTTGCACTTGTACTTTTCAGATTTTATTTGAGTATGCTGCTGTATGCTGCTTTATAGCCATCCCTGTCTTGATTCCAAATATAGAGGACCTGACCTAGCCTTTGAAGCTATATTGATCATTTTTTGGGCCAGATGTAATTCAGGCTAAGGCAAAAAAAAACTCCCCCACCCCCCAGCATTGTGTTTGTGTCAACCTAATCTCTTTAGTCCAGCTGTGTTGCTCAGCTTCACCTACTCACCTTTGGTTATGTACAGTATTGACACAGCCCTCTGCCGTATCACTTAGGTTATCTACCTGTTACCTGCCTCCAACTCTACCTACGTCACTAAATTATTCTACTTTTCATTCTCTTCACTTATCGTTAGCTTTGTCACTTGTAGAATGCCCAACTGTTGTCCCTCATGTCCCCTGACTGGGATCTGAACATTGGTCTCCCAGCTACTAAGCAAGTGTTAAGTAATATTTTTGCGTGTTTAATACAGCTATGTCATTCAACTTCATCCACCTTTTACTCATAAACTTTATTTACTAGAAGCAGTAGTGTCAGCACAACAAGCAACCTTTCACATTATACTCACCTTTCACATTCATAGTCATTTGGGTAATTGTTTGTATTAAATATATTGCTTTGAGGAGTAGGTATCTGACTGATATATCATCACACCAATACATCGGTCTAACCCCCTTACACCCACACACATACACACATACACACACACACACACATGTACACACACACACAAACATAACCACCTGGAGGGGGGGGGCTGGGAGATTATCCTCCTTGTCACAAAGTTGAGGCTAACACATACGCTCAGGCGCACATAGCCACACACAGTCTGAGCTCTGACAAACACAGGGAGGCTGGGGTGTCGACGCACACTGAGTGCCACCTGTGCCTGGGCATGGAGAGATCGAAGGGCAAAGTCCCGCGTCTCTACAGGGAGGACAGACTGGCACTGGTGAGCAGGTAGGCATGAAGGGAGCCGAGCCCACCCTGTCCTACTGTATCAGCTGGCATCTCACAGATTAACACTTGGATGGGCAGATAGGCTTGTTAACACATGCTCCCATCCACCCCCGCCTACCTCTCGCACACATACACACACACAAACAGCTAAATCCTCCACCACAGAGAGCAGATTTCAGGCTCATCTTCTCCATTCTGTCAGGGTGGAGATGTGAAGTGATGGCGGGTGTACCGGAGCGATCCCAGTCAGGATTAGCAACACTATCATGGGTGGGAATCGGTGGAGAATAGGAGTCTGAGCTGTTCTGGGAGGTAGGGAGTGGGGAAGTGGGCAGGGGTAGATTGGAGAGCAGGTTGTGGACCAGAGAGTGAGGCAAAGATTAAAATATGTTAGCAGACAAAAAACAGTGATAAAGGAGATGAAATGATGGAAAGTCATCATAATGAGAAGTGTTCCATGAGCTATAAAACCACAACAAATTACAATGAACTACAAGCTGATTTAGCTATAGCTTTAATTGTCACTTCATCTACTGTATGTGTAAAGCAAGAAAATATAAATATGTTTACAACTTAGTGTTTCTTTTGCTGGTGAAGCTATGATTCATGAAATATTTCAATTTTAGCCTTCAGCCTTTTTACCTGTCGAAAATCCAATCATGGCTAATTAATCCATTTATATAATTTCTGTTTTTTAGCATAAAGGGACTACAAACTACATTTCGTTATACAATCTTGTGTTTTAAAATGATAATAATAAATGAATCTTGAATCTTGAATCTTGAAAAGAGAAAAGCATCCCATCCTCAGTAGATTTATTTATTTATCCATTTTACATTCTGGGGTTGGACATGGACACTCCAGGTCCACAACAAATCATAACAAACTGAAACTCAAGAGCAATCTCTCAATGTTAGGCTTTCAACTAATTCCAGTGTAAACCCATCTGCATCATTATTAGATGCCATGTGACCGATGACGTATATATATATAAAGTGACATTTTTCTTCTTAGGAGGCGGGTTGGGTGGATGGCTAGATAGTTAAATGCTGCAGGAGACCATTGTTCACCTCCTGTTTCCAAACACGAGTGTCACATTTCCACCCAAAACTCAGGACAGTTTTGTGTTATAGTGTTTACTGTTGCCATGACAATGTTTCAGGTGATCATTTTAACCCAAACCACGATCCTTCCCTAAACCTGACTTAGCGGTTTTTGTGCTTAAAACTAACCAGACCACACCAGTTGCTCTGAGCTTGTAATATTACCTGAGTCTACAATGAATTTAGTTGAAGGCCTGTGCATCACTATACAGATGTCAAAGGATGCCAGAGGGGCGTGACAAAGCATCAGTATTTGATGACCTGGGATGAGAACAGGTTGTTTATTTCAGTGTCCACAGATCAGATCTAAGAGGGGGTGTAGCAGTGAGGACTGCTGTCTGCCACAGTGTAGTATATTTCTGATATTACCAATGGGGGTAAGTTGAAAATGATCAAATTCTACACACAGTGACTTTAATGTAATGCTGAAAAAGTCCAAAACTGAATTTGAGAAAACAAAACAAAACACTGAATCTGTCAAAATATCTATTGCATATTAAGAACTGAATGAAGGAGTTCAAGGTGGGGGCCGCATAGGGCTCTGCAAAAAACGGCAACGGTCATCTGGCAAAAAGTTGAACTAGGCTCAACTTTTATGCAATGCAACGTGAAGTCATACGACAAGGCGCTGCATTTGCCAATCACATATGCGGGCAATCAGACTGAAGACGTCTATGTGAAGAAGTACCTTGTTCACCATGTAGATCTGTAGCATTCCGCTGTTTACTGAGGAACTGTGAAGATTGAAGAGAAATATAGAGTTGATGTTGCAAAATAGTGATAGCAAGAAGTAGAGAAGAAGTTGCCTAAACTCAACCAAAAATGTAACTGTAGGCTGAAGAAAAAGCTTGTGTGAATAGTTTTTGCATTGCTTTTGAAAGACACTTCATCAGTGTCATTAACAATGATAGAAACAATGTCATCCTGCTGATAAAGTTGTCAGATTAGAAAATGCTCTTATTAGTTGTTCTGGAAGACACCGACAAGGGTTTGGATTCAGTAGCTTTTTATTGAGTACTGAAAACAATATTGAATCTGAAGTCCCTTATTGAATCTAATTAAATGTAGCTTTCAACACTTGCAAGTAACCAGATCTACTGTATAAATAACTAATACTCAAATACTTAAGATACCATAATCACATTTTGAAAAGCCAGAAAAACTTCAACTTTTAGTGGCAACCAATATTCACAATGTTTGCAGCAACAACCTGAATATGAGATGAGGAGCATAGGATATGAGATGTTGATTAAATGTATCTGACATATTTAAATAACAAGTCTGGCCTACTTACTTACCATGTTGTTCACAAGCTATTTGTTTCAAGTACTGGAGTTCCTGAATCAGAACAATTAAGATGATAAAGCTTAAAAAGCTGATATGCATAAATGTTTAACAGAAATTCTCTTGACATTGTTCTGTGATCAGCCAGATCATTTCTCCAGAGAAGAGTCGCCATTATGTTGGGCTTGTTGAACTACAAAAACACAAAGTCCACTCATCATTGTACCGTGGTGTTACAGAGTGATGTACAATGTACATGTACAAAAACGTACAGAATTAACAACATTAATCAGCTACATCTTGTGTACTTCAAGCCATAGATATTTGTCAATTGAAACTGAGACAATTGTACTGTATGCATCAGTCAAATGGAACAGAGCATTCATTGACTCAACATGAAAAAATAAAGTCTTTATCATTCCAAAAGTATCTGAGATGAAAAGATGATAAATAGCTCCTTATATGCGGCTGCAGGGCTATAATATTCTGTCTGACCAACACGCAGCCTTCAGTACTGCTTCAGTACAGTATATCATGCCGACATCAGAGGAGTGCCTTGTCTCTCCATCTCCCTGCCCTGGTACGTTTGTGCTAACACTATCCAGTTGTGACAAAGGATAATGATTGGTGAGCCACAGATTTGGGATCCCATCAGTTAAAACTACTCACAGTGACAGCTCTTCTACAAGAGAAACACACACCAAAGAGCTGCTATTTTCCTCCCTCTCCTTCTCTCCCACTTCTTCTTATAATCTGATATCCTACTTTTTTTTTTCTTCACTTCCCTTCACACCTTTTCTCACTCTGACACCTGTACCCCATCCCTCATGTTTTCTCCCATTACCCTCTCAGGCCTTGTTTCTGTCTCCCCGCATTTCCCCCAGCACTGGAGTTTAATACAAGCAAGAGACAACAACAAGTTATTATCAGGTGAACACCAGCCACCACTTGGTGTGGCTGTGTTTGCCTGAACCACTGTGTCAACCCCCCCCCAAAATGGTGCCACCAGCTGATCTGCCACTTTATCACAGCTATTACATTACAATCACTTCTGGTGGCTAAACACTGCTATTCACACATGCAAATACTACCTACAATGCACATGTACAGGCAATGGTGAACTAAAAAAAAAAAACAAAAAACAAATATGCATTAAATCTATGTTACATGACATTTATCCAAATTTGGGTAATATAGTTTTATGTCAATCTGTTGAGATGGGAATAAAAACTGTGTTTGGCAGGCAGATGCTGCTTCTCATTGAGAATGTGACACACAGTATTTCTCTCAGTATGAGGCACGTACAGTAAATGCACTCATGCATGCATACACAATGGATCGATTTAACTGATCGATGCATTATACTGCTGAGCTACAGATTCTCAATAGACTCACAGGAGGGGGGCTGGTTAGACAAATGGAGCACAGGCTTCCCAGTGTTCTAATAGCCTGCTTATTTTTTGTCAAATTCTTCATCAGATTCATACAATGACTTTTGGTCTTGTTCTCTTCTTTAATATCTTGAGAGCAGGGTGGACATTTTGGCCTGATGTTAGGAGAGCTAACCAAGTATCTAAAATGGAAATGGCTCCTCTTCTGATGACCTTGAATGTGCTCTGTAAATTTCCTGACAATCTGTCCATTATTTTTGCATTCAAGTGGACATTTTGGCTCATCCCTGTCACCAGAAAAGAACATTAAATATTAAAAACTGAATCCAGGGATTTACACAATGACAACAGTTTTGGAATGACTTCTTAAAATGTCTATATGTGTCAATGAAACTATGATTAAAGTATGCATAAGATTAGGTTACTACTTCCTGGACCACACCAAGCAAGTTCCAAACATGGTTGGTTGGTCATTTGGGTTGTCACTAAGTAAAAGTACTTTAAATTCTAAATAACATTTCAGTCATCAAAAATTAAAAGCAAGCGGTAGTTTGGATGCAAAGCCTTCCTTGGGACTGTAGACGTATCACATTAGAGAAAAGTGCTAGTGAAAAGAGAGCAATCTACACCATCAGTTTTTATTTAAGTGTTTCTGGAGTGTTGTAGGTGTCCTTTTCCATCTCACAGAACAGATGCACTTATATTATTATAAATATAGCAATCCACACTGACTCTGAATGATGTGCATATGGTGCGAGTCAATATGAAACCCTCTCAATGTTTTTATGTTCTAAATTTGCTCAAATTTACTCAAAAAAGTAATGGAACATCATCACTGAATGAAAACAGAGCAATTTTTTCCTGTATTCTCCCCACAAAGCCCACTTAAAAACTATCTTCATAGAATTTCTGATCAGTTCCTCCAGTGAAGTTTTGTCTGGCCGCTGTCCTGGTGCATATTTTGGGTAAGGAGAGAAATAAAACAATGTAATAACACCTAGTTAAAAATAGAGAAAAAATTATTCACAGAGTCACGGAAACAATCTGCTGTTTGACAGGAGTTGAAAGAAAAATGTTGTTGAAAAAAGGGTGGCAATGACAGAAAAGATCCTGGGGAGATATCCAGAAGGCAAGGGGTAGTGCTGGATCAAGTCTGTAAAGCCATCAAAATAAAGAGAACAAAGGAGTGGAAAGCATAGAAGAAAAAAAAAAAAAGGCGAAACCTGAAAGCAAGGATGGGGATGAGCTAAAACAACTTGATAAAAATTTGACTGTAGCAGATGGTTATGAAAATATATCAAAAAGACCAAGTTAGTCAGAGTTACAATTTTGAAATTATTTTTCAAACACCATTTTTGCTTTGTTAATGCAGTAAGTAATAAAGAACCATGTTTTTACATACTGATTTTCACAACTTAAGTGTGAAGTTTCATAGTTAAGTGTATTATTTTGATTTGTCCTGGCTGAATGTGGCATATATGTAGGCAGAAAGACAGAAATATGCATTCTTTTCATCAGATTTATAAAGCTGTGTGTATGCATGGTTCTGTTTTATAAATCTCAGTCACTGAGGAACTGGCCACACGTACACGAGCCCCATTTCCACTTTCACAGTTATCCATAAATGGATGAAGACGCCCTTAACCAGCCATTTTCATATCAATTCGCTGCCTGCTCCAACAGTCTGTACTCCTGTCAATGAAACAAACGGGAAATAAAAAGTGCTGTTTCACTGATTGTGTTGCACGGGCAAGGTTCTCCAACAGCCAGAACAGCTGTCATTATGGATGATCATTATGCACAGCTGTGCAGCTCTTTATAGCGTCCATATCATTAATTCATCACATGGACCTGTAAACCAGCATCGGCAGTGATATCTCAGAAATGTAATCAGTGGTTAGTTTGTAGCGCTCATATATAAACTGACTTTACAAGATGTGACACATCTAAGGATAAAATTAAAATAATATCAACAGAAAAATAAAATACTCCTATGGAAATTAAAAGAATGATAAAATGAATCACACACAGTAATAAATCAAAGGTATACTATGCAGGATTTTCCTAAAAAAACAATGTATAGACACACAAAAATCCCTCAGTCATCACTTATGACCCACTAGAAGTGTGTATTTATCTACAGATTCATCTTTTTTGCTTATTATTGCTGTTTTATTATTATTGTTATTGCTGTGTGTGGCGTCAGCCTTTGGGCAGAAGGTGTGCGGCCCCCAGCAAATGACATCATGCAGGGTGATGCGAGCAGGTTACATGGCTGTGTCTATCTCTCGCCTCTGCTCGGCTGCTCTCTGTCTCTGTGTCATGAATGTATAAAGAGCTGCAGGTCTGTGTGTCTGCTAGAGGGCAGGGTTGAGCTACACACAGGCAGAGCAGAGAGGCCACAGCAGAAAGGATGAAGCTCTACATTCACACAAAATCTTGCAATGTGACACCTTCCTGCAGCGTTGTGCAGAGGTGTGGGCATGTTTATTTGTGCTTTAGAATGTAACTGCCATGAAACAATCAGAAAATAACATTTTATTTATCTGATTCATGGCTTTATTCTTGCCAGTGCCTCTGGCTCCCTTCATTCACTCTCCAGCTTGCTCGACCACTGCTTCTCTCTCTCTCTCTGTTGCTCTGGTGTTGAGCTGGGAAGGAGGGGCCAACTTTGAATGCTGTGTTTACAAACACCAACCGACAAATCTTGCATAGTATAGCTTTAATAAATGCGCCTTTGATCAGCATTTTACCAATCTCGGTGTAAACGCAAAGAAAATACACAATGGGCCTCATTCACTAATATGTGTGTAGAAATGTACACACAAAATAAGTGCCCACACAAAATTCATCCACCAGATCAGATTCATGACACGTGTACATCACCCAATTTTGTTCCTACCACTATGCGTATGTTAATGAATCAGAATCATTCTAAATTGACAGGCGTGTGCCCGCCATCAGTAATTAGCATACTACCACGCCCCCATTTCTCTATATAAGGAAAGCTCTGTTGGAGCGGTGCAGCAGTGTAGAGAGCTGTCACTCATTGCAAAGAGGGCCGGGATGGTAAAAATATTGAAAAACTTTACTGCTGGTGAAATGTGAATAGTTTCAGAAGTAGAAGCCAGAAAAGGCAGATTTGGCTAGTAAACATGTCATTTGAAGCCTATTTGTGAATCCTATATACAGCCTGCATACCTGTTGCACCACTACCACACAGTACGTCTGTAACAAAATAAAATTACCAGCTGCATATATCACAGCCAAGTCTGATGGAGGAAATTAATTGGTGTCACATTCCAATATGGAAATTCTGATATATAAGCTATTGTCATCTAAAAGTGGGAACAGGACAATTTTAATATACTCATAAAATCATTACAGTTATTATGATGATTTATGGATTACAATGTCTTAGATATTAATTTTATAATTAGTAAATAGTATTATTAGCAATTTCACACTTAAATGTTGTATATTTAGGCCCAATAATTTTTTAAATAATTTTGGTTCTAATATGCTGTTTACATTGAATAAATATTGACTAAATCATTTTTTAAAGAGGACCTATTATGCTCATTCCAGCTCTAAATTTTTATTTTTTGACTCCACTAGAGTGGTTCTGCATGATTCAAAGTTCAAAAAATTCTTTATTTATCTCATACTGGCCCTTTATGCAGCCCCTCAATATACACAGTTTCTCTTACACTCCGTTTTAGCTCCTGTCTCTTTAAGGCCCCCCTCCCGATGAGCCCACTCTGTTCTGATTGGTCAGCTTTAGTATCAGCGGTGTGTAACTTTACCGTCATTGCAAACCAAACATTTCCTGCTTTACTGCTTCAAATCAAAAGCTTTTAAATTACTAACTAACGGGAGACTTTTATTGTGAAGAATTTAAGGAAGTAAAAACATCACTGACTTTGAGGAGCTTTGTTAGCAGCGCTAAAAACCGGGCGAAACAACAACATTTGGAGCTATTTTTCAGCGGATCAGTTAGAAATAACGCAGGGAGGACCAGTACAAGCATAAACAGCCACAGTGAGATGTTTTATGAAGAGCTGCAGACAACCAGCACACCTCCAACATGTAAACCATTTATTTTACTTTGCTGTGCTGTGTGATGGCGTTGTGGCTTGGTGTAACTACTCCCGGAGCGGAGCAGCCAACTTGCGCACTGTGCACGTAGCAGATGTCCATATAAAGAAATCTGTCACAAAATGACGTCAGCTCAGGCTGAAAGTAGAAAAAACCGTTGGAAACTGAGCGTTCAGAGCAGTCTGAAGCCAGGGCTCTCTGCTAACAGGGATTACTGCTACATACGTTTATCTCATTATTTGACACGTCGGCCACTTTTAACATGAACATCCGACATTGTGACATTATATATGTCTGAAAATAAGGAAATACGTATAATACATCCCCTTTAAGACCGTGGGACGTTTATGATTTATGTGCACACGTGGTCTAAGTCAGTTCTAAATTTGTTCACAGAGTAAGAACAATTCAGTAAGAACATATTGATGAATCATGGATTTGTGCTTAAAATGTGCGTACGGCCCATTCTGTTTTTTAAAGACCAGTTTATGTGCAGGAAATGATGTATGCATGTTTTTTGTGTGTACGCAATGTTATGACAATATGACAATAATTTATCTCCCATGTCAGAGTTTCACAACAGAAAGGCAGTGATCTTCCTTATGGTAAAACAAATGGGATGAGAAGTTGATGCACACTCAACCTGGCATTGGATAGTAAAGAGGAAAAGAAGGTGGTGGGGGGCAGTAAAGAGAGATGCCTAGCGGGTGTACAGATGTCTAGCAGTGGTGATATATGATGGATCTGTGAAAGTGGTGGTGTGAGCTGCCAGACAGTGGCTAAGTGATTAGGGACGTGTGGCGTAACCCTGCGCCATATTTAGCCACGGCGGGGTGCCCGTCCCCTGCCATCTCCCTGAGGCCCAGTGCCAGATGTCGAAAGCTGCTGCGGCACGCCTGGCAGAGCAGGTTGGCAGCAGGGTGGCACAGCAAGCCTGGGTACAGTGAGGATAACACCATCCCCTCGCCAACTGCTGTTCACTCACTCATTTGTAGAAATACACACTACAGTTTGGATCAGTGCAGTGATAATACTTATGTTTTATTCACATCGAGTAAAGTTACTGGCAACTCAGTGTGGTCCACTTCTCATAAGAGATTTTTAATGATATTTGACTAATTACATTTTTGTAGAAGTGATAAATACTACAGTGGTTATCTGTGGGAAGCCTCTACTTAAACTAATGAGATATTTGCATATTGGCTTGCCTGAGGATGGCACTGTCTTTCTGTCCAACGCTTTGGTCCTGATCAACTACTGGCCCAGATGCAAATGGATAATAACAGATGTGGATTCACTCTTGAAAATTATTCAACCTTACCTACAAACACACGTATCCCAAGGCTTTCCGATTCTACTTGATGAATTTACAGAGATGATATGAAAAGGAGACAAAGTTGAGGTAAATAACAAAAAATAAAAAAGAGCTGGAGTTGTTAGTGAGCTTTTAGATTAAGCAGAGTTGAACATGCCCGAAATCTGCATGTATATTGCGCCATTGGTTGTTTGTAGTAAATAAATACACAAACAGTCATCAAATTTGCACAGATATATCAAGAAGAAATTTGCTTTGTGTCCCATCTCAATGCAGCTCAACAGAGGACCTCTTGACAATATCTCTTGACATTTTGTCATGCATCCCAACTACTGCAAAGTTTTCATGTTTGGTGATTTGGAGAATGGAAACATATTCTACTGACATGCTCAACTCTGCCTGCATGAAAACATTAGCTTAAAGAAAGATGTAAACAACCTACTGTCTCCATCCTTCTGATTGGCAGGCTTCTAAAACATCTAACATTTGGTATGGACATGGACATATCATGCTTCCCAGATGATGAATCCTAATGTTATTGGTGCCCACCCAACTTTTCTATTACCACCACTATCGGGCCACAATTTCCACTTGCACAAGATATATAATTTAATTATTTGATAATTCACTACACACATGCATGCTCCTCTTCATTTTAGACAATCAGTGACCTTTTCTCCATTGTCAAGTTCATTTGTTCACTGGATATCTCATATTCTAGTAGAAAGATTGTAATGAAATTTGATGGGCACATTCATACTCCAGATAGAATTAAATCTTTTGATTTTAACAAGCCCATGACCCTTCCTTACCACCCTCAGAAACACAAGCTCACAAACTTCTACATTTTTAGCCCAACTACTGGCTCTAACAATAACACAATTATCTGTGAATCTATGTAATGATTATTTCAATAGTCATTTAATCTAATTGATTAATTGGAAAAAAAAATCAATAATCATTTGGCCTATAGAGTGTAAAATAATACGCCTCATGACCCAAATAATTCTAGAGCGCGAGTTCCACCCAGAATGTTCTGGCAGTGCACCACTTAGCTGAACCATGCTCATGGGTGTTTACTTGCCAGCTTAGCCAAGGTAGCCTGGTTACCCCGGTTACCTTGTAGTGTTGCTGCCATCAGATTGACAAGAACCAGTTCTGAGAGAGACATATAGTTAAAAAGTATGAAAGTAAAAGTAGCGGTATGGTCCCTCTGACTGATATTTAATCTCAAGTCCCTTGAGATTGAAATCTCTTTTCTGAGGGAGACCTGGCCAAGACAGCACCCCAGTTACAGTTTAAGTAGAAATAAAACACAACAGATAGGGAATACGAACATCAAACACACAAGGAAAAGACTAAATCCAGCTCAAATAAGGCAGTTGCAATTCTCAGTTACATGGACTTTTAACATGGCTTTACATTTTTCCACATATTATTATATATGACATCATTAGATTATTAATACTGAAGCATCAGTGTGTAAACAGCATGTTACTGTTGTAGCTGCTGGAGGTGGAGCTAGTTTGAACTAGTTCACATACAGTTAGACCATAAATCAGAATAAAACATCTGTCAGCAGGTGTCCTGACTCCCTGCAGAAATAGGAATCTTGTTTTCCTTTTCCACTGCAGCACAACTAAACTGTTTCAGTAATAGTTTTGGCCAATGAGCCATTGTTGGATGTTTACATTTATTAAAATAAAAGACCAAAATGTTATTTTCTGCCTTTCTTTTTTTTTTCTGCTGTACCAAACCATGACCCCGAAACCAAGGTACATACTGAACTGTGGATTTTGTATACTGTTACACCCCTAACAGTTGTAGAGCAAACCAAAATAGTTGACAGTTAAGTTTCTGTTGACTGACTAATTGAATAATTGACTAATCACTTCAGCTCTAATTATCAGTATGTTAGTTCTATCCGACACTTTTAAATTGTGGGTTGTGATAGAATGCAATAAACCACTACTTTGAGTTTAGTTTATCCTGTGTTTAATGAAGACATTTTAGTGAAATACAATATGTAAAAAGCTGCTCAAAAATGTTTCTCCACCAAGGAGACAGTCAAATAAAAAATATAAATAGAAAAAAGATCATGTGTTGAGAACATCGGCTTCCTTAATTGCCAAAATATTATCATTAGATTCCAAAAACCTCCATCATGTGAACCCTAATAAACATGTTAACATACAGGCAGACATACACAAACAGACACACATAGAAACAGTCTTAACTCACTGATCTCCCTGCAGATGTTGTGCTAACAAGTGTCCCCCAATTAGTCATTCTCTCTAGCTCTGCCTGCTCCCCCTTTTTTGTTCTTTCCTTCTCACTCTAGGACACTCTGCCGGAGGCTGACCAAGATAAAGTTTTGACTGGCAGGACCATTTGTTTTAATCAGGTGTTTGCAGATGCTTCCCTGACCTCCATTAGTTGAAGTTTTAATTGAAATTAACCCCCACTACTACCCCAATTAACCCACGTCCCCCATGACTGGCGCCCGCCCTCATCCCGAGCATCTGTTTCGGGACGGGGGGAATGGGAGACAGAGCGGGGAAGCAGAGGGGAGTGGGGGGTTAGCGCGACCGCCGAGGATGCAGTGTTGTCACCCGAGGAGAGGCGGCATCACGTCGAGTGCACGCCGACTGCGCCTGGCTCGCCATGAAGCCCCGGGGGGCCTTCTGTCTCTCTGTCTATGACATCCCAGCAGCGAGGCTACACATGGCTTAGTCTTGGCCAGCGGGAGGTGGGAGGGGGGAAGGGGTGGAGCGGGTAGGTAGGCAGAGGGATGGGCCCACAGGAGGGAGGAGGATGGAGATGTCCCACAGGGGGTGGTGGGGGGGGGGGGGGGGGGGGGGGGGAATGGGAAAGTTGGGAAGATGAGAGAGTGGAGAAGTAGTCGAGGATGGGGGAGAGAGAGGGAGGGAGGAGGTAATTACTGTACAGTGTGCTTTCTATCTTAAGCTCTCCTGCTGGAGATAAGAGTGTGTGGATAGAGTGCGGAGTGTGTGTGTGTGTAGCCTCCAGCACCTGTTTCCTTGCCTGTAGAAGGTCTAGAATAAGGAAGCTGTCAAAGTGGCCCCTCCAGCCCTGAGCTGAGACTATTGAGTGTGTACACACACACTGAAGTATCATTGTTTAGCCTTTCTCCATGCCTGGAGAGTATTTGTACAATTAGAGCTTTAAAGTGTCTACAGTCAGAGCACAAATGTACAATCAGTGTGACGGTAAAAATATGGACCACTACTGTGACAGCAGCAGTTTAAAGGGATATTCCATCAAAAATCTACATTTTGCCTGTGGGATGTAGGAGGCTTTAAAAAGTTTGTATCGTGCTCTCTCGGAGAGGACAGCAGCTGCAGTCAGTTTGGATTCACAGCAGTTACATTCCAGTATTGACTCAATGTGATAAAACACCCACAGTAACTTCTAAAACCTCTCCTGAAGCATAATCCATTCATCTGTTGTTAATCTACATTATAGTCAAAAGATTTTCAATGTATTCCTTTAAATATGTCACATAAAAAGATAAACCTCAAATGCAGAAACTCTGGAATTTGGATTGAAAACCTGTTATTTTGTGTTCTGAAGATTAAATTATTGAATCAGAGGTCTTTAAAATTGATACATGTAGTATTCAACTATTGGTAATTCTTACCATGTATATTTAGAGAAATGAATATTATGACCAACATTCAAACCTCTACTGTACCTCAGGCAGACATTTTTACATTGTCAGGCATGATTTGTGGCATCTTTAGTACGCAGAAACTTATGTGATCAAAGTAGGTCAGCTGCCAGAAGCCAGTTTTCTGATGTTAATCATTATAACCCAGGTGACTTTGCTGCTTCCATCAAGTCTGGCTCACACATCTACAGGAGAAAACATAACAAGCTCTCAAACATCATATATTCATTTTTACAACTCAGTGGCCTGGTTGAGTGATTGGCTTAAGTGACTGCCATATGCATTATTATTTAAAGAGGTACTGTACGTGCCATTGAGCTTGGAGACCTCTTTTGAATGGAAGACATGCAAAACAAATCACACAACGATATCAAATAGACCAAAAACAACAGAGACAATTACCATTTGAGTCATTTACCACAGCACTTCTTCAATTTAGTTTTCTTCTACAGAATATTCCAGTTGGCTTCAGAGAACACGAAGCTTTGTCTGAGCATTAGACATAGGTGTGGTGAGATACATTGACAAAAATAAAACATATTTACCCAGAAAGACTTTTTAAATAAAAATATACCAATGAATGAGACCACACACAACTCTGAAGCGTACCACACAACCTCAAGCACAATGATAAGAGGTTTGAATTAAGTTACAAACCTCAAAGGGCTGTGGATCTATATCTGATACATGCAGAGGAACTATGCTGCATTTATAACTTTTTCATCATCTAATAATCCTTGTTGCCTAACTCCCTGTTGATTCTCCTATTTCTGCTGCTCATTTCACCACTGGTTGAAATAGAATATCTTTTTCCTCCTCTGTATTTTTCATAAAAAACAAACAAAACAAAAGAGTGCATCAGTGTCCTACCCTTCACCTGACAAAGACAGAATCAACTAGAGGGCATGGGGTTGAGGGGGGGGGAAAAGGTGGAGGTGGATGTGGTGTTGAGGGGGTTAAGGAAAGGGGCTGTGCAGGGATGGTGCCCTGTGAAGGACAAAAAGGTGAAGACCTGCCCCCTGCCTACTGTCACCATCCAGAGCCATCCCTCATATAGGACCCACCAACGGTGGCATGTCCATCCTCCACACACACACACACACACACACACACACACACACACACACACACACACACACACACACACAGGAACTGTGCCACTGTAGGCCTCTGGTCTCCAGCCAGACTCTGCAGAGTCTGTGTGTGTGTGTGTGTGTTGGCTAGGGGGTGTGGAGTGTCAGTCCCAGGGTGGAATATACCCTTGAGCAAGGTGGTATTACACTGTGGCTCTCTCCTTAGCTTGGCTATTCCTGCTATTAGCATCATAAATGATAAGATGTGACTTTTTTCAGCTAAAATACTTCATATATCAAGCACAACAGACAAAGAGATTACAGTTTCAACAAAATGTTAATGTTATCAAAGCCAGATTACTCCACAAAGAGACTGTCCTCCGTGGGCGCTCAGAAGCTTGGGAACCCACAGGTGATTGTTAGCAACAGGGAAATTATACAGTGGGGTGACCACATCAGGAGAATATTGTAGCAACATAGTCCACTGAAGATGAACAGAGATTTGGTTATGGTGTCAAAGCAATTAGTGCTAAGTGTCAGATAGAACTGTGTCTATTCTTGCAGTATATTATTGTACATTTACTGTATATACTGTATATACTGTATAATATAAATATAATATTGGTTCCCACACTGGTGGTTGCAAGATCACGAGATAATAGAAAAAAACATTAATACTACATAAAATTTGATTTGTTTTCTGTAAAGTCCTGTAATGTTTTTTACACTGGAATTTGTTTTTGGGCCCCTGAAAATGTTAATCAGCCGACCACCTGGTAACAACCAACAGACACATGCATGAGATATTCTAAGGGGTCACTGGCCAAAAAGGTTGGGAACCATTGCTTTTGGAGAATGAATGTTAAACAAGCACGCATTAACTTTCAAACAGGCCACTACAGTGAGTTAACAGGTGTAACCCTGTCCATTAACAACAATAAAAAGTACAAAGGACACAGGTAGAAGTTATAGCCACTTGTAGTGGCCAGTTTTAATAATAGCAACACCAGATGAGTGTCTGATTAAATGTACTTACTGGTAGATTTCATTACTTTATTACATATGTTTAGAGAAACCCACTTAATTTTTGCATTGACTGTTCTCTGATTTAACGTATTTGGTTGTAGTTTGGTTATCTATTCTCTTTCTGTCAAAATTAACACTTTAACTTTTGAATTAATTATCACGTTTTAAGGCATTAAAAAATTAACAGGATTAACACATTATTGTCTTTCAGAGGCCACAGCTGGCTCAGTATTAAAGATAGAGTGAAGATACTGGTATCATATGAAACTACATGACCTAAGGCATGGTTGGTACCAACCATGTTAGGTTATTTATAGATAGGTTAAATTTTGGCAAGGGAAAGGGGTCCCTTTGAACTCTCTCTGTCTCTCTGTGTCTTCCATGTGTGAATCAGAATCTTTCCTTGTTCTTGTTTCATATTTGCATGGACTATTGTGGACTTTGAAATTCAACTGGCACTTGAACATGGAACATATTTATTGTTGTTAAATAACATTTGTATTAGTACATATAAGAAATAATGGACTTCTAAGCTGATATCTAATTGTGTTGGCCTTGATGGTTTTGAAATTCAACTGGCACTTTAACATATAGGCCTGGGTTTTGTTATTATTTCTGTTAGTGCACATAAGAAATAATATGACAGTCAATGGCCTTGATGGTTTTAATGGAAATCTGTAGTTCACAGGAGAGAATCTGTGTTCAAAGTTAAAAAGATGCTATTAACAATAGTACTTGTATTTAAATATACTTCCTTGGTGTTGATTGTTGCATTTTAATATCCATTATTACAAGCTTCAATATTAAGAAGAAGAAAAGCAATTAATCATGACTAATCACAGCAAATTGTGATTCCCAAAACTCTAAACACACTCATCTTCACAAACTTCAAACTTCGTTGTCAAAACCAAACCCTCCACTAAAAACCATGTAATCTGGAAGAAGGAACACAAGAAGAAAAAAATACCAAGGGCTGAAAGAAGAGCTAGAAAAGATGTGGGGAGTAAAGGCAGCAGTGGTGCCAGTGGTAATTGGAGCACTAGGGGCTGTAACCCACAAACTGGGAGAGTGGCTCCAGCAGATTCCAGGTACAACGTCTGAGGTCTCTGTCCAGAAGAGCGCAGTCCTAGGAACAGCTAAGATACTGCGCAGAACCCTCAAACTCTAAGGCCTCTGGTAGAGGACCCAAGCTTGAGGAGGACACACCACCACCACCCCCCATGGGAGGGGTGAAAGAGGGAATTTTTATCTCTTTTTAACACAGAGCTGTATTCCATCTGACTGATTCGGTCTTTTTTTGATAGTAGCCAGACAGAAAGCAATGTGAATGAGAAGCAACAAAGGTCTCCAGCCACAGTTGAAACAGAAACATTTCACATTACAGAGCCTTAGACCACTTGGGCATGGGGTAATCAAACTTGGATTTTATATTAACTATGACCACAGTCTCTTCTTAACCTCGCTGTTTGGAAGGCATTGACACACATTTTGTCGTTTAGATATGTGCCCTTTGGGCATGTTGTCTTCCCAATGGAGGCCCCAGACATCTCATATGGTTTGTTTTGGAAGGCAATGACGAACCTCCATGAATTCTTCAAATGAACCTGTGAGAAAGCCGTTACACAATGAAAGGAGCAGAGAATTGAATATTGTTTAAAGTGGATGTAGAGTCAGATCCATGCACAGTTTATGTGGACCTCCTGCACACATAGAAACACATACACACACACACACCTTCTCTATTTAATAGATGAACTTACCTGCAGATGCTTTCCCTGTTCTTGGAATGAATCCCAATCAGGGGTTCCCATCGCTGCGGCTACATCCATCGAGGAACAAATTACAGTTGGGGATTAGGATTGGGGAGGGGGGGACAACCCAGTGTTTTATCAGTGGGGCCGTGTTCCGTCTGCCGAGCCGCTTATATTTCAGGTAAACATAATCCAGATTCGGCTCTGGCGGGGGTAGATTCAATTAAGATACAGAGACAACTTTGTTAATGCGGCCGTATCTTAATACCCTGGCCACAGCTTGTAATGAATCTGGGCTCAGGGTGGGAGCTGGGAGTCAGGGACAAGGGAAGAGGACTGAGTGTGACAGTATCCTGTGGCGGTAGCTGCTGGAGTTACAGTCATCAGGCCAAGGCTTGTACTGTATGGGTGGGGAAACTTTAAAATGCTGAGTGTTTTCAGGTTTGTCTTCTTAATTCACATTAGATTTGATTACAAGAGAGAACTTCTGATACCATTTGTGTTTCCTAGTTATTTTATATCAATTAATCAGGCTTTTTAACATGGTTATACTGATTGATCACTCCATTTCTGTGAGTTATGCAATGTTGAAGTCCCACAATATAAAATAATGAATGGAAATGCTTACCCTCACTGATACTCCTGCGATACAAAAGTTTATCGGTTCGGCAATGCTTTGACTTTTAACTCAGTCACTCCTAACTCCATCTTTTTTAATTTAAGACCATAAACTTTGATGACTGATTAGTGGTTTTTGCAGTACACCTAAAAGACAAGAGTGAGATGAGAAAAACAATATCAATTTCATGTCTGTGTGTGAAGTACAGAACTGGAGCCAGGATATGGTTAACCTAGTTTAACAAATACTTGAAACAGGTAGTCTGACTCTGTCCTAGTTCAAAAACACACCTGCCGGAGCATCTAAAGCTCGCTAATGAACATTTTTGGCTTGTTTGTTTAGTCCCTACCCAAACATGGTTATAGGGGGCGTTATCTGCTGTAACTATATACTGATATGCACTTCTGTGTGGCATCTCTGCATTTCTGCAGTGTGGGTTGCCAGATATAGTTGGTGAGCACAGGTTTGGTCTCTATACAGGCCTATACAGGCAACCTCAATGTGACTGCAAGACTTAAGAAAGCTGCAGACAGTCGTTAAGCAAAAAGTA
The DNA here is from genome assembly GCF_914725855.1 of Thunnus albacares. Classification (NCBI taxonomy): domain Eukaryota; kingdom Metazoa; phylum Chordata; class Actinopteri; order Scombriformes; family Scombridae; genus Thunnus; species Thunnus albacares. The sequence continues at coordinate 33,612,329 of NC_058111.1, forward strand.
GTTCCAGCATATAACTCCCTCTACAAGCAACAGTTTTAAATTTCTATTTAAGTCAGGATTAAACAAACCAGATGCAACGTGTAAACTAGTGAACTCCGAGTTGTCGGCAGACATATTTTTGTCTTTTTGGAGAGCACCAGCCCAGCCATTTCACCTGCCTCCAGTCTGCTAACCTAAGCTAACCAAGTTTTGGCCTCGGCTTTATATTTAACAAACAGACATGAAATTGATATGTATCTTCTCATCTCACGCTCAGAAAGAGAGTGGATAAGCAATACAAATTGGTTGACAAGAGACACAACATACCAGTAGAGTTGGTGTATGGAGTTTTGTATTACCAATTTAGGCTTCTGAGAGCCATTTAATAAAACCTTTGAAGGCTTGCAAACTCAAATCATGATAAAATTTAGAGTGTATTAAATGAATGAATGTTAAATTTCAATTGAAAAAAAAAACAGAAACCCCAAAGTTCAGCAAGCCTGAACATAACATGAAAATATAACAGATGCAACATTTTTTTGAAAGTCACAATGACCTTTAGCATCTCTTGGAAAATGCCATCAATAGAACAAACAAAGAAACAAACAAATGAATGAACAAACGAACAAACAAAAATTAAACAAAAGAAACCCAAATCCAGAAATGCATATGGCATGACATCAGTTTAGCACATCCAGAGTGAAGAAGTAATCATTATTGCTGGAGGGAAAGTGGAATCATTCTTGAATTACAGTAGATTCACATGCACAATGTATTAGAATATTTTACTTTATTGTTGTACTGTCCTCTTCTTAACTAACATACACCAGCTGGGATTCCAATTTCCAATTCAAACCTACTTTGCCCATTTTCATAGGCAGCAGTGGTATTAGGATATGAATTGACAAGACTATCTATTTTAAGTCTACTGTCACTGTTGACATAACAACTTTGCTTAAAGCTCTGTATGTAGCTAAAGCCAGAATTAAGTCAGTAAAAATTCTTATTTTCCCACCCATGCTGAAACAACAATTTGACATCATCTGATTTAGTGAGCCAACAGATGAAGACATTTCCTGAATAGCATCTACAAGAACTGCACAATCCCAAAGCGTGTTTGGTCTTTAAGTCTGGGTCACTAGCTCAACAATCCTTCCTCAGTATCAGCTGAGAGACAGCCACCCTGAGACCCATGTGGTGAACAGACGGCCTAACCAGAGCATATCTCATCCCTCTGGATGTTAATATTTATTGACGGCACTAGGCTGGTGTTAGAACATTAAAAAGGGGATCGGGAAGAAGGGCTCTGCGGACTTAAGCCCTGGGAGGCCACGGCGACTCAAAGTCTTATTCAGATGATGTGCCGTGAGATGCTTGTCCTTGAAGAAAGGGAATTAGTGTCTGTGGAAGTCAAAGGGAAAATAGAGAGAGTGAGAGAGAAAGAGTTGGGGGGGCTGAGAAAGACAGGGAGAGGGAGAACGTGTATGACAGGAAAATGTGTGTGTGGATTTGCGAACGTGTGTTTGCATGCATATGCGTGCACATGCCCGTGTGAGATAGAGCGAAACAGAGAAAGGAGGGAGAGAAAGGCAAAGCAAGACGTCTTCACGCGGGGAGAGATGATGCAAAGAGCACTGGCTGGTACAAAAGTGCTACCACAGGACCGAGCAGACAATCCCCTCTCCAGGAAACGCAGATCAAAGTGGATTTAAGTAGTCAGGACTTGTTCCGTGCAGTTCCAACCAGCAGTCTCGACCCTGTAGCCATACTTTTCCTCTCTGTGTTAAGATCAGTTAGGAGGGGTGACGAAGCTCCAGAATTGAGTCACGGCAAAATTTGACGGAGAGGCCCAGGCGTTCCTAAGAAGCAGCGATGCTCTGTGACATTGTGGAGTTTGTGTAGGTTACTTGTCATGGCTTGGAGGTGCTGGGAAATACATTTTAATCACATTACAGTATATATATAAAGCTGACTACAACCTTCAAGGCCTCCAGTGTTTTTAACCGTCTCTTAAATGATATTATTGTTGGTATAGCTGTCTGCGGCACTATATAATAAAGTACAAGAAATCAAGGCATTATTATCTGTATTAGTGAGATGGTTTGCATGAGTACTCTGAATCTTAATTACTGTTAAAAGACAGAACACTTGCTGCAATGCTCTGGTTTTGAACATGACTCCTCCATCACCAATGCCCAATTGCGCATATGTACAATACAGTTTTATGGACTGTAGTGTTTTCCCAAAGGACAAATTCTCCCCTAGAATCCTCTTTCACTGACATCTACATACACTCCACGCATTTCAGGGGTTATGTTGTGAACTGCTGTGATTTACTTCCCAACCTGTCAACTTCAGTTATTGATTTTCTACATATCTAGACATAAAAAAATCCAATTTTGTAAATGTTGGGGAATCTTTGTCATCATGATTAGAGTAATAAATATGTACAAACATTGACTTTTAGTAGGAAACTAACGGTGGTAATGGCTCTTTTGACCCATCCATCCACCCTGACCTCCTCCTTACTAGGTTTTGAGGTTATAAAACAATATCATGCTATGTCCGCCATTGTTTTGGACAGTCAAGAGTTATAATTCACACTAGAGATCAAAGGAAACACAGGTTGTATTTAGAATTTGAAAAAATATCTGAAGCTGTTATTTTCTTAGGGAGGACAGTATTGCCAATTAACTATTGTGACCTGAATGGCTGATCACACCAATCAAATTGGCTAATTTGCTTTCTTTTTTCAAACTGAAAAATGTTGCTTGTTGTTCTGGAGAGGTCAAATTTATCTTGAACATTATCCACCACAGTCAGTTTATGAATAAACTTAAGGTGAAGATCATGCCATGCAGTTGCAGAATAATTTTTTGTTTAATTAATCCTCTGTTTAAACTGTTGTTCACATAATTAGTAGCCTGATAATTAGCCTTACGTAGCCTGATTGAATTGCCATATAGTTTGTCGGGTAGCAGTTGCTAGAGCAGTTACAACAACGATCAAAGAAATATGTAGACTTAAAGGAGGTTCATGGATATCACTAGTTAGCTAGCTACCTATGTAGACAGATGATTTCTCCATTCTTAATCCTGCCTCCAAAGCTCTGATTGGATGATTGTTTCTTCAAATGGCAGAATGGCCCTGCACAGAGAATCTGGAATAAGGCTAGAATATTGGGGAGTTTGGAGAAACCCCAATCTGTTTACCATCCAAACCACTTGTCACTTGCTGATTGGTTTGTAGGCTCAATTGATTTGGATATCTTCCAAAGTATATTGTCCATTTGTCCAAAGATGGGGCCAGTTGTTTGCCTGTGCTACTGAAATGTTAACAATGAATTTCCTGACATTTTAACTACATATTATAGACAATGATAGTACATGCAGTATAGAGAAAACAGACACATTCATTGCTTTCACACTACCTAGGCAGGCTATGCATACAGTAGACTGTACATCTGTAAGTATAAGAAAGATGTGTAAGAAGTCTGCATTAGAAACAAGAAGTGGCAGAAGATTATACATCTGCACTGCCTCACATTTAACAGAGGACTCTATTCTGCACAGTACAAGCTGGCACGACAGCATAGAGATAGAGCAGAGTATAAGGACTGGGGCTGCAACAGAAACACAGATAGTGAACAACAGAGACGGCTGAAAAGGCTGATAGAGACAGTATAATGTTGGGAGAGGGGAAGCCAACAGAATGCATATCAACAGAGGAAGTGGAGAAATATAAGAGGAAGAAGCAAAGACGAGGACACAAGGAGGGAAGGAGGTGATTTATTATTTGTCTTGATATATGGTGTGATCACAGACATTCAATTTATTCCCGAGCGAGGGTAGAGCAGTGACAGTGGTGGCGTGTAGGTATGAGTGGCCGTCAGCACCACAGGGAGAAAGATGCCAGTCTCCCTTCTCCGCTCTACAAACTCCCCTCAGAGCAGGCCTGTTACTTTCAAAACCTCCATCCTTTCTCTGTCATCTGCATGCAAGAAAATGATTATTAAAATATATTTTAGAATCAGTTGTGAATTTAACTGAGGCTGTTGGAGGTGAAGGTCAATGTTGTACCATCAAAAACTTTTACTCTCTCCAAGTTCACTTGAGGTCTGTAAGTGTTAGCTTACCTTAAGCAGTGCTGTACAAGCCCTGATTCACCTGCTCTTCCCTGGTCAGTACTAGTGAAAACCAGGGGTGGGCCCTGTCATGAAATTTGGTTTTGATTCGATACCAAGTAATACCAGGGCTGGAATCATGATATTGATACTGATACTTCTTATTATTAAAAGCAGTTGATGTCACGAATTTCTTTTTGTGATTTTTTTGTGTGGATGACTTAATCCCAAATGTTAAAACTCAAGACAGCTGGTGAACTTGCAAAGTGATCACTGCACTGAGTACATCTCATTTAACATGGTACGGATGCATTTGAAGCTAGTATAAATATTTAAAACAATTATCTTTTGGTCATTAACAATTTTTGTGAAAAAAAATGGTGTCACACTTTTGTCATTTTGTCAAGCACATCGCTATTGTAAATTGTTTTTGACAACAGTTTAATATGACAGTTTTTTAGATCTCATTAGATACAGACCATGCTGAGTGGCTGATACCTGTTTTTATTTAAAATCCACTACCACCTGGTCCACTCTTGTCTCTATCCCCAGGATGAGGACCACACCCTCCGTGCTAGGGCATTCTCAAACCCTGCATGTGTCAACTTATTCTTAGAGCACTTCATCTCTAAGAAACCATGCCTGGATCCTCCTTAACCCCCACTGTGAGCTCCTCCACACCCAGAAGAGAGAGGGCAGAATCTCCCTCAGTATGACAAGCTTGTTCTCCCTTGCTGTCCCCAGGTGGGTTATCCTCTGAGAGCAAACCCCAGGAAGATCACTCCACCCCCCGTCATAACTCCCATCTCATGGAAACAGATGGGCGCAGTTCTCCATACATCTTTCATTCTACTGTAGTTGCTGCAGAGATAGTTTCAACTTTACATTCTGACCAGTTGTGAGTCTGTAGAAAGGATAACAAATAAGATTACACATGGTCCTAACCAAAGAGGTATGTTCCTCTTCCTGCTACCTCTGCCAACTGCCACCCAACATTAAGCCAAGATCGAGGGAATTCATTACAAATCAACCCCTCACCCTGTTTCCTATGCCCCCACCCAAACCCAGCTCAAACTGCTTGCATCCTGTAATCCGACAGATTAATGGCAGAGCATGAAATGTGGCGTTTACGTCGACAAAAGTTAAATGTTGTAGGGAGGGAGGGGCGGGCTGGCTTTGGCGTGTGGATTACGCCCTGCGAAACCCCCTTAATGCCAGTATAATTTGATGGAGCTGCCAATTTGCTGTATGCGCACTCTCTCTGCCCCACTTACAACCCCCCTTCCCACCCACTCACCCACCCCCCCCCCCCCCACCAAAACCAAAGCCGACTTTGCTGCAACACTTCTGAGGAGGATCTGAAGTTCGGAGAGGCGGAGATACACGTTGGGAGGAGGGACAAGCAGCCACAGATGCTGCCTGGGATCCCTACCTCCCCCAAGCTTAAGATCACAGTGCTAATGTCATGGCAGAATTTATGTCATGTCTGGATTTACATAATCTGAGTCAAAGGTACCACAGGTGTAGATGCTAAAGTGAAACCTGGTAGAAAAAATATTACTAAGGGGTCATCTTAAATGCTACTTGTAGCTTTCTAATGCCAAAGTTTGATACACTATAATTACCATACACAAACAAGATCATCTAGAGACATTTAATCATACATTTTTTCACCACAAAATCACACCCTGTCAGTGTCAAACTTTGTCAAAATTTGTCAAACCAGAACGCCCAAATATCCTACACAGACTGCTGTTTGTCCAATGTCTGTTGATGATAAATATCCATAAATCAACTTAGAAATATAGATATATGTTTTATTATACATATAAACATTTTATGAGTCTATAACCATGCTAGCGGAGTTTTGCTTTGGTACAGCAGCACTTTGAGTTAAATGCTAATATCAACTCGCTGACAGTGATAATGTTAACATGTTTAGCAGGTGATGTTTACCATGGTCACCTCAATGCTAATTAGTACTGATCACAAGGTACAGCTGAGGCTGATGGGAATGTAATTATTGGTAACACTTTCTATGAAGCCCATGTCTATAATGCATTATGAACATACTTATAATGTGTTATAATCTGCTTATAGTGCTGTATAATCATCGTTATAAACACTCATAAATACTCATAATGCTTTATAACAATAATCATAACACATCATAAAGCATTTTATAATGGCTTATAAGGTCAAGTATCATAATATTTCATAATTGCTCGTCACTCACTGATATTTATAATTGATGTATTATAATTGTCATAGTTGTAATACATTATAATCATTTTATAATGCATTATAATCACTGTTATATTGCATTATAATGTCATTATGAGGTACTCTAAGTAGTCACTGGGTGCTTTAAGTAAAGTGAGAAAAATATCATTAAATCTATCGGCTCTTTTATACAGAGATCCCGCATTATAGCTGTAAAGAAGATCCATCATTAAACCGCCTCTGCTTTTTTACACTGAACCAAACAAAGCCGGCAAAAGCACCCCCTGTGTGCTTTCACATAGCATGCCGGTGTTCTGGATTCAGAAGCATGACGTGTAACACAACAGTGTCAGCTCCCTATCTCACTGTGCCGGCTGTTCCTTGATCCAGCTCTGTGACTACCTCTGTAGCCGGCTTATTAGCGGAGCAACTCTGCCCCCTGACTCCTTGTCTGTACCTTTTATACAGAACAGTGAGGTGGAATAAAGGTGCAACGTTCCCACCTTGAACAGGCTGTGTAAAGGGGACTTGCGTGTGGTGAAGGAAGGTTCCCACATCGGGTCTTGAACCACAGACGACTATGCTAACCAGTCAGCCAATGAATTAAGCCATTGGCCAATGGCCAGCGTGTCTAGTCATACGGGGTCATTACTCTCTAGAGGGTATGTGCCTGCACCGTGACACTATGCAAGAACAACACACAAAATGTTGTAAAATTAATTTATGTGTTTAACGGGTCAGAACAAAAATTTAATACTTGAATACAATTTGACACATGACAGAGATATTCCTGAATGTAGGTACATGTGTGAATAGCGAAAATCACCAGCAGTGGCTGAAAGGTCATACCAGTAATTTACCGGGAACTATTTGTGAAAGAGGCTACAGATTTAATGATATTTTTCTCACTTTACTTAAAGCACCTAATGACCACTCATAGTAACTTTTAATCACATTATAATGCATTATAACAGTGATTATAATGCATTGTAAAATAATGTATTGCAACTGTGAGAATTATAATACACTATGATCCTTATGTCATTAAAAAATGCTTTTAATGTGTTATGATTATTGTTATAAAGAATTATGAATATTTATGAGAGCTTATAACTATAATTATACAGTGCAATAAGCAGATCATAATGCAATATAAGCATGTTTGTAATGCATTATGGACATGGACTTCATAGAAAGTGTTACCTAATTATTTTTGCAGGTATTTGGTCATGAATTAAATAATTGGATACATTTATTTATTTAGTTTTAACTTATAATGGATCTATATGAAAAGTCAGGGGATCACCAAGGATACTACGGTTCATGCTTAGGGGAAGATGAATGTTTGTACTAGATTTCATGGCAAACCATCCTGTAGTTGTTGAGAAATGTAATTCTGAATGAAAAATGCCAGCCTGCCTGATTCAGTGGATGAAAAGTGCAAGGCTCAAGGGGCTCACCAAAGTCACCAGGATTGATCCTCTGAGCATTGTGAATATCAGTACCAACCTTCATACGATCTGGACCAACTTAATCATCTAAACAACCGATACTGCCATCCTAAGAGCGGACTGCTAGCATGGCTAAAAAGGCACTCATCACAGATCTAACCTCACCAAAAGCATGGTGGCAACTGTAGTTCCAAAAACTGAAACACTTTAGCTGTGACCTAGAACCTGGAACATGTATAGTACCATTCATATACCAAGTGATGGCATTTGTTGGGAAAGATAGGTACTTTCCCTCCATTGAGTGGTACCAAAAAAAGTTGTTACTTGCACAAAAACCTCACTACATTGACACCACATGCTTATTTGCAGGTGAGCTGGTCCCATCTGGTGAATGTTTTTCTGACTAGTTTTGATTTTATAATAGAACTCTATGTTAGTTTAACATAGTTTAGTTTTTTCAGGAAGGCCTACTTGGGTCCAACAGGAGTAAAACACAAACTAGTTGCTCTTGATACACAAGCAAAAACGGTCAAATTTGATGTTTTTAATGACACATTTAGTTGTTCCTCCATATACAATGCAGCATGTCTTCTCCAATCCAATTCCATTGTTTTGTTGACTTACATTGGTTCAGTCTTGAAAAAAGTCTTCAGTTTGAATGAATACATATTTGTCACTGTGCTCATAGCAGAAGGAGGGGCTATACCTCATATGTGAAGCACTGTGATCAGAGTTCTTTGGATTAAACAGTAGGTGCGTCACCACCAACCATACCAATTTGTCACTAAATGCTGTAGGAATCAACACATTAATGTTTCTCCCCGTGGTCTGAAAAAGTAGTTCAATTTGTCGCTAGTTAATTTCGAGAAATTAATTTGCCTTGGGAGTCTTATAAGTCAGTAAATCTAGCAACAAAGTTGGCAACAGTGGTTTCTGCACTGACTGAGTTACAAAACTTACAGAGTCTCTAATGGAGGAAGAAGCACACAACCACTGAGGAAACTGACTTTAAATCTGACTGTAAATTCCACTTCGTTTTCTTGTGGTCTATATTTTCTTCAGCATAACTTAACAATTCTATGTTATATCAGAAACAAAACATCATTATACTTACTACACTGACCTAAAATTGATCCAGAATATGAAAGTGAATTCATTCAATCTGCTGAATGTATCTAATGACTTCTAAAAAGTCAACCCATAATGTAGCAGCACAGCAACAGAATTTCAAGCTCTCTGACTGGATATATCCTCTTGCACTGCTACTTGGGATTCATCATTGACTTCTCAGGGTTAGGGTTAGAAATTATGCATGCAGTACATTTGACTTTAGTATTTTAAACTTTGTTTTTATCTTTTTAACTTTAACCTTTTTCAGCACATTAGTACTGATGATTCAACAAAGAACTTCAGTGAAGAGAGTGAAAATATTCCGTTGACCAACATTGTCATTGTTACATTTGGCAGGAGGTTATGAGTAAGTGTGATTTTAAGTGTAATCATGATATATGCATGTTATCTCCACCTTCACTCCTAGTTTCACTCCCATTCGAGATTTGGAAACACTCCATCTAACCTAATATTGTCTAGGATATATCCCACATTGGTACTCTGTAGAAGAGAGGGGGTAAAAACAATGGTCTTGCTTGTTTAGAGTAATTACACCAAGATATCATGATGAATTTGTCATCTTTCATCATCTTTAATTTTAAGACTGTGTACTCACTGATGGTAAGGTCAAATGATTAAACTAATTTAGAAATGTGATTTCACGCAGTGATTCCTGAAAGTGAAGTTTGAACCTACTGACCCTCCACCTACGGTACATCACTGGTTATGCATGCTTCAGTGCATGTTTACAACATTTGTGAACTTTGACTCTAGGTCTAAGGCCATCTATCCACCCTCCACCCCAAACAAAGAAAAAAAAATCATGGACCTAAACATATGGCTATGATCAAAGCCATCTACCACAAAGTGTACTGTGCTAAGCGGCTGCGTAATACATTACAACTGACTCACCGAGAGGACCAGATGTCAAAAGAGCAAGTTCACAAATGCTCTCCAAAATGTCACCAGCCAGCCAAATCCCTCCCTTCCTTCAATAGCAACAATATCCCTGGAAGTCATCACCACTGTAACTTGTACATAGCAAGACAATAAAAAAAACCCCTGTCAATAATGAAAAATATTGTTTGTGTGAGTAGATGTACTGAAAATAAAGGTGGATTTTGCTTTCAACATGTTTTGTCTTTTGTTTTCCAAATAATATGATCCCAAGAATCTGATCTCGATTTCGATAATAACTATGGTCGATGATCAAAATCAGAATCAAACCAATAATGTCTGAATGATACCCAACCTTAAAGGGGAGGATGGGTTGGCTAAGGTTAATGTCGGGGGATATGAGTGAGCCTCTGTGTGTGTGTGTGTGTGTGTGTGTGCGTGTGTGCGTGTGTGTTATATGTGTGTGAGGGGGGGGTCTAAGGCTATGAGGTTCAGAGTCAGGTCAACAATACTACTTTTACCTCTTGAGCTGTGTCATGATCAGGACATGGTTGTCTAAGCTAATCACACACCACACATACACACACAGACACACACAGACACATTTGCCAGCAATTCTATCAGTGTGTGTGCATGTCTGACACAAGTAGAGGCAGGTCAGATCCAATCAGTGTGGTGTAGTCCTGTTCTCTGGCTCACCACAGCCCACCTCCCTGAAATAATACTCATAATTCATGGGGAGGAGGAGGAGGGAAGTGGGAGGGTGGAGGAGTTTGCTCTTTAGCATCATTCAAAGGACATTTCCAAACTATTGCTCAAAATGACAGAGGGAAGCATGGGGGTGTGTGAAGAAAAGGGGCAGGGGGGTGGATGGTGGTGGTGGGGGTGCTCGGAACAATCACACTCATTCACACCTCCGTTGCCAATCCCTTCATCCCCACATCCCTCCCATCCCTCCCCCTCCGAGTCCACCAATTAATCGCAGTGAAAACATGTCTGATTGAATCTTTTCAAGCAAATCCTCAGGCTTGGGCTTTTGTTGGTCCACTCCTTGTCAACATCCATTAAAACAGGCCTTTAATGCTCCCGCCCCGGCCATCTTCCCCACAAAATATGAAGTGAGAGATGGGGAGGGGGGGAAAGGAGAAAAAAAAGAGTGAGAAGGGAAACAGGCGGGGGGAAGGAGGGGTGGAGGACAAAAACCTCCGGCGCAGACTGATCCCACTGTCTTCAACTTTAATCAACTGTATGCTAGACCGCTCTTCATCCTCCCTCTCCCTCTCTCTCTTTCAGTCCCTCCCAGTGTCTCTCTCTCCATCTCTCTCTGTTTCCCTCTCTCTCTTCCTCTGTCTGCCCAATAATGGGCTGTTTGTAATGCAGGAGGCGAGCTCCACATCAATCATTCGCCCCAGTTTTCACCCCCCCACCACCACCATCGCCGCCACCACCATCTCGTCCTCCGCTGCAATAAATATGCAAATGAGCAGGAGCCAGTCATTGGTAATTTCAAGCTCGGCTCACTAGTGTTAAAAAAGGACACAAATGTATTAATTGCCGAAGGCCGGAGGAATCCCATTTTCTGTGGGCATTGATTACAAAATTGGTATGAGCAGCTTTTTTTTATAAGTTAGGGCTGGCTGTATGGTGTGTGTTTGTGCTGAAGTGGAAGATGGGGAATGACAAAGGTAGGGTTAGTGATGTCACATACACAACCCCATCATCGGTAGAGATACATCAGATTGTGGCGTAGGTCAGCTTCTCACACACACAGAGTGGCAGATACATGGGAAATAAGTATTTGCGAGTATGCAGTGTCTTTGGATTGATATTGAGACTACTGGACAGGCAAACACATGCACAAATGCACAGGACATGCAACCCCCAACTACACCAAAACACCACCCCTACCCTCAGTAAACAGGGAGTGTGCACGCTTGCTGCACAGCTGGCTGTACTAATGTGAGATTATGTCGCGTGGAGACCCAATTATCCACAATTGATCCCAAACAACTCCTACTACAGCTCTGAGAGCAGCTGTGTGTAGGTGTGTGTGTGTGTGTGTGTGTGTTGTTTTGTTGTTTCATAGCACTTACCTCCATGAGGGAGAACCCGCATGGACATTCTTGCAAACGCACCAAGGAGACACCGGGGGGCATTTCCCTCAAGGTTAAAGGATCATTAGAGTTATATTCAAGCTGGGTTAGATTATTTCTCCAGTTTTTGCCATCATGGCGACTGATTGGGTTGAAAATTTCCTCACTTCTCTGGTAAGCTTTATAAAGATCCAGGTTTGTGGAAGCACTGTACTCTGATACATAAATGCATAAACACCTATTAGTAATATCCTAACACTCAAAAAGTATTTAAAGGGTTACTCCATGGTCAAAATTAAAGCAGCAGGTGTCTGAAATATGCTGACCTTTGGTCACTAATATGGATCAAGCTTAAAAAAAAATCAGGATCCTATTTCCCATAATGCAGCTGGTTGATACTGATCTGGGAAATATCATGTCTTTCAAACTCAGTTTGTAATGCAGGATCTGTTATGAATTTGGAGATTCCATGTTTATTTATTTTTTTTCTTTTTTGTTTTCTTTGGGGCATTTTATGCCTTTATTGTACAGCGACAGTTGAGAGAGATGACAGGGAATGTCAGGAGAGAGACACAGGGAATGACATGCAACAAAGATCCACTCCCACAATCGAACTGTGGACTTTGCGGTTATGTGGCATGTGTCTTAACCAGTACACTATCTGGCTATTTGGAGACTCCTAGCCCAAGCTGAGATAGCTTTGATGACATCACTGTGAAATCATCAGGGCAATATAAATATAATATAAATAGTGTTCACATCAACATCCGAGTCATAATTACAACTGGGAAACTGACATTTCTGAAAGCTCCAGTATATCCATTCTTGGCACTTAAAATGAAAAAAACCCAAACCTACTAATGAGAGAGAAGGAGAGTGCACAAGAATCTGTAAATGATTGTGGGGGAGTGATGAGAAAAAATGCAAAACAGACTGCACTAAGGGTCAAGTTAATTACAGCAAAAATAGGCAATAAAGTTACGTAAAATATTATTCAGCTTTATTTCACTTATCATACTGTTTCCTCATAGCCCTTTAGCAAATGTTCCAATGTCTGGTGCTGTGGCCTGTGGCCCAGGAGTTGAGAGCCTCTGGTTTAGAGATAAAGCATCAAGATTGTGGGTGAAATGTGGTTAAGGGGCAGTGAATGAGTGATGTTCTCCTCTCAACATCATGAGACTCATTGTAATGGGCAGTAACAAGTGAGAATGTCGAAAGTTTTAATTCTGTAGATAAAAAGCTCCAGTGTGTGTGTGGTTGCTTAAAAAAGAATGTGCATGCAATATGCGTGCTTATATGTACATATATTTATGCATAATGTGCTTTTGAATGTATTACTCTGGAGTCTATTTTTGTTTATGCCTGGCTGTTAGCCTGTCGGTACTCCACGGTGAATACGTTTGCCCTGCCACAAACCCCAAGTAGTGCAAATGAATCTTGCTTTACTGCTATCAACCTCATTCACAAGTCAAACACATGCCGTATACACACACACACATACACACATGCATCACAATAATAATAAAAATAATAAATCGACATGGGTCCGAGATGGTGTCCAAGGAATCTCATCTCCCCATAAATTATAGCCGTAAACTTTTGCCGCCACGCAGCCTAATTAATTCTCGTGCCGTTACACAAAAGGAAATGTCGAGTGACAAATGGGCGCAGGACTTGAAAGCTGCCAGGTCTGCAAAACATTTTCCACTCCAATTTATAAGCAATTTTTACTGTAAATCATCAACCAGAACTGGCTACTTTGGGAAACAGGACAACGTGGTAAGTGTAGTGATGAGGGAGAGAGAGACAGAGAGCATGGTGGGGGATGACAGGAAGAAGTGGACAAAAGAGAGAAGAAATAAATACCAGTAGGAATGTCAAAAATATTTACCCTGACATTATTATTAGTCTATTTCAAATTTGGAAGGACAAATTTTAAATGGTAGCCTTAGGCCATATCTTTTACTTGTGTTCTATTGCATGTTACCTGTTTTAAAATTAATTACCTATTTAAGTGCAGCTGATGCACAACTGTAGTTGGTATGTGGTATGCACATGGTATTTTATATACAGTATTTTTGTGTTCCCTCCCCAGCAAACACTGGTGGACAATAACCACCAAAAATGCATTACATCACATAAAACCTATTTGAGTTTGACCAGTGTGAATTTTTGCTATTTCCAGATACTGATCAATATATTGGGCAGATATTTAGTTTCCTCCTGAATATTGTTATTGTCAAGGCAGAGAAGCCTAAAACAAAAACTCTTCACTTAAACTCAAGTTAGAGACATTTTATTTTACAGTTTACAGCTTCTTAGGCATTACTACAAAAGTTACCTACCAGCTAGCAGGTGAACTCTGGGATATAGTACAAAAACAAAACATAACAAAAAAAAAAAACACAGACTGAAGATGGAAGAGGTTCCTACAGACTGGAATGATCATTAAACCCTACAATTCAGAACAAACAGTTGTAGATGAACAACTGTGTCTCCGGAAAAGAATGTGTTGGATGAATGTGCAAAACCCCAAATTTTGTTCACAATATTATGTTGGTTGGTTTTAATGTCCAATACCAATGTTTTTAAAGTGGTTAAGGTTATTAAATGTAAGATTGTGGTGGTGACGGGACTTTCCTTTGCTACATAAAGTACACACTACTTTCTGCATTGACAGAGAATGTTGGCTGGACACCGGACATAAATCATTAATTCGTCCAAAATGAACATAATTCTTTGGATACAATGAAACGTATTTACAATGAGAGCCTTACTATTTGTCCCGAGGAAAGGCTATGTGTACATTACAATAAAAAGAGGTTTGCATTTTTGGGAGCATGAATGCTCAGAGATTTCAAGCTAATCTACCAATCACATAATGTAATGCAGAATCTTGTGTCCAAAGTCAACTCTTTGGACTAAGTTTGGTGCTAGAGGAAAACTGACGGATTATCCAAAACAAAAACGGCATCATCCTCTGGGGAGCATGAATGTGATCAATATATGTCATGGCAATTTCATTTATTTAAGTGCAAATTTTGGTGGTGCAAGAGGGAAGGTGAATGGGTCACCAGAATGATTAGGAGTCAACCTCTGGGAACCATCAAAATCTGTCCAGTAGTTGTTGGAAATATTTTGAGTTAGACTGATGAGTGGCTGAACAATTGACTGACATTCTTCAAGAAAAATGAATAAATGAAATAACTAAATAGAATATGGGCTGGCATCAATGACTCAATGGTTAGCATTATTGCTTCACAGCAAGAAAGTCTTGGGTTGGGATCCACAGGCCTACAGGTCTTTCTATGTGTGTATGTTCTTCCTATGTCCATTTGTTCCAGCTTCTTTCTGCTGTCCTGCCACACTTTTGGGTGCTCCTGTGAATTGGAGAGTTGGTCAGTCTGTATGTGTCAGCGGGGGCTTAGACCAAAATGGCATAGCATTAAAAAAGCAAGAAGTTGCATTGGTGTGGGTGCCTTGCTACAAGTATCGGCAAAAGGATGAAAAATGATCAAGGTAGGGCCATTTGAGAAATACATCCATGAGGTTAAAGGTTTAAGTGACATAAAAACACTGCACAGTGGCTTATAATATTATGAGGAAAGACTTCTAGAAGGTTTTCATGGCAGCAGCTATCATACTTCTCGATCATAAGGTGAACATGAGTATGCCCTTAATGTCGCAGGCTAATCATCTAGGAATGTGTGCTTGCACATATTTGACTAGCCATCACAGTGCACTGGCAGTTGATGTTACAGAGATTAGCTAGGGTCAACTTTTCTGCAGGACAACCAAATGTTTTTTTCACTGGCGCTCTCTGCGTTGGCACCCCCCCCCCCCCCCGTGCAAACACAGTGGTTCCATTGATGTAATGTGAATGTTGGCCTGAACATGACCTTGTGGTAGACTGGTGACCCATCTAAGTGTGTATTGCATCTCTTGTACACTGAATTTGTGGCTTTTGCAAGCTAAGGAACAATTTGTAAGTGGGGTAGATAGTAGTCATTTAATAAAATGATACAGATGCAGCTATGGACAACATACAACTGTGTCAACTTTCCTGTTGGTGCCACCTTTATACAGCTTTTACACATTGGTGCAGGCAGTCCTATCAACATCTAATCAGTGTTAAAACATTGCTGGGCTACACCTAACAATGTGATGGAAAGCAGCTCCTAATGCTGGAAGAAAGCTCACTTTGACTCTGCATTGATCAACACTCTGGGCTGATTGGGGGCAATGCAAATAACAGAGAAGTGATGGACAGCGACTGGACTGCCTCAAACCAGCCTGGAGGAATTAGCCTGCATGCTTCCCACCACACACAGACCCTTTATCAATGTCTGCGGACCCGGGGCCAATTTGAATGTGACTGAGGCACTCAGTGGACGTGACAGTGACGAAGGAGGCCCATTGGAAGCCATGGTTCAATGACTCATTATGGAGAAGGCTACAAGCTGTGTTTTCTGCATTTGATGCAGCACAAGGCTTTAAAAGCACTAATTGGAGTGTAAATGTGTCCTTTCTCTTGCATCTGCTTTGTTTGTCCTTATCTTGTCACTGAAAGGAGCTTGTGTCAGATCAGCCATCAATCTAACTTTGGAGTATACAGAATATTTTGATAAAGAGGCAACAAGTTAAGATGACAAAAAGGCAAAAAATATATTTTTGCCAAGAACAACATTCATGTGGTGCAGGAGGGGCTCCCTTTGTATTCACTTGTAATTGTGATTATGACAATAAAAAGAAATGACAGTAAACCTTTGTGTCAAAAAATACAGTATATAGTTACATAGATTTATGTCACATCCCCCTACTCACCAAACCATGATGTATCAGAAAGTCTACAGTCCTCCAGACCATGATGCAATTCACCTAAATAAAAAAAGCATGATTCATAACCTTTGTAGTGTTATTTTTTATATGCTGGGTTGTGTTGAGAAGAAAATAAAACTGACAGTTTAAAGGTAGAAAAGATCTCAGTGTGTTTCAAATGAAGTGTTTGTCAGGTCGAGTGTCTGAAACCCCCTTTTCGACTATTTTTGTAATTGTCCGACAATACAATCTGGGGGTGTAACAATCACACTGACTTTACGCAGGGGAGGTGTAAAAATAGACAGTTTGAACTTCATTCTCAAGCTCACTTTTTCATTCTTCTCACAACTACTTCCAGCAATTGACAGTGCAGCACCATATTGCCTTCCGAGAGAGACTGTCCAAAAGTGTGCACCCTTGCTCCCATTTGTATGAATTATAGTAGTGAAAATACAAAGACACAGACTTCTAGATGAGAGATCAGGGAGGCAGCGGGAGGAAGCTATGATGGCAGGCTCTTTGCCTCACTTTCAAGTGTGGCTGTTTTTAAAAGATATAAACACGTTTGCCTTTAGACGAGGGCAGACATCACACCATACAACCTAGCTCGTGTGAAGTGTATTGAGACTTCAAACGACTAATGTTTACATTTACCTGACAAGGCCCTCTTGTGGCCATGCAAATAATTGCCGTTTTCTGTCAGAAGTGAAGCAGCATTATGGTGTCATACTGCCACAAAGGTGGTCTCTTTTAACCATGACCACACCATATTTCCCTGACATTTTCTCTATCGATTTTGATTTGTCTTTTCAAATCGTTCACTTTTGTAGAACCTTGCATTCAATTCATATATGTAATATTATCAAAAATATTAAACGCACAATATGTAATTTCAGCCGCTAAGGGTCTCTCAATCAAAACAATAACGAAAGACAGTGTGATGATGGTGTGAAGTAGCATGGGATCATGGAAGTTGTTGTCTTCATTGGTAAGCAACCAGCTTCTTCAGGTTAGGATTACTCCAGTGTTCATCATTCAGGATGTTATTACGGGGAGCCGTATTATCCACGGTTTCACGTTAAAAATCCGTGTTTCTCTGACGCTGTTTAGCAGGCACAGGATGTCCGGAAGAGGCTGCTAGCCAAGCTACTGCTAACGTTTGCTCAGCTTGTTTTTCTGATAACTTAAGATCCAGACGTTCAGTAGGTCTTTACTGTAAGCCAAATTATCTGCAGAGGTCTTCTCTCCAGAGCAAACAGACCTGTTGATTAAAACAGGTGAAAACACTGAATAAAACAGTTTCACAGTGGCACCGCATGTCTGGTAGGGGCTGTTAGCTGAGCTGTGGCTAACATTTTCTCAGCTTGTTTCTCTGATAAGATCCAGACATTCAACAGGTTTCTATTGGGAGCAGAATTATCTGCAGAGGTCTCCTCCTTTCCAAAAACAAACATACACAGGGATTAAAACTGTAAAAGTACTGAATAAAGCCGTTTCACATAAAAAATCAGTGTTTCTCTGACAATGCTCAGCGAGCACCAGACTTCCGGGAGGGGCTACTAGCTATGCTGCTGCTAACGTTTGCCCAGCTTGTTTCTCTTATAACTTAAGATCCAGACATCCGATGACTAAAATCCTTCATCTAGTTAGAAAATATAATTAAAAACGGCCAAGACCTAAAAAGTTTAAGTTTTAAAAATGTGGCTTAAAACTGAATAAAAGTAATTTATAACAGTTTCTATTGAACAACCACAACGCCGACAAATGAATCTTGTATGCTTATACTCTTTGGTAGAGGGGGTATGACGCCATTGACAGACGTCCAAATGAATAAACATTTGGGATAATGCAAGTACACAGCTGAACAAAATACGTAACATAGGTCCAGCTGTTTTTACACATTTTAATGCAGAATAGTTACATATTATAGCTTTAAAAAATTTTTAAAAGAACATTTTCAAAATAAATTTTTTTAGACAAACTCACACCAAAGTATATAGTAAAGTAGTGACATTATGTCAGTCTAAAACGCCATTGGTCTTTGGTGGACAGGATGAACACGTTGGCATAGCAGGGTCATCTCATGGCAGAGATGGCAGTCTAAATCCTGTCCAAACTGTTTGGATTCAACAAATCAACACACACAACCTACAAAATGCTATTGATACTGTACAGTATATTCTACAACATCATCAGGAAAGCTTTCACATGTTTACTTCAGTTGGTACAAATGGTGTGGAGAGGGGGAAAGCACCCCTACTTCCTGTGGGTATGGACCATTCTCCCCACAAATAGTGCAATCCATACAAGTTGGGAAAAAAATGTAAAAAACTCTTTCTTAAACAAACAAACATGTACTAAGCCATACCTCACACACATTCTGGGTCGCAGCATGATCCAGTTGATTGATTCCGCCACTGTGATCCACAGAATTGTGGGCAGATGTGGGAGCAGCCTCTGATTCAGACTGTGATCAAACTGAAGTGGTGCGCTCCATGCATAATAGCTGTAATTGAAATAAACAATGACCAAACACGCTCCTGCAAAACAGTCTACTGTCTCCCAATCAAATATAATCTCAGCTCAAGTGAGGCGTTTGCATTAGATTATTCATGTCTGTGACAAAGTGGGTGAGACCACACCATTTGACCCTGTTACACTTTAATGTATTTCTTGCCATATTTGTCATTTGTTTGTTTGTGTTTAGCATTGTTTTGTTCTATGTACATCTGCATTCATGGTTTAATCAAGACAGACAAGTATTGTTTAAATTTAGTTCTTAATTGATATTAAGTCTGTCACTGACATCACCACTGATGTCAAGGTTTAGACCAAGTATGGGGGGATTTATTGTATATTTTGTTAATGTTTTGTTTAGTATTTACGTGATTTGTACTTATTTGGGTTATGGTAAGGACGATGCTGTGGCTGTGTTAACTGATACAAGTGACATTGTCATATACCAGTTGTTGGTATAAGGGAAAGGACACTCCTGTGAGAAATGTGGTTCTGTCTAGACAGCTTTGAGGGCCTATTTTTTTGAGAGAAAGCAGACAGAAAAACTAAGGGAAGATACTAAAATAGCATTCAAAAAACAAAGTAGGAGAAATGAGAGGAAGCAATAAAAACACGAAGGAGCCGGACAATATATCAGGGATGAGATTTGATCACACCAGTCTGAACAGTACACTGGACATCATGAACATGCTGCTGGTAGTTTTGAGTATTGTGGGCTGCAGGAAACAGTGTAAATTGTATTTTTGCACTTTCCCAGCAAGAGAGACAGATACTTAAAGTTACTCTTGGAAGGAATCGCATGACGCTTGGCTTGAGAGAAATGTTGCAGAGGAGTTCAGGTGATGTGAGGTATAAGCTATTTTCTCATTTTTAGAAAGCACAGGACTTAGTAGGACAGGAGTAGTAGTAGTATTATACTATACATTCTGGTCCACACACCAATCCACAAGGTGGCGGTAATGCATCTAAAAGCTGTTTGCCAAACTTCAATAAACAACAGTAGAAGAAGAAGAAGAGAGCGAGCAGAAACTAGAGGATGTGCACGTGGCTGTGTGCAGATGATCATGCCTAAGTTTGTGAGTTGAGTTTTCCTGAGTTAAGCCAGTTAAGATGAGTTTCATTTTTTTAGATACATTTTTTTTGTTACACAGGTCTGAATAAACCACTTTTTAAAGTCACTGAACAGGTGTATGAGTCTGCCTCCTATTACTTTCATTGACAGTCTGGCTAAACTTCCTCATAGTGTCCCAGCCTGACTGAGTTGGTGGCCTCATACATTTCAACTACACAGTTGTAGTATTGACTTTAATGGCGTGTATGAGGTAAATTACTTATACAGATGTGCATTTGGTTGCACATTTCTATCATAATAACAACTGCAGCACAAATCCATTGGTTTGTATGCATGATCTCAGAGGGAATTGAACCATCAACCATATCAATACATGTACTAAGAGAAGACCACAAAATTTCCAAGCACGACCAAGGGATACTGAAGTGGAACAGTGACCATTTGTCTTTGTGGTCTCCCCTTGCTTTCAATTTTAATGAATTATTTTCTGTGAAATTCCGGCAGCCTATCTACTCCATTATAAACTTTGGCAAGGGTAAAAAAAGGGAATTGCCGTCTAATTAATTATTTCCAGCTTTTGTTTCTAATTAAATGCATGGTTAGTCTACTCTGTGAAGGTGGGTGTGTCGCAACAATGCTGTTTTACCAGTGCAGACACACTCGGTGAGCCTGGTTCTGACTGTCACACCCACGCATCTACAAGAAACATGATGCTGTGCAGCAGAACAAAGGAAAGTTTGGAGAGGAGAAGTAAAGGAAAGTTCTCCTGAAGTGTAATCTGAAAACACACAAACACATACATACACACACACACACACAGTTTTGTTCTTTAATAAAGTGCAGGAATGGAAGCCCAGTGTTTGCCAGTTCGTTTGTGTTTACAGCAGCATTCTCATACAGTCGAATGATATGAAATTTGTATGTGCATGTCACCGTTCCTTCAGCAGTTTGGACGTTGTGAAAAAACATGCTAAACTTATATGAGTCTTACCATGAATGAGAAAAAGAACCCTAAACCATGTCCTATCTTCTAACTATGATTAATGACTGCCAACTGTCATGCATGCATCAAGAACAGAGTCATACATCATGCAATAACTACAGCTGGCAAATACTGACAAGTACACTGAAGCCATGCCACAGTGTAGACCTAATAGCATGTTTCAATGTTCAAGCTATTTTGATTTAATATTCAAGTACATGTGTTGGGAAAATATCCAATATGTACAATTTTGGCAAAATAGAAAGCAAGAAAAAAAAAATATGTGTGCATGGATGCATACTCACACACACACACACACACACACTAAGAGACACACACCTCTATTCTCGTGTAATCCGTCATCTTGCCTATGGTTTTAATTCCTGTTAACTGCATGGTTGCATGCCGCTGCATCGTTCATTCTAATGGAATTGAATAACAGAGCTGCTTGGCTGCACTTGCACAGGCCTGCTTTAATTGGAATGAATGTTTTTTTTTTTTTTTTAAGAGAAATATTCTGGCCAATTTTTCTCAGCTTAAAGACAATGTGTGGCTCCAGTATTAGTCACTTTCCCCCTCTGTAGCTGTGTAAAATATAGACAGTATATGTATGGAAAAATGTCTCATGACTGCTTTGAATGGTATGGAAACGATGATTTAGCTATTTACTGTACATCATTTTGTATTTGCAATATAAAGTAGGAATGTACAGATACAATAGAATATCACTTGCCACCTTATAGTTTTGAATAAAGATGTTCCTAAATGTATTTATAAATATACTACTTTGTAGAACAGAAGGTAGTGTCAGTAATGTACAGTATAATATACAAACAATGTACCATAAGTAATATGTAAGGTATTTAAGCAATACAATAATTATATTCTGAAAATGTAATCGATTTTCAATCATTTTTGGTTTTATAATTTCGATCCATTTTACATCACTTACATGTTGTGGAGCCTCTTTACCAGACACTTCTAAACAAAGTCATCACTGTTAAAATATTTTGTTTTGCCAACAATTCAGCATACCTCAGAGCTTTAGAGACCTGATACTTGTGCAACACAGATCGAGATACAAACGAAAAGTATATAAATTATATTGTTAATAAACTTTCCAGAATCAATTATGAACAATAATATACCAAAAAATAATTCTAAAATGAAAAAATGGCAGTTAGTTGTTTTTTTTTTACAATCACTTAAAGATGCCAAAAGATGTATTTTAATAACTTGATATCTTTAAATATAGTCCTGCACATTTTGTGTTTATGTACGTTTTGTACTGTGTTGCACGTAATCTACTGTATCTGCTGAATAACTGACATGTTGTACCAAACACAAACCAGCACAATAATCACAAATCACAGTCTTTGCAGCTGGTTTGCTCTGCATGCATCAGTCTGCTATTTTGTTGTGCAGCTCATATGCTCTGAGCAATCACATTGTTTATTTACTGTGTATTGTTAAGAAGATGCAGTTGCTAGTTTTCCTGGAGTCTGCACACAAATATATATAGGACCAGACCTATACATTAATTGTTATTAAAGAACAAAAGTTACAAGGGGAATATCCAATTAATTAAACAAATAACACTGTCAGTTTAAAACAAGACAAACTGATAGATAATCAAATGGAGATAGATGTTAGATGTTTATATTACGCCATATTATTAAATATATATGTATGTATATATGCTGTAGGTCGGTAAAAGGTTCCAGTCTGAGGAAGCTCTGTATAAAAAGCATCTTTCAAATAATTTATTTTAGGTCTTGGAAGACATAGTTGACCCTTTTTAGCTAGTGAAATACTCATGTTGTGTATTGAAGTGTATTGAAGCTAAGATTCCCTGATAAACAGCAGGATACTTTGAAGTCTGGTTTTGAAAGGCAGTCGGGATAATTTAGAGTGCATTTTGTCAATGCTGGTAGGATATGCACAGTGCAGAGCTAGACTGGCAGCTCTCTTTTGTACTAACTGCAACTTTTGTATTTATCCTTCTTTTATGCTACAGCCCAAACAACAGAGCAATATTCAAGGTGGGTGACAACCAGTGATGATATAACCATGTTCATAACATCTGGAGGGATGGAGGGAGAACACTTCTTGCTGATGTTTATGCACCTCCCCATTTTTTAACAAAACAGTGGGGGCAGTCTTTCTCGTTGTCTTATTTGTCAGGGGGCCTCCGGGATTCTATTTCATAGTACACACAAGTCTACTCAGCGAACAAGTGAGCGAACAAGAGAGAGAGATTGATTCATATTTTTTGCGCTAATGTTACTGATACAACATCACTACAAAACTCTGATTAGGCTGCCGCACGCATTTCAAAGACCAGCCAACTGGCCTGAAAAACAACAACAGCTAGCTAAATAATACGCTACAATAAAGCACAGAGAAACGTGCAATAAAGCATTAAGCACCAAATCAACAGATTCCCTCATTTAGCAGCATCATCATAAGTACAGTTAGGCCTTAAGATAGTAACAACAATATGCAACAGCAAGACCAAGCCAAGCTGCTACAATGAACAATCCAAAAAGCTAGATGAGAACATAACATGAAATAGTATTCCTACCTATTTGA
The DNA here is from genome assembly GCF_914725855.1 of Thunnus albacares. Classification (NCBI taxonomy): domain Eukaryota; kingdom Metazoa; phylum Chordata; class Actinopteri; order Scombriformes; family Scombridae; genus Thunnus; species Thunnus albacares. Next base: position 33,636,186 of record NC_058111.1, read on the forward strand.
AGTTCATTCTGCATCTCCCCGTTGCATCAAACTCTTGCAGAACAGCCAATGCAACAATTACAAGATCATAATGGATGTTCATCAGTGCAAGTCCACTCAGTTGTTTGTCAGTCATTGTATTCCCGAGATACGTCTTCAAGCGATGTAAACAGCTGAAGGAGTGCTCAGCACTGGCAGTGGATACAGGCATCATTAGGAGAATCTTCATGACAGAGTTTATATTTGGGTAGAAATCTGCTGACAATCTCAAAACCTGGCAGATGTTACTAATGGCAGGGGTATGCCTATTGTGCTGCCTCCATAGTTCAAGCTCCACATCTGCAGTGTCACCATTGTGCACCAAAGCACCATACTCCTCCTTTATCTCCTGTCTTAAACTGTCCATCAACAGTGGCAATTTGTTGGGTAGAAGGTACCGGGCTTCAACACGTGGCAGTGCAAGGCATGCTCTGTCCCCCACCTCTGTGAAAATGTGTCTTTTCCAATACTCTTGTGGCCTTGTAGCAGGTGTGTTAGAGCTCTGGGTTTGTGGTTTGGTGATGTGAGGCAATAATGGAGTGACTTCAACACTTGCAGCCAGAGAGCATGCTTTCTCCCACATTTCACTGTATGTAGAATAATCTTGTTTGCTCTCAAGCACTGTCAGAAGAAGCTCACTATTTCTTGAACAGTGTTGAACTTCTCCTTGAGCGAGACTTGGTTAGACACATTAACAAACAGACCTGACCAAGTGAAATTTAAAGAAAAAAGTTTAATTACTCTGTAGGGTCAGACACTTATAATAACAAAGAGAGCTTGTCACTGGCAAAAACAAGCACTTTTAGCGGACAAACATTGACGAGGCACCATTGAGTCGGGCTGATGTGATTTGTTGCCGTACCTAGCTATTCAAGATGGCAGACCTGCTTGCACATGCGTGACTCATGGATGTATTATTAGAGCTGGATAGGGCTCTGCCTCTCAACGTTGCAGCCAGTTTTTCCCAGTGCTTGTGATTTTGCAGTGAAAAATACCCCTGCAGCCCAAGAAGCATTTTCTCCATAGACCACTATTGTAAAAGAGACATCTGTAAAACTGTTGACAGGATGCCTCAAACTGCAAACAAGGTCAATTATGACTCTTTTTATTATGAATTTTTGATCCACAGAAGTTTTATATTTGTAAAACTTTCCTTGAACTGAGAGAAGCGATATAGTAAATCTGTGACATCACCACAATTTAAAGTCTATGGGCTGAGCGTGAACTCATGGGCGGTGCCAGTGGGAGAAACACTACTGCGCATATTCAGTTGGCTGCACAATGCAGAAGCAAACCTGGAAGCTAGAAACTTTTTTTGGCATATGTGCCAGCCGAGCTATTCTGATTGGACAGAATAGGTGCCATTTCCAAAGACAGGATCTGCTGTAGTCACAATTTTATTTTTGAGATAGAATGTAAAAAAAAAGGAAGAGTAAAAAAACCCCAAAATCATAAAAAAAAAAAATGTATGCATGGTGCATACAGAATTACAGCTGCCGGTGCCACAGTCATTCATGCTCAAATTCTGCCTCTGAATTATCTTATTTATCACATTGCACAAAAATTTATGAGTCCCCTGACTCCTGGTCAATGACTTTTGACCTCTTCCCAGCTGGATGTTCTGGCAGTCTAGCTACATCTTGGAGTCCCACTTAGGACCTTGTGGTGCTCACTGATTTAGAGGTGTGTCATGAAGGAAGCTCAGCGTAGTCTGGTTCTCTTCGGTTTACCTGTCTTCACTGAGCCTAACATTAGCGTTCCAAGATATCAAAAAGCTGGTTTTGAATTGGATCAGTTAACTCTGGGTCCAATCTAGCTGTGAGCTCATACACATGAGAGAGTTGGTATTCTTAATTACTAGCAACATCATCAGAACCATGAATACTTAAGATGATATGAAATAAAACCGTGATTGTCAGTTGAAATTTGATAACTGGGGCAGCAAAAAATGCTGAAATATACACAATAAAATCACACAACTTGAATGACAACAATGACAAATTGAGGCTGCAGAAACACCAGAAACAATATTCAAATATTAAAAGTAAGACTAAGGCTATAACTAAGTGTAGCAATCAACATGCTCAGTAATCTTGACTGAGCAAACTTATGAATATGTGATACAATTTAAAAAGTTTAAAGTAATGTAAGAGGGTAAGTAGTTAATGCCTGATAAGATATATCTGAGAGTATGTTGTATTTATAATTTAATATCAATATAAATTGGAGGAATTCCCCTTTAAGTTAGTTTACATTTTTTCAATATGCTGTGCCACAAAAAGCTTGTTTAGTACTGAAAAAGTGTTGTGCTTCAACAGCCAACAGCTGTATAACACTGTATACAGTCATGCTCATGTAGTGTTCGATTCACTGCATCATGGACACCTCAGGGCTCAGAAATCATGCCCAACAAGTTGGTCAACCCCAACTTGACCAAATGTTCCATTAAATTTTTCTTGATAGGAAGTCAAAATGTAGCCTACTAATTAATTTGTGGGATGCAGCATAACTTAGATGCTACTTGGCCTTATGCTCCGCGCAGTAAATCAGGGTGTTACTTTCATAACTGTGATGTAATCCACTGTAGCTATTGACCTGATGCTCAAACAGGAAACGTAATTTGTTTATTCCTCTCCTCTGCATGGGTTGCTTGCCCATTCTCATCACTGTATATATACACAGTGCACTCAATATTCATCAGTACACACAGTGACAACTTAGGGGCCAGATTAGTGCATGTGCAATATCCACCCTCCACCAAAGTGAATTAATTGTCTAATGGCTTTAAATTGATTAGGCATGTCTCAGGTTTGAGTTGCAAATCTCCCTCTAATCCAGGTATTTCCCTCTCAGGATAAGCATGGGATTGCTTTAATTAGCAACGTGGCCATGTGTGTTGGGTACAGTAACATGGCAGCGAACACCTGGAGCTGAAGTTACAATGTGTTTGGGTGATAAGGGCTTTCTACTGGGGTGCATTTAGCCACTTGCTCAAACACACTCGGATAATGCCACAGTAGAAAATGCTAAGCTGGCAGAAAATAACAAAAATCAATTTGCCCAGGAATCGCTATAAGCAGTGAACAATTCAAAAATGAAAGTGTTACAGCTGTGGTGTTTTGGCTTTAGGGTTTCCTTGTTCTAATGTTCATTTTGTGTCTAAAAGTAAGAAATGTAGCTTCTAATTGTAGAAGCTTAGATTTTACTTCATAAAGTTATGGATTCCTGTCTGTATGTGTGTATTAACAGCATGTGTGTGAAGTTACCATGCTAAGAGTTTTTCTGTTCAGCCACTATTAGCCCTTTTTCACTGCAGGAACTTAAAACATAATGGAGTGTCTCCTAGGGACTCGCATCTTTGGTAGCGCTGGTGATGTTTAACCTGTGATGGTATAGGGCATATGGGAAATGATGTTTGTTATAGGCTACTAAAAACAAAAATATTGAACAATGATACCTCATGGTGGCACTGGATGACCAGTCAGGGGAACACCAAAGTTATTAGGATCAGTCATCTGGGCACCATGGATATCTGTACCAAATTTCATGTCAATCCATCCAATACTTGTGGAAGCACCAGAATTGAGCTGTGGACCCAGGTTTCAGTTGTGGTATAGTGGTGGTGAATGGTTGGCAAGTGCTTTTACTTTTACTTTTGTTAATCAAACCCTAGCTTATGTAAGCAAGTTGATTCAACTCAACTGACCTTTCATCCAAACAAAACCTGATTAAAAGTTTGAAATAGCTAAAGAGGTAGGTATAGCCTCTGTCAATTGCAACAAAGGCATACAACCTACATAGACAGTATAGCTATGGTTTTCCACATTGTGGTTAGTATCTTAATGTAAGAGATTGTTTGTCTTCTACATGACCTTTATGGACGTTTATAAAGTAATACTGCAAGCTAATGTCACAGCTCCAGCAGCATCCTATGGTGGAATTCAAATTCCCTTGACTTATTCTTCATGCATGTTGATATGTTGTTAGTGATGTGATGTCATGGTGATTTGAAAATAGGACTATTGGCAGTGCAATAGAAGTAATAAACAAAACAAAACAATGGCACTCACTAATCCATCTTCCCGTGTCCTTCATCTGTGGACAGAAACCGAACGCGTTTCAACAAAAGACTGTTTTTTTTAGTCTTTATCACAACTTTGCACACGATACAATCTTAAGATTTGGAGTTGTGCGCACCACTGCTTAGCACCAGTGCAATAGATGTGACATTTCTGGTACAGTATGTTTGGACACAAAAGGAAGACTCAGGAACAAAGCAGGCAAAAATAAGGTTCACTCGATCAGAACTCAAAGACACAAAGATGCAAAGAAATCCAAAAAGTCAGAGGTCATTAACTAGCACATAGGTAAATAAGAACAGAGGCAATGACTCTGTGACTGTGGTGGCACAATAGACCCGGCAATAGGCCAATTTCCAGGAAGTTTCCTTTGAGATCAGATTTTCGCTGAAGAAACCCCAAAACACAGCCCATTCTCACAAGAAAAACTACAGTATAGGTCTAAAATTCAGGCCGGCAAAAACAACCTATAGTTACGTTTATGCCATCTAGCAGCCGTAGTAATTATGACCTGGGGAAGTGACAGTTTAGATGATATCAATATAAGGTGACTTGATAAGATGATTTTGCTTTACTGGGAGGAGGCAGGTTGGGTGGGTGGTTAGATAGTTACCTGGCAAAAAGTGGACTTTGCTGCAGGAGACTACCATGATGATGAAGGTTGCGTAACTTTAAGGATATATAAACCACGTTTCAAATGATCATTTTAACCCAAACCATGATCTTTCCCTAACCCTAACCAAGTGTTTTTGTGTCTAATCCTAACCAGACCTTAACAACAGCATTATCATATCATAAAACATAATTATTATTTTAACAATTATTTTTGAACAGTGATTTGTAACGGTTTTACGATCCTATGGGTCATTCTGGAGTGCATTACTGTGGCCGCTAGATGGCGTAAACATAGGTATAGGTTGTTTTTTGCCAGGTGATTTTAAGACCTATACTGTCGTTTGATTATCACACATAATAATCAGTTGTGTGATGTATTGAAAAACAAGCTCAACTCAGCCCACACTCATTATCATAGAAAATGAATAAAGTGTTGGTCTCCTATTGTTTTAAACCATATGACTACTGTACACAAAAACAGACACGCGCATGTTAAATAGCTATTTTAGACAAAATGTATTTCCAATCAACAATGAAACACCCTATTCATGAAAGGAAATACACCAACTCAACAAAGAGCCTGTGCAAATTATAAACAGATTTTGCACTGAAGTGTGTATTCCATGTTATATCACGATGGGAAATTGCCAGTGCAATCATACACAAACAACTCATTGAGAAAACCCTTGCCCTGAGCAAAAAACACAGCAGTCGGTCTCCAATATGTGAATGACAAATGAATATCACTCAGTGGGTCAGATGGTGTAGACACACTCCATGCTCTGTGCTAATCAGGCCAACCTACAGACCTCACATACCATCAGGACATCCTCCAGGGGGAAATTAGTACTTTCCACTTTGCTAAACAAATATACTTTCCTCCCTGGGTGAACACATTGTTCGTTACATGTGCAATTTCTTTATGTAAATTGTACCACAATAAGTTACATCTGAATTAAAAGGAAAACATTTAGTTTTATACTGATTCTGAATGGCAAATTATAGATACACAATTTCTCAGGCAAGCTACATAAGCTCAGGCAGAAATAATCTCAATATATACCATGATTTATTCACCAGTTAAAGTGAAAACTTTTTCCCTGAGTGCAGGTTAGCTTAACTGGCACACTGAAGTGTCGACCTCTGGCTGATCAATCAATCAATTAATCATGACCATGATTTTTTTTCATTACGTCAGTGAGCTAGCTAAACTCTAGTATGCTTGTTTGAACTTGTTAAGTTGCCCAAGATAACAAGCTAAATTAGCTGCTGTATGTTAGTATAGCTAGAGTGTTGAGGTTATTATTTCATCCTTGTACCTTTGTCTTTTTCACTGCATGAGTATGGGGCTAACTTTAGCAGGCTAAATACAAGATGAAGAATTAGAAGAATTTGTCGACTATTATCTAGCAAAATTACTTTCCTATGTCAGTTTAAAAGAACATAAAAACCAAGCTATAAAGAGGCCAAATTGCAACAATGGTAACAATGTGGAATTATTTAATGTTTAATATTTAAAGAGTCTCAAACATGATACCATATCCCAAACACAGACAGATTGCAGACAAAGAGGAATGGCAAACAGCAAAAGCTACACAATCAAGTACTGTATTGTATGTACTATAGTTGGGCCTATGACAGTTGGCATCCAATATGACCTACCTTTGTGCTGTGTCTATAGACTCAGTTGCTGAGTTAAAGTCCTTCTACATGCAGTGCATATTTCATTTGGTCCATACCCAGTACCTTTTTTCCCCTTTAGTTTCCTACCATCTCTTCCTATAGAGTTTCAACTCACCCTGTTAAATTAGAACTGCGCTGTTAGCTATACGAAATGTCTGTTGAGCTACAACTGCAATCTAAAGTACTTCACCATAATACAACTAAAAGCATTGTACTTTCTGATTGAAATATCTGAGCTACTAATTTGTGATATCAACCATGATACTAAAGCATACTCTTAACAGGCCCTTCACTCTGAACTACTGACGCAGCAAAGGAGATGTGTGGGTTGGAGGTCATTGTGATAGACACGGCCTTTAGTAAGGGTTGACCTTGAAAAAGCAGCAGGTCAAGATCAGGGTCAACAGCTGGGTGAAACTTGGGCCATGACTGTGGGGTCACAGTTCATTTATGAGCAAATTAGTACATGTTAAGAGACGACAGATTCTAATAAGCTTACTCACCATTTCAGCTAATACGAGTTTGGATTTCTTTAAATTCATATTATAGCCTATTGTACATCACAGGAAATCATATCAAACCGATGTAAATGATTCAGATGAGCATATACTGTACATTCTCTATTCATGTCTATATTAGTGGTGGAGTATTGGCTTTTGATAATCTCATACAGCAGCTGTAGAGGTCATACTGTCGTTTATCTACGTTTTCATTTGCCACCACATCACTATATATATATATATATATATATATATATATCATTATATCATGATTATGTATGCAGTGAGTCTTGTATCTGATTGTGCATGTGATGCACAATAAAGACATTTTGCTTAATTTCACTTAATACCAGTAAAAGTTCAAAACAAGAAAATGTGTGGGAAAATCACTTTGTATACTTTTCCAATGTTCACAAATTTCATCTAGCTTTATCTCATGACGATGACTTCACAGCTTTTAGTCTTGCTGTGACTGACCAAGAAACTTTCTAGAACTTTACTTCTTCAGTGGTGGCACTGATTGTGTTGGCTTTTATATGTCACTACCTTATTGGCTGTAAACTTGTGTAATACCACTGAGGACACTGAGGTCATGTCCACTGTGATTTTCTTGGGAATTTGAGGGCTTTGGCCAAGGAGGTGTTAAGATTCTACAATTAAAAATCTACAGATGTTGGGTATTTTATAGGTTGATTCCAGTATTTTTAGATTCAAAATGTAAAAATGTGATTATTTTAGGTCAATGAATAATTAAAGGATTCAATATTAATCCTGGCAGTGTGGAGAAGGCAGCATTTAGACCTATAATTTAACCAATAAGTAAATTAGAGTCTATTTGGTGCTATCTACATCCCTTTTTCTTTCTCTTTACATCCTTTTCTGTAGATTATGTTTGACTTTCTCTAGGTGGCACTCTTTTCTTACTCTGTTCAGCCATGGCTCCAGCTGATCAAGCTTACGTTCTTCTATTCTTTCAACAAAAAACAAAACTTATAAATGCATTTATTTCTGTATTTGGAGCAGGAAAAGAAGGTTTCTTGGTCTGGCTATAGGTTGAATCCCTCTTGAATAACACCTCTAAGAAGGAATCAGACATTATTTGCAGGAAAATTCCACTAAATGTGATTCAAATATTAAAAGACATTGTCCTATGAGTTAAACATCTCCTTCCATCTTTAGTCTTTGAGAGAGGGAGGAGGAAGTGTAAAGAGTAGTGAGGTGGCAAAACAAAGAGCTCGTCAGCAGAGGTCAGCTTATCAGGCTGCTACATGACTGTGTATCACCCACTCGCTGAGTATTGAGCCAGGGAAATGTGGCTCAGCGATCAACCAGCCCGCTCCATTGATTGACAGCGTTTTCTCATTCCTGGCCAAGAAATTGGCTTCCCCCAACATGTGTCGTTTGTTTGAGGAGAAACAAGGACCTGTGCCATGTGTTTGTATGCTTACGCTACGTTCGCTCCGAGGAGAGGGTACACTTCCAGCTGAGCCACTCTGCATTTAAAACTAGCAGCCAAATGCTTCTCATATGGAGAGGGGCTCTAAAAAAAACCCTTCTCAGTTTGAACGCAAGTATCTCAGTGTTCGCCTGCTGGGTCTGATCTTCCTATTGGCTCAATATTTTGGCCCCTGTTGTACCCTAAAGTAAACCATTTTGTACCCCCCCCTCCTCCTCCTCCTCCTCCTCCAAGAGTTTATCCCCCTGTCAACCCCCCTAAACACACACACATTCACATACAGTATACTTATTTTGGATCCCAGTGGGTGTGTGGGCTATTCAAACGTCCTGACTCAGAGATTTAAAATGTCATTTAAAACCCATTCAATGCTGTTAAGGCTTGTTTTATTTTGCCAGCGTTAGACTACAAGGTCAGTTTGCACCAACAGCTGATGAGCGATCAATAGGAGATTTGAACTTAAAGAGCCGTGGCCCCAGGGGCGGTCAGCCGGCGGTGCATGGTGTTACCATGGGGGGGTGGGATGGGGGGGGGCAGCTAAGCCCAGGGGCTCAACAGAGACCTATATCCTTCCACAGACCCTCCACCCCCACCTACACCCCACCTCCCCAAGCTTGGTTAACTCTCAAGACCATGATTAATTCATGGTGGATTACAGTCTGGAGGCAGGGGAGAAAACTGGGATTGCACACGGTCCTAACTGCACACGCAGGGTTAGGGAGATAAAGGTTCCCCCGGATTCATGCCACAATCCTACCACCGCCCGCCCAACTCGTTTCCCTACAACTATGAATAATTTTTTCATCCTTCCTGCAAGAACACGCCTCAGTGTTTGGGCTTCTTGATTATTAACACGGCTGTGTTCGCCGAAATAAGTCAGTAGATGTCCCTCCTAGCCGTCAGACCGCACCACGAGAACAGTAAGCTGCAGGGAATAATAATGTAGGAGCGGGCTAATAAAAGCATAACAAGCAGCAGAGCTGCGGTCACGGCAATTTCATCATTGTCCTTCACAGTTGCACAGCTAACTGCTTATGATTAGTCGACGACCTCGAGTAAGTGAATGGAAGAATCTGAGGCCAGAGCCAAAGTGGTTGGGGAAAAAAGTGGCATCAGCATAAGTTGTGAATCCACTCCCCCTTGTGTTGGCTGCAGCAAGCAAGTCCACTAAATACTTCCACGGCAAGTGAAATCAGCTGAAAAGGGGTTTTTTTTTGTTGTATTTGTTGTTCATACTCTTGCACTATTTGTCTATGAATTGTTCTTCGAGCCATCAGGATCTGGTGCAACGCTGCAGCAGGGGAAAGAGAGAAAACCCTTTGTTGACAGTTAAAGATTAGCATCACAAAATTCATACAGAAAAGCATGACTATATGTTTCCACCACCCTGCTAAAAGCTTCTGAGTTCTCCTTCTGACTCAATTTTTTTCTTTGTGTGTCTTTTCGTCACTTTCCGCCAACTGCCATTTCAATTTCACTCAGTGTTTTTGAATCCCATTAATCAGAATTAATAAATGTTTACCTGTCACCATGTCTGCAAAGGCCAATTATTTCACACTCCAAGTGAATAGAAAATTAGACGTGTAGACAAAAAGCGTTCATTATGAAATGAGTGACACTGGCCTGATAGCCTAAGTACCTTACAGAGAGCCCTATGATGTACTGCTGCACTGACACTGATACACGTGATACATAATGCACTGTAATGTAAGGATATACTATAAGATAGCTGCTCCAAAGAAAATATGTTAAAAAATTCATAAGTATATTTTCTAGTTTTATTAGAAACACATTTTTGTCAACATGTTGTATTTATACAGTGAATGGTCTAATATGCACTGGAGGTCACATAAGCTTAGGTTTATTGGAACAATAAAAGACATACCATGAGGGCTTGATATTCAAAGAGATGTAGCAGCTACGAGCTGCATATTTGACCATCAATTTTTAATAGTTTGGATTTTTCTCCTTTGAAGACACAAAAATAAAACCTGTCTAAGTATGTTATATTAACAATTTTATGAATGTATCGTCAGCAGACTAAAAAATTAAGAAGTCAGTTACTCCTTTTAACACTTACATTTTGTCTTAACACGTTCTGCAGATGATGGTGCAAAGCACTTTAACAGTATTTGTGCTATTTTTTTTTTTATTTGGCAACTGTCTACTTTGTTTTTATTCTTTTTTTTAACCTTTTTTTGTAAACAACATCTTGTACAAACTAGCACAGTGAACCACAACCCCAGCAAATGTGTTTTTATCTCCATACAATATAAATGAAATCAATACAAAAGTTTGGTTGGTTGCTTGGAACATTTTTATATGGATCGAGAGGTTCTAAAACATGGTTTTCGAGACTTCTGGACTCCTGAATTAAATAGATCACGTAAACAGTTGACTGTTCTAAGTCCCATTTAGAACCCCAGTAGAAGATTTTTAGAAGGTAGACTTCATTTCAACATTTCAAGTTCACTTCCATTTTAAATAAAGGGTTTGCAATCCGTAGAGGGTTTTTACTGTTTGCCTTTTGAAGGCAGCCTTCTTCAGATTTGGTGGAAATTCTGAAACCAAGACAAGAAAAAAGAAAAAAAAAAAAAAAAAAAGAAACAAATAGTCCAGACGGAGGAAAAATTGTCATTTCCTCTGGCCTTCAGAAACATAGTGTCAAAAAGGTTAAGTGTCAATATGGCAGAGCCTTGAGAGGCAAAGAGGTCTGAGGAGCTTCTGAATAAATACAAGGGACACGTCTAGTGCCTCGAACATAGTCTGAACGCCGCTCAGCCTTCCTACAGTGCCAGGTCAGCACACAACCAACCCTCAGCCCCTTTATTCTCTCTCTGTAAAGCTATTGAAGTCTTTGACAGTAGCTAATGATGTTTTTCGTGTTCGGGACATACTATAGGAGATTTCGAAAGGGTTGTTTTTTTACCCCACTGGTGAGTGTTAGGGGGTTTGGTCGCTATGCTAGGCCACTGACAGGAGTCAGCAGGGGTGACAGGGTGCTCCAGGGGCCCAAAGAAAGGGAGGTGAAGGGGGGGGCAGTTCAGCAGTCTTGCCCAGTTTTTTTTTTTTTTTTTTTTTTTTTTTTTTTCTGTAAGTCCAGTTTTGGATTCAGGGTGGGGGCAAATGAAGCAATTGAAACACCCAAACACAATACTGAAGAAAATGTTTTTGAGCATAATTTTTATGCCAGATACGCTTTCCCCACAAAAGATCAACAAATCAAATGGGAAAATAAATAAATAAATATGAAATCACAAAAAAAAATTATGATTCAATGGCATTGCCCTAACCCTGTCAATATCCATGTGCCTGTTCTTGACCCAGCCCCCAACACCACCAAACCTCACCACCCTCTCCGTTACCGAATCTCTCGCCAGTAGAGTCTGCTCTCTCGAAAAAGCTACCACACGGTGCCTTCGTTCATTTCCGAGGGCGGGTGGGACAGGTGGTTGTTGTATCCGCTGCCGTTCAGCGACAGTGAGGTAAAGGGCGGGCTGGGGCCGAACACTTCAGAGGAGATGCTGTGCAGGGGCCCCGGGATGCCAGGCTCCGGGCTGGGAGAGTCCCCCGGGTGGTGGGACATGATATCGGAGAAACGCTGCACTTCGCTGGAGGGGTGGTGGCCAGGCAGGGGGTGGTCCATACCTCCGAGAGGGGTGCCCGTGGGGCCTGAGGAGGGCACGAAGGGGAGATCGACTGGGGTCTGGGCCTGCGACGACGGAGGCCCCTGAGGGAAGAAGTCATAGTTCCCTCCCGGGCCGTAGTACTCGCTTTGATAATCTGCAGATCCAAGAGAAGAAGAAGAAAAAAAAAAAATCAACGTTAGGTCTGAGAACAATGGGTGTGCAGAAATAATTCCGGAGACATTGAGGAATTCATTGAATATACATAGCTTGATTTGTATTAGAGAGGGAGAGAGACCCTCGCCGTGCTACATTAGTCACAGAGCACGTTACACTTAAATCAAAACTGCAATTGGGTGGGGAGAACAACGTGGCCACAAAATTAATTAAAATGGGGGCCATTTCATCAGCGATTCTACCTACTGAGACCATTTTTTTTTCAATTCGGCAGAATATTATTAGACTTTTTTGCTTCAGCAGAAAGGACAAAGGCCCGAGCACAAATGAAATTCTCAGATTCTCAGAAAATTATCAGATATTTCAAAGCAAGGAAGAGTATGGTATCAAATCACTCAGACGTAAACTAAGTTCACTTCAACTTAACTCACTGCTCACTGATTTCCAAAAGGATTTGGATGAGTTGACCCAAACTGAATAGAGCAGTTCAGTTTATTTAAAAAAAATAAAAAAGAACCTCTTTGCTGAATATCAGAACTTGCTTAAGCAAGAGCGGGAAATCACTGCTTTGCATGCATTTGTTTATATAAGTGTTATTTTACTTTTGTGTACTGAATTAACATGATCATCTCTGAGAAAAGAGTCTAGGAAAGGTAAAAAGAAGTGAAAAGGCCTAACAAGGCATCTTGGCATGTTATATAAAGACACCTAAATGAAATGACTCATTTGAAAGATAAAATTGTAGGAAAGTTGTTTCATGAGGCTACAGCAGGAAATTACAGACAAATAAATGAAAACATATGAAACAAATGAGGGAAATATTAAACTAACATGAATAAAAATATGAAACTTCTTATGAGCATTTTGCAAAAGTGCACAAATAAGAAAAAAAAGTGCAGAAAGAGAGAATATGAGCTTAAAATTGGATGTTTCATCATGAAAAAATGAATTAGTGGAAATAAAAAAAAGACACTTGTCTTACAGAAGGAGGTGAATGGTACACATACCTCCGTAGTAAGAGAAGGGCCCGTTGGGGATGAGCTCCCCGGGCTCCAGCCGGTCCACCAGCGTCCTCATCCGCCTAGGGCTCCGGAAAAACGCGTGCCTCCGGGCGCCCAGCGCGCTCAGCTGCTTCATGCGCCTCTCTTTGGAACGACGGTTCTGGAACCAGACCTGGTCACACAAAACACACACACATTTACAGGTCACTTCATGTCACCCGGCAAACGTGCAAAAGGCTGCTGACGCCATTTTGATTGCACATCAATATTCTGAGCGGGAGATGAGAGGAGAGGAGGAGGGGGGGAGAAATAGATGGGATGGGAAAGATGGCTCCATTGGTGTTAAATTTGGGGTGGCGAAAATGTTCTGGGGCATGAGTAAATATGTAAACAAACAAATACAAATTTGGCATGTTGTACTTTTTTTTTTTTTGTATATGCTATTAAACCTCACTGAGTAAATTCACCCCATATAAGAGAAAGTGTAATTAGGTGTCATATTTACCTTGGCACCTGCACCGCTATGGCTTCTTATAAGAGTAAATAACCGCGCTGTCTGTGTGTTGTGCGGCGAGCGTGATGAGCCGGTGCGTTAAATCCGCAAGGCTGTGCGTTGGAGAGGACTGCGCCCCAATTATCGTTACAGGAACGCGAGTCACATCTAACCTCCCTAATGATCTTTTAACCCTCCATTTACTCCGACTGAAGCTACAGCAGCGGGGGCTTAAAATCTCCAATTAATACTTAATAGGAGGGTTGTTACCAATATATTACCGGGCTCTTGGAGGTTATCATTTCCTAATCTATAGGCCGGCCAGCCGTCCTTTAATTACGCTCTTCCCTTTTTCCCTCGTGCTCATACATATTAGATACCCCGGACTTCGCCACTTTCACTTTATCGCCATTAATCTGCTATGCTAAACCTTTTTTTAAAAAAAAGCTTAGCTCTGCCCCGCAGCCTTCTGCACATTATGAAGACAAAAAAAATCTAATTTATTAAAAATAAAAACGCAGAAAAGCTCTATTTTCACGTCATTTTGGGCCTATTCTATTCTTTCTTGTAGAAGGCCTGCTATTATTCCTGAGGTGTAATAACATGTTGTGTCATGAATCGCAGATTTACAATAATTCCTCCAATATTGCTCTTTGTAAATGATACAAGGAAAATAGTCACAAAACCTACATTATTATGAATAATAATAATAATAATAATAATAATAATAATAATAATAATAATAATAATAATAATAATAATAGTGATGATGATGATGATGATGATGATGATGATTGTCAGTGCTCTGTGTTGCTCCTTGTTTAACTTAAGGCGGCCTTGCTGTAATTCAGAGTTCTGAGGAGACAATCTGAAGACCCTTGAAACAGATTTCTGCCTTTCCACTTGGCTGGAAATGCTCACAGCATGGCTAAATGTGGTCGCAAAACGTGATGGCAGCGCTGTGCCAGGACTCCCAGCGCTCCCAGCAGCCCGGCGCCAGTTGGCGACTTTGCCCCGTCGCGCGCGCCAAGAATCAAAAATACCCATATAAATTACCCGTTTCCAAATCAACCTCGTTCAGTCGTCCAATCTTTTGGCTTAATGAAATCAATGTGACCGCGCAGTTTGAAGGGAAGAGGCCTCCTTTAAAGAGGGGTGAAGGATGTGAGAGGAGGGGGGGGGGTGGGGGGTGGGGGTGGATGGGGGGGTGGGTGGGGGGGGAGATGGGGGCGGATGGTGAGGGAGGTGGAGCCTCTCTGATGGGATGAGGCCTGCACGGTCATGGCAGTCTGGCAGCTTGGCAGGGACATTTTTCCATAAAATATAAGCTGTTACATCACACCTTTTAATGGGCGCGTAACACCCTATAAAACAGAAAAGGTGCGGGTCCACCTCCTCAACCTGTGGGTGTCCGCTGCTCTCCATAATATTTCAGAACATCTCAGGCAGAATTGGAGGTTTTGTTTATTTATCACTGAACTGTAGATAAAATACTGTTGCTGGTGAAACCTGTAATTACAATTTTTTGTCAGGGATCACACGGACCACAGTTTGAGAAACACCCACTTCAGCTAATAATGGTTATTTATATCTTGTTCTATTGGTTGTTAATGAATGAATTCATTGTGAAATGAAAAGGAGGAGAACATCCCGGAACCCCCGCCGCATGCAGGACCTTCGGGATGCTTAATGTAGATGCTGCTTTACCTGGATGACCCTCATGTTGAGGCCGGTCTCCTGGGCCAGCTGCTCCCTGATGTGTCTGGTGGGTTTGGGGGTGGCAGCGAACGCCGCCTTCAGCGTCTCCAGCTGTTTGGCCTTGATGGTGGTCCGCGGGCCGCGTCGCTTCCCGCCCAGGTTCTGGTCATCGTTCTCATTATTAACCGTTTCCTTGTCGGACAGGGCGGCTATCTCCGTGTCCTTTAAGACCACGTCGTCCTGTAGCTGGTCTTGAGAGTCCGGTGATAAACTCGGGTCGCTGCATGCCGTTACTGCAGGAATGAAATATGAAAATTAGAATAAGCAGACATATTCTGCAAAAAAAAACAACAAAACAAAAAAACAAGCTGAATTGTTTGAGTGATTTGGTGGAAAAAACTACAGCTGCTACAACCAACAGAACAAAATCCATCCTATTCCCCAAAAAACTCTATTTATCACTGTGGACTGTGTCAGCAGTGATGTAGTGGTCAATTATAGGTGGGTGAACTATGACCTCAAGTCGGTGATGCAAACTACCACCAGCATTTATAACAATAAACTATATTTTCACAAAACCTTTGTCCAATCTTTTCCTCCTTGAAGCATTTTTTTAAATATCATTTTTATACAAATGTACATGATTTGTTAGCCTACACCATGAAGATCCAGGTTATAAAGACGGATATTTTTTTTTTCTTATAATAAAAAGCAGCAAATTTTGATGTGTCTTCTTCTTTACCGCGTTGCTAAAAGATTTAAATATTAAATAAGAATTATAAACAAACAAACGACACTTCAGCACATAGGCTTATATATTACACTCCAAAATGAAGACCATGGTCCTCACTGCTGTCAGAGAAAATAAAAACAGAACAGAAAATATTGTAAATTTGGGATCATTCCATGCGGCAACAAAGGCAATGGAGAGTGTTTTTTTTTGTCCAATTCTACTCCTTGGATGCGTCTAAGCCCTAGTCATGGAAATGATGAAGCCACTGCGGGGCTGAACACATCACATCCATCACAATTTATCCCGCCTCACGCTCACACAAACACACCCACACGATGCACGAAGCGAAGGGCTCCCTCCGTTACCTGAGAGGAGGTTGGTGTCTTTTACACTGCTGTTGTTTAGGTAATCGTCTTTGCAAACGAATTTGTTCTCGTCTATGATGTAGAGCTCCTCGCCGGTGGAGAGCTGCTTATTGCACATCATGCAGGTGAAGCAGTTGAGGTGAAACACTTTGCTCCGGGCCCTCCGGACCAAGTCGTTTGGAGAGATGCCCTGCGAACAACCGCCACACTTAGTGCCGAACCGCCTGCAGGAGGGAGAAGAAGAAGAAGAAGCAAAAAGCTATAGAATGTTTTACACAAATCATTTTTTTTTTGAAGCGTTTAAATAATATCAACATCCAGCCAGGTTGGTAACAAGGCGGGAGTGATGGGGGAAGGAATACACCGTATTTTACAGACAAAGAATAACATTTAAAAAATACTGTTGACTCAAAAAAGCTGCACAAGTCACATTTTAGTGGAAGAAAAAATAAAGAATTAGAAAAAAGGCGCATTTGACATCCAGATATAAAGACACTCTTATTGTCTAAACCCTGTAAAACGCAATTTAGAAACTTTCATCAATATTTCAACATGAATAAATATAAATACAAAGTGGAAAATAAAAAATAATAGTGATAAGTGTTCTCCAGCTACTCAGACACAACCTTTATGTAAAGACTCGCACTTTCAAATAGCGCGTTTAGTAGTTTGTGGAGGTAAACATAAATATCAACACTGAGGTTTTTAGATAAAAAAAATGAAAAGACTGAAATGTAGAATTATCTTTGTGCGTGTGCACGAGCGCGTTTTCTACAAAAGACGCAGTAGAAATATTTTAATAGTAAAATAAAATGTTGCCTATAAGATCAATATTTTATATAATAATAACAAAATATTTAATTTCTCCTGAAGCGATTGCACGACTGTGTTTAGACATATTAAATAAGAGCTGCTGATAGTTTTTTTTTTATTTCTTTTACTGCTTTTAGTTCTATATTTCCAGTCTTTTCCAGACTACATGTAACACGTTTGACACTATGAAAGCCATTAAATATACGGCTTCTCTAACACAGCACACTGCCCTGGAATTATAAATAATAGCCTCTGCCACTGACTTCAACGTTAAACAATGTGTATTGAGTGGTGTGCACCGCTTGTTGACTGCACGTCTGTGATTGCATTGTCTGTGGACTTGATCTTTTCAACTAGTTTACTATTCAAATCCACTTATCACGTCCTCCTCAGTCGGACTGAGCAAACACACCGGGCTGCCTCTCCTCTGGCCGGGGTTTGATCCTGTGCGCTCCCCCGGCACCCTGCACGCTGTAAAAAAAACACCCCAAGTGTGATTTCCTCGATTTCCTAACAAACCGCCCCCCCCCCTCACCACCCTCTCTCTCCCAGCTAAGAGCGAGTGCACACGCGTTTAATGTTGCTGCCCCTCTTTTGTTGTTGTTTTGCATAAGAATCCAAATTAACAAGCTTTTAATTACTCCTCCTAATCAAAGCTTATCGCCTTGCAGTCCTCATTCACGCCTACAGGCACGGACAGTTTGCTTTATTCATTCATTTAGAGAAAAGAAATTAAAAAAAAACAACAACGGAGACTCTGCGTTCATTCTTAATACTTGCTGTCCTGTGTGTGCAGTCACACATTCTTTTAAAAAACTTAGCTTACATGCTTTTTTTTTTTAAAAAAAAAACCTGTATTTATTTTATTTTAACTGCTGGTTTGATAAAGCTAAAGGCGGTCTGAGTTTCTGTGAATTACTTGCAATTATACTGTTGAGTTATAGTTGTTAAATGCATTTTAAAAGTTTCAAATAACATAGAAAAATATATTTTTTAATTTACATTAAATCTGCTGAAGATTAAAAATGCATTTTCTGTCAAATGGGATGTTATGCCTGAAAAATAAATGTTTTCCGTCTACTTCAATGATGCACCATCACCAACAAATTGAAACTTCTTGATATAATTTCTTAAAGGCCTATATTCATCTTTTTTTTTGCAACCCAGCTACTGACATTAAAGCAGATATATTAATAAACAAACAAACAAACAAAAAAACACTAGTGAGGAGTTTGGCTGTCATTTCTCCGAGCTTACCTAAAGAAATCATTTTTGCAGTACAGTCTTCCCTCTCGAGAAAAACATTTCTCTGTCAAATTACATTTGCACTCGCAGCACTGCACGCACTTGACATGCCAGGCTCTGTCCAGCACGTTGAGGAGAAAGCGGTCCAGGATAGGCCTCTCGCAGCCGGCGCAGTGGACCATGGCTTTGGCTGGGCTACGACCCCACAAATAAAGCACACACACACACACACTCACAAACAAAATCAACAGCGCAGGCCGAGCATTGACCGAGTTATCTGCTCTCTCCCTCCCTGATTCGCCTGGAGCTCCCGGGTCAATGTGCGCGGAGAAGCCAGTCGATCAGGTGTCACCACAGATTTCTCCCTGCATGCGTAAAAAGGCTCAGCGTCCAAAAAAAAAAAAAAAAACACACAACAGACAGGAAGGGATGGCGACCGCGTCCTCTGTCACTGGTGGTAAAAACCAAAAAGGGAAAAAATAAATAAATCAGTCCTTTATTGGATCCGGGGCAAAACACGCAATTCGACCAAAAAAATGTAGATTTCAGCACAGGAAGCTTGAGGATCAGCTCAGGCGAGAAGACCGGAGCCAGTTTGGTTGTCCCGGCGCTCTTGGAAGTGACGCATCGGCCGAGAGGAGTGTCGTGTGCCAGTCAGTGCTGGAAGAGGCGTCTAATAAAATGGTTTTAGGGCAGAGCTGTCACACAACAAGACACGCACGCCTATAAATAATTCAGTGCACTCTGACATGGCAGCGTATCCACTGTTCAAAACCCGGCGAGAAACAAAATCACACACCCAAAAGATTTTTTTTTTTTTTTTTTTTTTTTTAAAAAAAGAGCGTTTTCCCCCTCTCTCGCTCTGTCAGATGATCCTTGGATGTTTAGCTTGCGGTGGCGGGTGATGCCGAGATGCGCTGGCGGGTTCCGGTAGTAGTCAGTATATATGCTGGGATGCCCTCAGTCTCCAGTACCGTATGTATGCTGGGATGCGCTGGGTCTCCAGTACACTGTCTTGCTCCTAAAGCTCCAGCCCAGCCTTATTCCCAGCCTCCTGACGTCAGGCCGCGGCCGGACCAATCAGCGCCGCACCATGCCAGCAACCATCAAGCCGCCCCATCATAACCCAGCGAGGGCTCTGCCTGCTATTTATGCCACACACTCAAGACACCAATTGTCAAGAATTTCCCTGCAAACTGTCATATGTTAGTGAATGTGTTTGGAGGAAGCAGCCGCGGCGGAGGGCGAGCAGCGCGGAGGGAGAGAGACGCCGCCACTTTTCAGCTGCTGAGCAAATTGTCTTCTGGGCATGAGGGGGACATGAAGGAGGAATCTGAGCAGGTAGATACAGTGTGGCGTCTGCAGGATAAAAGAAGCTAGAGGCGCATATTGCATGGCGTGCATCCTGTGTAGACTGTTTACCAATGTAAAGTTACTTTGCGCCAGAAAATTGATACACAAGTTGAACATATTTGTTTAGTAATTGGAGAATATTTTTTTTTATAATACTTATATAATCAATAAACTAATTGTAAGTTCAAATATGGAATATTACTTATCTGCTTTGCACTTCACAACACTCAGAGAGTTAAATCTCTGATTTCACAGCAGGTAGCTGCAAAAGTGTGGTGACTGTTGTGGAGATGCTGTTACCGGTAGTTTCCTTTTTCTCCGCGTCCAGTGAAGCACTACAGAGTGTCTCGTGCTTATTTACTTTGATAATGTTTCCTTGCGCCTCGGCAGTAGCACACATTAGTAGTTTTGTCTTTGGTGTGACGGAGAGGCAGCGTGGAAGTGAAAGACAGAAAGGCTCTAAAGTTGACAGCTCAGCCAGTCAGGAGCTTGCGGCCCAGACACCTCGGACGATTCATTAGGGGAGGTCCAATCCACTTCAAGCCCACCTTAAGTAAATAACACCATGGGCCTAACAGCCCGCAGGATTATTAGTCATTTCCCATCAAAGAGATCAGTCAAGTCTTTTGTGTTGGAGCTTTTTTTTTTTTTAGATGATTTACAGGCCCTGAATCCTTTTTCTTTCTTTTGCTCAATGACAATAGATTGTCTAGTCTGGAGGGGGAAAAAAAAGTTTACATGCTGCTTGAACAAATTCGTTTCGTTCCACCATCTAACCAAGATTTACATTTGCCAGGAAACTCGTTTGGAGTAATTAATGTTTGCATTATTTATTGACATAAACTGTTCCATTGTGGCCTGTTAGACAATAGTTTCATAAATATTATTAGTCTACAGAAATAAAATGTTGCGGTTGTCTTTAGTGTTAATAGATACAGGATGAGGCGTTTATTTACTCGACTAAAAATTGAAACAAGCGCAAAAGCTGTGCACTTAACGCACTTTAAAAGCTGAAAAAGCGTCCCAGACACACATATTTATTCTTTAACAGTAGCCCGCCAGCATCTCTTGCATATGGGCTGCTTCTCATGCAAAACGCCCGCAGTCCCAGTCCAGCTGCCTCCCGGCGTCTGGGGAGCGCCCCTTCAACAGGACATGTGTTCCTGGCTTGAAGAAAAGAAGAGATAAGACTTAAAACATACACGTCTCTGTTTAGTTTTCGCCTTACCCAGCCTCCTCAGCCTGCTCTACTTTAGTCCTCTTCTCTTTTTTCCCCTCCTGTTTCACCCACTTTTCTGTTTGTGGAAGGTGCGTCTGAGCGCGTTCTGCTGAGCATCTGGTTAGGTTTCCATCAGAGAGTCAGGGAGAGAGAGGGGTCATTGAGCTCCATGACAACTGGGCGGTCCATACTTCTGTGTAGAGGGGCAATCAGTAATGGAAATATCACGTTTCTTTTAGACCACAAAACCATCACTGTTCTTTCTTCCCCTGCAGAAAAAACCTGAAAACAAACCCAGAAATCCTGCAGTCTGCAGGCCTCGCGCTCCCCACCACCACCACCACACAAACTTGTAAATGCAGCATGTAAACAACAAAAGTTGTTGTTATTTCCATGTGTAGAAGATGCCTTGATAGTCTGTCAGTGGGGATAATCTCTGCCTGATTTAAACCAGAGAGGGGAAAAGCCAGCTCACGGAGGCAGATTAATCCACGAATAGAAGGAAATCAAAATATAGGCTATAGGCTTAAAAATATCTCAACTCCCCTCCAGGCAGAGACACTATTAAATGCAAAAAAATGGTTTTAACCTTACCACTGTAATCCCTTACTAGCAATAGATTTTATTCTCACTCATATTTTCATTCTGATGCAGGCTGAAGTTGTAAATTGGAATTTGTGGTGCAACGTCTTTGCTCAAGTTGAAGAAAACAAAACTTGTTTTTTTATCCTTTTTTTTTTGTCCCGCTTTAATCTCAGAATGACTGGAGGTAGATTTGATGGCAGAAGGCCTTTCAGCAGGGCCTGTTGAGGAAATAAAAATCAAAGTGAGAACTGTAGCTGAAAATGAAAATCTAAATGGTCAAAGTCACTTTATTTGATTGATCTCTTATTGGTTTCCACTGTAAAAGGGTTAGGGTTATTAGCTTTTTTTTAATTCTATACATTTCCTTTATTTCCTCAAAAGTGTTCACGTGGACACCACAGGCCCTGCTGTACAGTAAAGAAAGAGGATTTTCTTGTATCAGGACCATAGTGTTGTAAAGCAGCCCAGGAGATTTGGGGTTTATGAAGTGCAGACAAGTGAACTGGTACACTGCGAGATAATTAATCTGAGATAATGGATGAGGCTGTGAAGATGCATGCAATCATTAATTCTAATCATGACACGTTTATTTGTCTCCCCTTTCTCCTCCAGGCTCAGTTTAGAGACACAATGTCACCACAACAATGTATGGGGGGCACGGCTAGAGGAAGAAGACTTTGGAATAAAGACTCAGTGCTGAATCAAGCAGGTGATTAGATGTGCTGGGGAGAAAAAAATGTGTTTAAAATATGTGAAAGCGATATTTAAAGCAATTTTTTTTCTTCTACGCCTAGTTTTTTTCTCCCCCGTGGTGGCCAGGCTGTGAAAGCCGGGGCTGTGTGACCTTAAACCCGGGCTAGTGAGGCCGGGCAGGCTGCCGGGGGGACACACCGTGACTCCGGTAATACAGAGAGAAATATCACCCCCGACTGGAGCTTTGATCAACTGAGTGTACAGGGGAGGAGGAGGAGGGGGTGTGGAGGTGGAGAGGTGGGGTACCGGTCCGCTGCTCTGCTCTGGCTGTTTCAGCCTCTCTGCAGGTTTTTTTTTTTCTTTTTACAAAGGAATATTGCAAACAGGCGCTGGCATTCATAATTCATAATAAGGCGCATTGATCATTCTGGCTTATGAATGCGTTTATTTTAGAAATAAACAGCCTCATTTCTGTCAAACTGGCTCAGTTAATATCATTTTTTAAAAAAAATAATTTTTCATCTGTATTCCTACTTGGAAAACTTCACCACGTGGAATGAGAAAAATAATTTGAAGGCAAAATGTGCATTTTTTTTTTTTTTAAAAGGAGAAAATTAGAAGCCGAAATAAGACAGAAATTATTTGATTTCAGTCAGTTGCACTTATTTTAAGTTGCTTTCGACAAACATGTCAATGTGCCAAATTAATAAAATTGCTTGAAATCACATAGATATTTTTTAAAACGAAAAACTCATTTTCTTCTTCTGAAGAATAATATATTATTTTTGCCAGTAACGAAAACCAGCAACAGAACGCACGTGCATCATCTGAAAGTTACAAAATAAGCTTTAAAAAAAATGTTTTATTTTTGGGGCAACACGCTCACTCACAGAAAGCTGTTTGAACAATGAGTTAACAGTGCTGTCCATTAACATTTATGACATAATATGTCAACTCTTGTCTTGGTTGCTCAAACTGCATGGAGCGCGCGCGCATCTGACGCAAACTTTACTGCTATAAAGTGAGAGTGTGTTTGTAGGGGAAGGGGTGTTGGAGGAGAAGGGAGGGAGGTTGCGGTGCCCTGCCCTGTCCCTGCCCTGCCCAGTCTGTCAATCATTCTTCTCCGCATTATCACGCACTCCCAGAACCGAAATCCGACCCTCCTTCCCTCCCTTCCCTCCCTCCCTCTTCTATCCATCCTTCTGTCCGTTCATCCATCCCGGCGCGCGGTGCTCACGCAGCAGAAAAGGCCCTGCATGGCTGACAGATTTTGGGGGGGAAATTCAGAGTCTGTAATGGTATAACCCACATGATTGGGGAGGCTGCAGCAGCCAACGCAAAGCCACGCAGAGTCCCACAATCGACTGGCTGAGCTGTGTCCTCCCCTCCCACCACCTCTTCTTCCTCCTCCTCCTCCTCCTCCTCCTCCTCCTCCTGTGGATCAGCAGCCAAACATATGCCGATGTGAACTCAACGTGGATTATTGAGCCAACAGCAACTCTACGCAAACATTTTCCAGACTTTCCAACTCCGGTCCCGGCCTGCGCTGAGAGAAATCCAATGGGATTTATAGATCATCTCCCTACAGCTGTCCCTTCTCAGTCAGTCAACCCCCCACTCCACACACACACACACACACACACACACACACACACACACACACACACACACACACACACACTAGCCGATATTCAGAGGGCTGTCATGATCTCCGACCACCAGAACCATCCAACAGCTACAACCAACACCGTCCTCTCTGTCTGTGTGTTTTCTCAAGGAGATCATATGATTCAGTGAATTGGGGGGCCCGGGGGGTCCAAAACAGTTGTGAGTCACGAGACTCCGAGGTCACCATCAGCATCACCACAACACCGCAGCCACCACCACTAGAGTCCCTGCCACTCCTCTAGGGGGCGAATTCAATCCGGGTAAAGAGAGGGCTTAGCCTATGATATACTGCCATTATTATTGCTAATATTGTATTATATCATTAACTATAATTTATTGCTGGCGTTATGTCAGGCTAAAGCTTTAGGAGACAATATGGTCACTCCCCATTCCCAGTCAAATCTTTATGATATATATATATATATATATATAAAATATATTTTAATTTTGAAAAATGTTAAAAATAACCTCAGCTCACGAGGAAGCAAATCAATACACAGATAAATAAATAGTCAATATCTTTTTGGTTATCGTTTCTCTCCCTGCTATAAAATCCATCTGTGACCGTATTTAAACCATAGATGTCCGCAGCTAAAACCTATTAAAATTATATTTATAGAAATAGAGAACACAGGTTTCAAGATTTGCACTATTAAATCAATAGCACAAATGACAAAAACTGCATTATTTCCATCAGATCAGCTGGAGAGACTACTAACTGAGCCATGTGGAATTCCTCAAAAGAGACCTACACCTTCACTGTGAATCCAAACTCAAAAAAAGAAAGAAAGAGTTTTTTTTTCTTATATGAAAATGCTCCAAACAGAGAAATGAACATACATAAAGGCGCAGGGGAAGCAGCCTCTACTAAAGCAGTTCTCCTAGTTTAGATTAATGGTACTCCGCGCTTATTCTGCAGTCGGGGGTGAAAGGGCTAGGATCACTAATGATTATAATATAATGTGTGGCGATAACCACTCCCTTTGAGATATTATCGCCCGCTGGCCAATGCTCAGGGGACGGGCTTGCATGGCTGCAGAGCGGCAGATAGCTGCTGCTGCTGCTGCTGCAGCGACCGCAGCGGATTTCTGCGCTCTGAAAGAAAAAGCCCGCAAGCATGGAGCGAGGGAGAGCTGGCCGCTGCTGATACCTGCATTAAAATATACAGCAGAGCAGACTGGCCCATGAATGCTGCTTAACAATATACACACACACTTTCAAAAAAATAATATATTAGAGAGACGTTTATGTTTTTTTGTGAAAATATGGGCACATGTTTATTTAGGAACTACCTTACATCTATTTTTCATCTTATTGTGATGAATCAAACTAGAGAAAAAAATTTTGTTCTTTTTAAAAGCAACAATTTGAAGTGACTTCATTACATTTTACTGCTTTCTGAAACGGTTTTGGAACACTAAAGAGGCCCTGCGGAAAAGCATGTTGAAGAGTTATTTGAACCCAGACGAAAATGGCCTTAAAGGGTTATAGAGTAGCAGAATCTGAATCATACAAAAAAACCCCTCATAATTCCTAAATAAAACAAGAACAATCAAAGACAGATAGAACAGATACTACAATTAATAGAGATGTAGGAGTCATAGAATATGATTTAATGCTGCTAAAATTCAAAATTCTACTATTTCATGAATCTTTTTGTTGCAATCAAGTGCCGAAGAAGAACAGAAGCTCCTCAAATGATTTATGCTCTGGTTAATGATTTTATTCAAATTCTCTTATTAGAAAAAAAGTAAAAATATACCTGAAAGACAATCAGAGAATTCAAGCATTTCAGCCTCTTTGAAAAGTATTTTGATGTTAAAATAAATGGACTGCTTGTGTAAATTTAGACTATTTTTATACACATATTGCATTACACTTTTAGAGGAGAACTAAATAACCTTTGGCCTACCTGTATCTTATCACCTTCTCATTTCTTTAATGTGAAATAAAGTCTTAGATGCAGCTGTAGGCCTGTACAATAAGAGCAACATCAAAGGAAAATATATTAGAATCTACCTCATCAAGACCCACAGGCCTGTACAGTAAATGTTGTGAAATCACAGATGTCTACATATACATGAAAAATGTCTCACGTTCCGGAGAAAAGAAAAGAAAAAACACTATAATCAAACAAGGATAAAGAAGCCTCTGATTCCCCTGATGTGAACAGGCGCGGACAACTTTTCCAAAGCCGATTAGGTTGGAAATCCCTGCATAATTATCGATATTCACTGATCAATAACAAACAGCCCAGTCCTCAACGACATGCCTGCGTAAAAATAAAATTATCTGACAGAGGGAAGCAGAGGAGGAGGAGGAGGAAGAAGAAGAAGAGGAAGAAGTGTAGTGAGTGATGCTGCTGTGCTGGATGCATCGCAGCCAATCCCGCACTATCCATCTTCATTGGGCTTTTGTGTGCGCAAAAAGCAAAGGCGCGCATAACGTAAAGCCCGCATCAAAGCCGCGGCTTTATTTTTATATCCAATAGATCAGCAGGCAGACAAAGCTTTATTTTCGCCAGGAGAGAGATATTTTACCTCTGCCTTACGGTTTTATGTTAGAGAGGTGTCAGCCGGGGGAAATGGATGGCTAATGCATAGGCAAAGCGCTGTTCGCCTTGGCATGCTGCACGTCAGAGGGGGGCTGCAGGGAAGAGCAGGGGGGGGATTTAGGGCCCCTGGGGGCCCAACACGGGGGTCTGAGCACTGGTGGTGGTGGCGGTGGTGGTGGTGGGGGGGGGGGGGGGGGGGGGGGGTAGAAGTGTCCGCCCCCCACTCATACTCATGCTCATAACACAGTTGAACACATAAGCACACAGTCAAACATACACCTCAGTTAGACTAATACATGAGCTTTACAGTATTGGCCTTTTATTAAGAATTCAGTCTGTATAGACCTCCAACCACCCACCACCTTCTCATCCCTCCAAATATATATATATATTTAATATTATTATATATATATACAAGTCATACTGATTAAAATAAGTGTCAATAGGAATGTGCCAGACTGAAAGGTTACACAAGACAACCAGCATATGAGGTATTTAAACAAGGTGACCCCCAGAAAAGAAGAAGAAAATACAAATTAAATCCAGTAACAGTCACAAAATGAATTTTCCAGAATACAAATGTGCAGAACATCAACGTCTTTATTAAACCAAACTCAAGATTCACTTATTAGCTTTTCTGGAGCTTTCAACCAGTGATGATAACCTACTAAGATTCATGTTGTCATCATCAACTGGAAGCCTAGAAAAATGCTAGTAAGTACATCTGTCTCATAATGCATTAGAACCCATAAGCACACAATCGAAGACACACACCTCAGTTAGACAATGCATGAGTTTGCTGGCATTGACCTTTTGTTAAAATACAGGGCCTGTCCCGGACTTTATGAGGCCCTAAGAAGAGCCCCCATCCCGCTATTCACCCACCCCTTCTCAAAGTTCTTTTATATTATTCTAAGTCATATCGGAAGGTAAAGTGGCATAAAACATGTGATATGTTGAAAAGAAATGCCATATAACCAGCATGTGAGGCATTTAAAACCAGGTAATCCCCATCCCCAAAAACAGACAATCCCCTGAGTCCAACAGTTATAAGATGAATCTTGCAGTAAATAAATGTGCAGAGCATAAACCATCTTTACAGTTACAAAGAAAATCAAATTAACTTTTATTTGGCCAACAAAACTAAAATCAAAGTCCACTTAGCAGTTAACTGAGTTTTAATGGATAATTACAACTGACTCAAAGTCGTCTCAAACTCATGGTTGAAAGCTCCGGAAGAGGCTTAATGTCACTAATGTTATCTTAGTTTTGGCTTTGACAAATTCTTAACAGATAGTAGGGATGAGCAGTGAGCCCAGTATTTGTATTTGTATCTATATTTGTTGAGGCAGCAAAATTATTTGTATTTGTATTTGAATAAAAGTGGAAAGAGGCTTAAAAATGCTGCTTTTGTTTTTATTACGCTTTTAATTTTAGAGTTGTTTAAGTGTTACAGTAAGAGTTCATGAATAAATTACCTTACGAAGGAGGTCCCCACACTGGGTCTCAAACTGGAGTCTCCCAGATCATTGACGACTGCGCTGACTACTGAGCTAAAACTTTACTCATCACCTCATTGCAGACTGATCTCTACCTATTTATACACACAGAACACAAAGACAGCACACCATGTAACGTGTAGGGAAGAACTTCAAAGGCGATTCTTACTTTGCACTTTTCATTTATTTCCTATTTTTTACAACCTTGGGAGCACTTCACGTTTGTCAGTAGCTCAGTTTTATCTCTGGGGAACACCCCCCCAAATCCAGGAATGTTGTCCAAATTAGGAAATGTGCGTCATGTAGCAGGTGGATGTGAATCTCCTCGCTGAGACCTGCTGATAGACGTAACAGCGGAGCAGAGGAGAGACACTGAGATACTGATGTAACCGACCTGTGCGCTGGTATTTTCTTCTCGAAAACAAATCATTTTAAAAATATTTGTATGAAACAAATATTCTAAAAAAAACACTATTTGTGATTTGCCGAATAATGTATTCGGGCACACCCCTAGTAGATAGCCTGCGTTACAAACTTGTGTGGAGTTTAGATGTGAGCGTTTACCAGCCTGGGAGGCTCTAAAAAACGAAATGCTATTGATTTGCATTATGGGAAATGTAGGATCCAGTATTTTTGGAGCTTGACCTATAAAGTCAGGATATCCTGGCCACTGCTGCATGGACCATTGACCATTCTTTAAAAAATCTTTCTATTTTAAGTCTTCCAACTTAATGGAAGTGTAATGCCCAATCACTGGAATATCCCTTTAAATTATCACAAAAATTAACAGAGCACATTTCTCATTTTCTCTTTAAGTACAGCTAAAAGCTAATTAAGCAGCCAAGTAGTTTGCTTTATGCCAAGGGCCGTCTATATGTTCACCCCTGACCACAGCTACACAAGAGGACACTGATGTATTCAGTTTTTCAAAATAATTTTTTTACAAATAGATGCGTAATTTAAAGGTCAAATGTATCCTTCAATGTCCTTTTAGTAAATGAATGTGGAGGAGTTCACAGTGCCTTAAACTCTGTGTCTTAGATGAGAGTTGTATTGTCCCATGATGATTTTAATACAGTTTCAGAGGCTTTTCTGTGCCAACAAGAGTACATCTGCATGACATTTTTTATTCCCAATTTAGCAGCGGTTCAAAATGTAAGCAGCATCACACAAACAAATCTATAGAATTCAGCCTTGAAATCTTCACATTAGCAAAACCCCCTTCAGACCCTTCCAACACATCCTCATACAGGACTATTAGCTAGTTGTTAAAATCTTATGCACTGCTCCCTCTCTGACATGAATGCAGATTTCTCGCTATATGCTGCAAAGAGTTAACGAGATTTACAATGCTGCTCAAAACACAGAGCTTCCCTGTCATATTTCCCCCTCATGCTAAATAGAAATCTTAAGAAGTAATTGGAATTTACTGCATACCTGAATAACTGCATATAAATAAGCACACATTTCATCAGGGGGTTCACTGACACTGTTTGGTCGCATAAAAACTGCTGCATACATTATAATACACAGCAAATAATCTTATTTTGCTGGAGCCTTTGCTACATGCTTGGGATTCCGTCCAAATTACCGAGGATTCAAACAAGCGTTTTCAATTTATTAAGCCTATATGGGCAACATTTCATTTTAATGGGACAATTTATTTCTGGGAGGGGATTATCAGGGGTTGGTTGAAACCATGGCAGTGTGTAAATCTGACAGCGTTCATCTCATTTAAAGGCAGGCAGCCTTTCTTTGCTCAAGCCTGTTTCAGTGGACGGGGGCAGGAGGATTCAGGAGCCTCGCGAGGCCTCGACCCCTGTCCTCTTCCTGTGGCTGAAAGGCAAAACTAGCTCGTTGACTTTGGCCATGTCTCCCAGACAAATTCCTCAATTCTCAACACCTTTATGAGCCTGCATGCGCTTACCGAATTTGGTGGAGGAGGACACAAATCCTCCGGATGGGATTGGCAGTCATGCCCCCGGTCTCTCGGCCCGACACGCTCGGGATGTAAAGTGGCCGTCGACGCTGCGACCCCCCGGTCGAGAGGGCTCAGCGGATTTGGAGATAATGACATTGCCGCCTCTATTAAGATTCACATTAACCATTTCACCACACGACCCCATTTCCCTTTGTCCTAGCCCCTGTGTCAAAAGCCTCCCAGTCTTACCGTGCCTGTGGTAATATTCAAAGCTGGCCAAACAACCCTGGCTGCCTGCATGTGCACAACCTCTATTCCTGAAAAGAACAAAAAAAGAGGCTGTCTATATGCAAAGAATACAGTGGAAATACATATCCCACTTGTTGAAAGCAAACCACCTTAACATTCATGGAACAGACTATTTGGCTGCAAATAGATCCCTTATGCTTGTATCTGACATTTTCCATGTTGGAACACACACTCACTCTCAGAAATATTACTTTGTCTTTTCTTTTCACTGACTGAAAGACACATACACCAAGTGACCTCTCTTTCTCTCTTTCTGTCTGACACACACACACACACACACACACACACACACACACACACAAACCCCAAGCTGCCTCCCCTGCTGGCTCCCAGAGCTGTGACTGTGGGAGGGAGGCCAAATTGTTTGTCTCTCCCTGTGTCAAGGCTCTGCAGCGGGGATGAGACCATGAGAACAACTGCTCCCTGTCTGGCTTCTGGCTGATGGCTCCATCAGGTTAGAGCAACAGGGAGTCTGACGCTGCATGAGCTTGAAAGTGTGTGTGTGTGTGTGTGTGAGTGTGTGTGTGTGTGTGTTAGTGTGTGTGAATGAGTGAGTATATGAGTTTGAAGAGAGGTAGGTGATCTTTCCAGGAGTGAAAAGTGATGCTGTGTACAACCAAAGTGAGCATTAAAGGAGAGTTTGAAAAGCGATTGCTGGGAAGCAAAGTGCAAAACCAGCACTGAGTCCTCAGCACCAAAGATGGGAACAAAATTTAAAAACTTGTCAGAAAACAATGCTACGCATCAAAACTAGCAACAAACTATAAAACAAAGAACTCAGGGATTACCTCTTCAGGAAAACTCGAGCATCCCACCACTGAGAAGAATTCTCTTGATCCTTCTCTACCTGATGAAGAGTCATTTTTGATTCAAATGGTATATATTTCTATTTATTACATGAAATAAATCTTGCAAAATCTTGAAAGCAACCTTAGTTCCTAGAACATATGTTTTAATTTGCTTTGTGAGATACGTTCTGGAGGAGATGTAACTGTTGCGTTCACTGTTGATTTTTCCCAGTTGAGGAAATATTACATCTCAACATTGTTACCTAGAAATGATATATATATATACTTAACATAATTGCCCTCTGGATTATGTTCATATTCAACGCTTAGGGAAGTGTTGGGGTGGATGACGGGCATACAAAATGTAGCACATTGACACTGGAAACAGATGTTTGCATCAGTTTAGGCAGCAAAAGCACTTTGGCTAAGGAAAGTGAAAGATTGTGGTTTTGGTTAAATGTTAACCAAGTGCTGTCAATGTCTAAACATCATCATAAAAAGTCTAATAATGCTGTAGTTAGTAGTAAAAAATGAAATTACGTTGTCATTGAACATTTTACTGATAAGTTCAGCATCAACATTTTTGCAACTTGCCAGATTTGCTGGCAATGTATATGAATGTATTTTTAGGAGACAGGCTTGGACATCAGTGTACTGCACAGATATCATAGGGAGGAGGTTGTGGTGGATGGTTGTCTGTACAAAGCACAGGACTTTGATACCAGAGCCTGGGGTAACACACTTGGTTAGAGACTGTGTTTCCCTTAGAAGACAGACTATGGTCTCTTAGAAGTAAAGCTGGAGGAGGTCAGGGTGGTTGGCTCAGCCTACAAAGTGTCATCAGAGACCACTGTTTGCATCCTGTCTCCTACCAACAATTAGTGTTGCTTTCTTTGAACCATGACCATGATTTTTCCATAATATTAACCAGGCTGTATGTATCTTGGAAAGCCCTGACAAATAAAGTTGTTATGCCAGATCAGAAATGCTGATGTGACTTGTCTTGGAAGACAATGTTAAATAATCTGTTTTGCAATTTAGGTTTGGAGACTTTCTTCTGGGTTAGTGTTAGTGACATGTTGTGTCTTGTGGTTTAAGTCAGCATTGAATTTTCCAATATTTATTCAAGATCTAAATCTTCCCTGACCTTAACGAAGTGTTTTAAGTTCCCTAAACATTAGCATTACAACATTAAAGGAATAGTTCAACATTTGGGAAATAGGGTTATTCAATACCACAAACTGCCAATTTTACACTTCTGTTTGTGTGCGGATTAAACAAACAAGATCCGTCTGTGTTAATTAGTGAGCTTCAGAGGTGTTGATAGTCACTTTGTACAGAGCCAGACTAGTTGTTTCCCTTACTTTCCAGTCTTTATGCTAAACTAGACTAACCACATCCTGACTTCAGTTCTGTACTTAATACACAAACATATGCTTTAGTTACTAAGAGTGGCTATTGTAGAAAAACACAGGATCACATTGACAAAGTTTTTTTTGCAAATGTGTTCATTTTGTCTGCAGATACATTCAATACATACATACAATACATGTTTTCTCATTATGTTCTTAAAAATGTAATCCAGGCAGCATTACCTTTCCTGCAAAACCTATTATTTGCTAATGCAAACAAATTGTATATGAATGTCATTTTAAGGAGATAAGGTTGTACATACGTAGATATATTCTGATGTTGACTTAGCTGTGTGGTCTTTACTGTCTCATGTTTGAGGAGCAGTGTGATCCTACTGTACCAAGGTGACTGCCAACAGTCATTTTGGATTTATTGGCATTCGTCTTCTAAAGTGCATTGCATTGCATTCATCGGAGAGTATTTAGTCATCTTTCCATCCCTGCACATGTGTTTCACTAAACTATCTCTTCATATCATTCCCTGATTCTTCTCCTCTGATAATGTGGATGAGGTAGTTATGCCACTGCATGGAGAACCCTCCTCCTCTCCTGACTTGCTATGCCTGCAGATGAGTTGAAAGGGTGAGGAGGTCGCAACCTTCCTGGGGGATGTTTTACGATGACACGGCCGGGAAGGTCTGATTTGTCTCCACTGGAGCGTGCCGCTGGCATCTTCACACCCAGCGAGAGAGAAAGAGAGAGATAGAGATAAATAGAGAGAGGAGCTGAGAGAAAGAGAGAGTGTGTGCACAGAGGAAGAGTGTTGGTGATGGTGGGGGGGGGGTGGGGTGTTTGTTGGAGGTTGGATGTCGCAGGGTGGAGGAGGGCGGGCTGTAAATTAGCCGGCTTGGCAGACTGATGGTCAGCAGCGGTTTCAGAGAACAGCACCCACCTTGACCCCCGCCTAGGACGTCCAGCTGAGCCCAGAGGGAGGAGGAGGTGGAGGAGGACTGCAGACCTCAGATGTGGCTGTGTACTGTAGGCTCACTTTTATCTCTATGTTGTAAACATGCACAGATTCTGGTCACTACATAGTCATTCATGTTGCAGTCTTGATCATCTTACACTGTCTTTGACAGTATCATATCATATCATATCATATCATATCATATCATATCATATCATATCATATCATATCATATCATATCATATCATATCATATCATATCATATCTGTATCTGCTTGTTCTAGCTCTTCATTAAAGTCATATGATGTCTACAACTCATTCCGCTCTTTTTAGCGTGGCAAAGACACTGAAACAGCCTGAACAACGGGGTTTCTCACCTTTTTTGACATGTGAACCCATTTATAGCTCTCAAAATCCACATGTCCCTATGTGTCAGGTTGTCATGTAAATCTAGAACGGCAGTGTGGCATTATTTTGTATTCCATTTCTATGAGAATAGATGCATCTTTAAATGGATTAAATAATGATAAATAACAAATAGTACACATAGCAAACATAAACTGAAAATTTACAAACTGTGATTCAAACTATGTGGCAATAAAACTGTTTTCACTCAAGAATAATGAAAACCATTCAGAGACACTCAATTACATCGTAAAAATGTAACCAAACAAGCTGCATGTATGCATCTTAGTGATGGTTAATGACATTGGTTGATATCTGATATCCAATATCTATATTATATACAAGTCCAACGTTTGTTTTTACTAATTCTAACATAATGCCAGTATTAGCTGTAGCTGTGTGTCAGTACACATCTTTAACAGGAATAGTTTTAGCAAGGCTGGATTTATAACCAGAAATATCAAAGTTGGTCCTGCTTCAACATCTGATCTTGGGGCCCTGTTTTGAGGAGTGTCCCTGTGTCATAATCTAAGAGTAAGATAAGTAATTAATTATCACATAGCAAGGGGACAGGGAGTATTCCACTAAAGAAAAACTACGGGGGAAAATGTAGATAATGGGGGGTTAACAGGGGCCCATGAGCTCATTTTTGTCCCAGGGCCCCCTGGCAGGTTTATGAGCCAGGAGTACTGGGTTTTTGAGGTCATCTGTTATCGATATATTGTTTTATTGTTTTTGTTGGTTTGTTTGTTTTTTTTACACAAAAAACATAAACAAGCATTTTTGTAAGGTTCCTTTAAATTTGGTCATAAAGAGTTGCAAATAAAATGTTTTACTGAGCATTTTACAGGTGACTAACACCAACAGAAAATATAACAGTACATTTTAAACATTCAACTGGAAGTCAAATCAGTATCAATGGCAGCTATAAACAACAACACAAATATTACGAAACATGTTAAAGGTGAAGTTGAGATGAGAAAATTAAGAGAAAAATATATAAAAATGCATATGAAATAAAAAAACACAAGGAACTACTATAAATTATAACTACTATAACTACATGAAACAGTGTGTAGTGAAGGCAAGCCACTGAAGACTGAATGCATTTTTCACAGTTAATATAGTTTGTCACCACTGTAATCTATGGGAATGTTTTTTTTCCAGATAATATTTGTTTCAAAAGATGGAGGTAATCAAAACATAATTTTAGCATTTCTGCACCATAATTCAATGTCACTTATTGACCAACAGATATACTAATCCAGTATATCTGTAATAAGCCAAAGTGAGCTGATAATACTGCATAAAGTCGGCCGAGCTCTAGTTTTTACCAACATATATACATATCTGTATCTCTCTTCCTTTCACCCTCTTTACATAAATCTATAATCTATAAATACTGGAAATCAGACAGAGCACATACATGACTGTAGACCTCAGATTCATGGCTGACTGTGTGTGCAAACATGATAAAAAATAGTCTGTTTTAGAAAGCATGCGGCACTCTCCACCCTCCACAAAATCTCACAATATATAGTAAATTGGCCCATATTAAACAAATTAATCTCACGCTTGGCAGTTCATCGATCTGCTGTTTCTCTGTTGCTTATTTGCAATCATGGAGCTCATTAATGGAGAAAATTATCTAAGTCACCCGAGGTGCTGCGGCTGGGGAGGAGAGAGTTAACAAGCTACAGGGACACAGAGGCTGCTTGGGAGACAGAGAGAGAGAGAGAGAGAGAGAGAGAGAGAGAGAGAGAGAGAGAGAGAGATAGAGAGAGAGAGAGAGAGAGAGAGAGAGAGATGGTGGTGTCATTTGCATGGAGTTTGCTGGAATGCACTCCCCTATGGGGTGTAGGTGGGAGAGTTAACGCCCTGCAACACACAGCCCCAACACACTCTAATAAATCATGTAATCCCTGAAACTGGAAGACAAACATGGGAGCAGATCTAATCAGGACTTGGCAGAATCCTTTTATCTGGGCCCATCTCTGCCTTGTCACACACAGTACACAGTCCCGCGCTCCTCTTATGACGAACACTGAAATGGCTGTTGATAACCAGTGATGGATAGGAACTGAGAGGGTTGATGGGGGGGTGTGTGTGTGTTTGAAGCCCCATACTGACATTTTTAGGGATGATATTCATCTTTAAATCTCTACATTTGCATACCTTATAATTTATTCTGCATCAATGGACAGTGGAACTTTCCACTGCAACCCAGAATAATGACATGTTTATAAGTTGGCAGCCCTCTGTGGCAGGGTGACCCCAGACACTTACAATTTGGAGAACACTGAGATGCATTTCAGCTTTTAAATAAATAGTTATTTTTCAAAACAGAATTAAGCAAGTTCTTACATAAATAACTTTGGGAATTGGAATACATTTCAAGCTACATGTAGAATTACTGTGTGCTTAAAGCATCTTTCCAATTTTCTGATAGTTTAAGTTATTGCTTCAAAAATAAGAAAATTACAGTAACAATTGGTGCAGTGTGAGTCCTCATTGTGTGTGTGTGTGTGTGTTTCTAATTCTATGCATAGTGGCTTTAATGTTAGGTTAGGGTTCAGTGTTTTTCTATGATCAGGAAGGAACATCACAACTGCTAGTATGCCAGCATGTCAACATGTAATACCACTAATGACAGCTAGAGACTGGCTACAGAAAGTCTCTCCATATGATTAAAAATATGGAAATATTCTCTGGCGTTCTTATTGTCATCAACTGTAATCAAAAAACTCAAACCAACAATGAACTGATCTACGTATTGTGTGTGTGTCAAAGCCTGATATATCTTATTCCTCTTTGCCATAGAGCTTCACTGTTGTCCACAAACTATCTACTGTATATATACTATACTAACACATCAGTGAACCACACTGGTGCACCGGATGACATGTTTCTTCATTACCATGAACACACACACTGTAGTTTATTTTGATTCAATCCCACACACACTGTCCTGCTGCCAGAAATACTCACTAGAACACCAAATATGGATTAATCAGCTGCTAAAAATAGTTCCCAACAAATACACATTTCTCCCTGTTTGAGTAACATTTATTAAAAACTACAGGGAATTACAGAGCCTTTTTAAAAACTATATATTTGATTTTTAAAGATATATGTCGTCAGTGGGAAACAATGGGCATGGTTAGGGAAGTCAAAGTATTGAGAGCGAGACACATTATTGGTTTTGATCTTTTTATTCTATATTTTTCTCAAAGTCACATCACAGTCACCCCGTCAGCTCCACCTCACCTTCTGTACACACATCTATTATATGTCTGTCTGTCCCAGAAGAGGGATCCCGCCTCTGTTGCTCTTTCTGAGCTTTCTTTCATTTTTTCCCTGTTTCCCTATTTCTTTTAGGGAGTTTTTCCTTATTCGAATCGATGGTTAAAGGATAGAGGATGTTGCATTCCTGTACAGATATTTAAAGTCCCTTGAGGCAAATTTGTGTTTTGTTATATTGGACTATACAAATAAAATTGACTTGACTTGACTTGACCTTTGCCTAGGATTTTCTGCTTATATGTAATACCTCAACTTGTGCAAGCCAATCCTCTTCTCAATTTACATTGAATGCAGGCCGTATACTGCCCAATTTTGGTGACCACTTGCCTTGTTTTGAATTTAATTCTGCACAGTTGTCTAATGGAATGTATTAACTGTGTATAAATTATATAAAGAGCTGCAGTTGTGGGCTAGCCTCTGTTTCACTATCTCTCCGTCCTGCTGTTATTACAGACATGTCCAAAGTTAACCATGACCCCTAAAGTCACTTGCGGTCTCGTGTCCTGTCAAGCCATTCCGTGTAACCCACAATGGAAATGCTGTTCATTAAAGGTCTTTATCTAAACATATGGAGTGAACAACATGACATATTGTGAGAAAGGCTATGTTCCAGGGCTCAGTTATTTACAATATTAGAAATGTCAAAAAGATTTTACATGAGGTTTTCTTACTTCTGGAGCAGAACTCAGATGTTCCAGTTTCACTTTGGCTTTCTATGGAGCTACAAACAGGAGTCTTTGCTGACAGTAAAAACAGTCTCATATTAAAGGGTCCAGCACAGATTGAACATGCACTCAGTAGACCTGTGCCATATGAACATCTCCTGAGTGGCTAAAACTGACAGATAGTACAAACTAGGGGTGTGCCCGAATACAAATACATTATTCGGCAAAGCACAAATAGTGGGTTTTACACAAATATTTGTTTCATACAAATATTTTAAAAATTATTTGTTGGGGGTGTTCCCCAGAGATAAAGCTGAGCTACTGACACAGGCAAAGTGCTCCCAAGGGACTCTCCATAACCTGTTGTTCCCCTTCTGCTTTCCACAAAGTTAGTTTGTAAAAAATAAAAATGAGAAGTGCAAAGCAATAATCCTCTTTGATCCTCCCTACACATTACATTGTGTTATGGGTGTATAAATAGGTAGAGGTCTACATGAGGCGATGAGTAAAGTTTTAGCTCAGTAATCAGCGCAGTCGTCTATGATCTGGGAGACTCCAGTTCAAGACCTGATGTGGGGACCTCCTTCATAAGGTAGTTTATTCATGAACACTTATTGTAACACTTTAATTTTCTAAAATTAAAAGTGTCATAAAAACAAAAACAGGATTTTTTTTACTTTTATTCGAATACAAATACAGATACAAATAATATTGCTGCCTCAACAAATACAGATACAAATACCAATACTGGGATCACATCCCCAGTACAAACCCAAGTAATAAAAGATTCTTTAGAAACCTTTGGGTGACATCACAGAAACTACATCCATGTTTACAGAGAAACTGATTCAAGTCCAACATATTAAAGTGGTTTTATATCAACAAATAGACAGGCAGGAAGATGTAAATACAACAAACCAACACACTTTGGCAGGTGACCTCATCATCTACATATCAGTCTCTGAAATCATAGGAACACATATCACTCATATCACCTGATTCCAGTTTCAACTACTTTCCAGAGCTGGTTTCAAATGAGTTCACCTGAACTGGGCCACCTCCTGTAAATATTCACTGTGTCAGTTACAGGTAGATGACTGGTTAGCCCCCCCCCCCCCCCTCTGCTTTTCTGTTACACTACAGCCCACCATGAATCAAACACGGTGCCAATTCACTGGGGAGCCATCACTGGGAATATATAGCAGCTCCTGGGTTACTTTGTATTGTAATAGATGCATTGTGCCGCTGAAGAATATCCCAGCCTGTATTCAAGCAGAATGAACAAAAAGGGGAGCAGAAGAAAGAGTCTGGTGCAGATTCAAGGGGGGAACTGGAGGGACGGGGGAAAGTAGCGTAATTAGAAAGAGATGGGATCGGGGGAGGTTCAGTTGCTCTAGATGTGAAATCTAATTTCTATATAATGTCATTTAAATCCTGTGATCCAGGAATTGTATTTGAACTTGGATTATCGGAATCATCAGCCCGTGAATGCCTAAGATCCCTGCCACTGTTTGTGTGTGTGTGCAAATGTGTGTGGAGGAGGGAGGAGGAAGGGGGGATTTAGTGTTCCTCAAGTTCACAAGTTGCAAGCTTTTTTGGGATGATTATAGTGGTGGAAAGAAAAGATGAAATCCATTTAAAGTTGAATAAAGAGATGGAGCAGGAGGGAATAAAGGGAGTTTTTGAAAGCAGCACAGTGAGAGAAAACAAAATGAATCTGCAGACAAAAATGAGCGTGAACTCATTTGAGCAGAGAACTTTATTTATTTTTTTGCTCCGAAAATTACCTATAGTTTCGAAGCAACGATGAAATGAAAAATGATTTTTCATTTTCTGTTTGCTAGTATGTCGTCATACACACTGTGCAAGTGTGCAAGCATAAATGGCAAAGTCAAAAGTAACATTACACTCACCTCCACAAAATCTGTGAATGATAGTGGCATACATAACATATCATATATGATATACTGTTCTGCCTTTCAGGAACAATGTATGTACTCTGCATGCCTGTTGAGGACAATAAAGTTTGTTTTAGGTTCTTTGGGGAAAAGGAAAAATTCTGGAACAGAAAGTTGATGAAGGAAGAAAGAAAGTCCATCATTCTCTCGGATGATACAATGAGACACAACTTTATTCATCCCCTCGGAGCAATTGCAAATTACAGTTGAGAAGAATAAATGAATAAGAATTGCAGCCCCACTGTATCACAATAACAGATGGTGTCTGTATGACCAGCCAAGACGTCTTTTAAAAAGGTGAATATTATGATTATTCATGGTCATCAGTGAATCAATATATAGATTAAATGGTTTTTGCAGAGGAGGTAGAGGTAGTGTTGTCAGCCTAGGGTATAGTAACTGCAGATCTTTCCCTCAGGTTGTGCACAGCCCCAGTGCACTTCACCAGTCAGCTGACTGAAGCTTGAAAGTGAAACCAGGGCAAAAAAGTCCTCAAAGCACTGAGCTCTGCTCTGCTTAATGCTGTGAGGGCATGGTCATAATTAAAGGTGAACCAACCCAGATAAGTATATCTACATATGAATAAATGTCGACTTTCTCATATCTGGATTATGGACAGTGATACCCCATTCACACCTGGCATTAACATACGATCAGTATCTGGATACATTATCTTGATGAGGGAAAACACATGTTCATGCAGTTGTAAATGCACTCAGAATGCATTGTGATTGGAATGCAATCGGATCGGTCAGACCACATCTGGAGGTGGTCAGGTTCGCATTGTGATCGGATTTCAACCAGATGTAAATGCAATCCATAAACCGTAACCTGAAAAAAAGCATCCTATTAAGTTGAAAGGTCACCTAGCTCCGTCTCTTCCTGCTAGCTAAAGCAAGCCCTGCAAAAGCTACAATGAGTAGTAGAAGTCTTTCCTCACAAAAAAGTGAATGACATCCATTTATGGCAGAAGTTCCCTTGACCTGGGATGCATCACGCCAGCTCTGCTCAGCTAACTTGCATATTGAGATCCAATCACAATGTGCACAGCTGAGAAAACGCATTTTAATACCAGGTGTAAATGCAAAGACCCATGGGTTGGATGTCATTATCCAGATAATGTGTCCAGATACAAATCACATTTTAATACCAAGTGGAAATGGTGTCTAAGATTAAGATTTAAGTGAGTAAATCAAACCGAAACTGTAAAAGTTTGGTGGGGCAGATCAGATATTTTTTAAGAATGCTAATTAACCAACAAGTTGCTGTCAGGTGAAAGCAACACCTGTGACAAATCAGGTCACACACAATTTCTTCAAAACTCATTCATATTCATATCACACTACAGGGTGTCTAAAAACTTAACAATTTCTAACTGTAGTGGGTGTTTGTTTTCAACATTTTGCCACTGACAAACCTATTTAAAGTCCTAATTGGGCCTCATGCCTTAAGCCCTCATATAAACAAATTTATTCTGAGGCATGTACAAGTGATTTAAGAGAATTTGTGGCATTCACTAATATTCTCATACTTAAAATTTTCTCTTTGAGACATGGTCCAGACCTGTCAATGAGTCATGAACAGAACTTTTCTTTAAGAAAAACACTTCAGACTTCATAATACCTTCATCTGAATGAATTTAAAGTTTAAATATGAAATCAAAATCACCTCAAGTACTGTAAATATATAACTAAAACAAACTTAATGCAAAATTGATATTCTGTTCCCCATATCATCATCATGATGGCTACCAGTTTACTGAGAGTCATATTTACATTTCAGTAGTAGTTGTAAACAGCTGCCTCAAGGTCTTCTTCAGGTCCAGTATCATCTGACAGTGTAACATCACCTACTGTAGGCTATAATATTGTCTCCTTTAATGTCTCTGTGACTCTCACATCCCTTGACCACCTCTCATGTTAGTCATGGAGCACTTTGTGCTACAAAGACATTTAACTTCATGTCAGACTGTACGTTCCCTCTTTATTTCTGTCACAGTATAGCGCTGCTCTGATGCCTCATTTTGAGTCCCCTAATATAACTGCTGACACTGCTAAATTTAGTTTTGCTTTTGTTTGTTGATTTCCAAAAGCGACTTGAAGCTTTATGGTGTGAAATTCTTTTTAGTCTTTGGGAGCATTTTTGTGAATGAAACTCACAAATGGAACATCATAGGTTTGTCTTATATGGACATTTTAGGGGTGTCAATTATTCTAATGATCAAATTAGAACTCACACTTACTCATGAAAATGAGTGATTTGTGACATACTAGTGCAGTAAAGAGTATTATCAGTATTATGCAGTAGTATCATGCAATGGTAAAAAAGAAAACAAGACATTCTCTGTATTGGATTACTAACCTCAAGCATGTTTGAGCTTATAGTTGATTTCTACAACACATTGAAGTTGTGGAGAATGGTGTTTGCCACCATCACCAGATTGTTTCGGCTACATTCATTCAGGATTGATCCCACTGCTATCCTCTGTCTGATATTGGATTATTGATCTCTATCGATCACTATTTTCCAGCAGTCTGTCACTCAATTGGCATTGTCACAGTGGAAACCCTGTTTTATTATCTGGTCTGTTAATTTGCTCTATTGAAGTGATGTTGATGAATAAAGACACTGCTGTTACTGACTCATCACTTCCAGCATGTGTCTCATAATAAAAGACATTTAATGTGAGGTATGTTGACAATGCTTGTGAGGTTAGCTGGTCCTCTGAGGGTTTAAGACCCTCATCTCTCTCCTCATTTCCTGTCACTTCTTCATTGTTCTGTCATTGTCTTGGGCTGTCAATTGAGCTATCAGCTGTTCACATCTATCCAATAGCACAGTGACACACCTCAATTGTTAGCCTATCATCTCACTGCTGTCTTTTTAAATATGTTTCTCTCTCCTCTGTCTTTAGTGCGTTCATACTACTGTTATGCACACTCCTCCACCTCCCCATCACTGCCTAGTCTTCACAGATTCATCAGTTTCAAATCTTCATCAGCCACCATTACCACCAGTGTCTGGACTCCATGGGGGGATTTATTATGCTGTTGCTCAAGGCTGATGTGCCTCGATTAAAAATCTCCCTGTAGAGTCTAAGCAGCAAAGACTTTCTTGACCAAGACTTAATTACCACTAAATCATCTGTTATAATAAACAATTATCTTTACATCATTCACTATGTCTCTCCTGAATGTGTGAAGTTCACTGTTTTTCTGATGTTTTGTTTATATATATATATATATATATATATATATATATATATATATATATATGGAGTGTATAGATATATAGTGTGTATATATATGTATGTATGTATGTATGTATGTATGTATGTATGTATGTGTATATATATATATATATATATATATATATATATATATATATATATATATATATATACATATATGCGATATTTAGTAGTGTAGTTGTGTTTTTCTAATAGTAGTAGTAGTTGTGTTTTTCTTATAATCTCTATATGAAAAATGCTGAATGCATGGATGGGAACATCCCAGTAGGACTTTGATTTTGCATCATTGCATCAAACACATGAGTGAGCATGCAGCACATGTCTTACAGGAGAGTCTGTCTATAGTGTCTTCTGTGCGATGTAAGAGAGTATCCAGAGAGCAAGCAGCATGCTCACGCCTCAGTCCCAGCGCGC
Source organism: Thunnus albacares (assembly GCF_914725855.1). Classification (NCBI taxonomy): domain Eukaryota; kingdom Metazoa; phylum Chordata; class Actinopteri; order Scombriformes; family Scombridae; genus Thunnus; species Thunnus albacares. The sequence continues at coordinate 33,679,591 of NC_058111.1, forward strand.
TGAGCTGACAATAAAACAGAGGAAGCTCTCAGTGGAGCCTACAGGTGTGCTGCATTGTCTTTCCTCTGTGACAGCCCTGAAAGGAGAACACGCTACTCACTGTGGCGAGCCTGATTGTAGTGGCGTTATCGACCAGCTCCCTGGTGTAATTCCCAGATACAGAGCGGCAGAGACAAACGCAGGTAAAAACACTCGGAATCTTTTATCTCCACTGAGCAGCCAACGGCAGGGTGAGAGTTCTCCTTTCCCTCAAGCCAAAACACTGAATACTGGCAGGGATGCAGCTGTTATGTACTTCTTCCTACTAGTCCAAATACACGCTTTAACTCAGTCAGTTGTTGTGGATGCAGATCTGGAGAGACGAGCATCAAGTCAATTCCAAGACTAGCTTCAAAGGGGATCCAATTCAAGATGGAGACTAGAACAAATCAAGATCACAACAGACACAAGCACTGTAGATTAAAGACTTAGGGATGAACAGAGATGTACTTTTATCTTCACTCTTCCTGTTTCTCTTGAATACTTAATTATTCCAACATAATCCAGTCTACATTGGCTACATTAGCTAAACCTGCATGTACAATTGTCACCCCTCAGAAAAAATAGTGCAATATCTTATTATGTTGACCAATGATGACAGGCTAGGATCGCACTCAATGAGTCCCAAAATATGAAAAAATAAACTGTTCAACCAAGCAGCCTTCATCACCTGAGTAACAAAGACACAGGTGCATCTATTTAAGGTAATTGCACCTAGCCAGGCAATTAGATATTTACATAGCAACCAATCATCATCTAGCAATTGAGAATTATTATTGTTATTTATTCTTAGTATAGGACTAATTATTATAGATTATTTTTAGACTCATTGTATTGTACACTGCTGGACCTGAGTACAAATTTCGCTTCATGTGTAAGCATGCAAATGACAATAAATTAACCTTGAACCTTGAACGTTGAACCTTGAGAAGGAAAGGGTAGAAAGAGGCACACTGTGCACATACCATACCAAATCCAGTAAATAATGAAAACATATGAATTATGTATTCATATGTTTTCATTATTTACTGGATCCACATAATAAGTAGACACTATATTGTTCCTTTCATTGTCAAGCGCTAGGTGTTGATTGTTTGCTATGCAAATATTTCCTTGCTAGATGCTATACCAATTACCACAAATAAGTTCACCTGTATCTTCACTAGTTAAGTGGCATCTGACCTGCAGAGATGTGACCATGATGGTGGTTTTGTCTTTATGTATTCTGTGAAGTGTGACCCTCTCCTCGTTAATATTTGACTGTATTACCCAGACATTACTGTTATGTGGCTGTGTTGGATATACAATACAAAAAATGACATTTTAACACTTTCTAACCTCTGGTTGGAAAAGAAACATCTTGCATATGCAGTATTGAATTTTGTGGTGGTGTTCAGGTGAAAGTGCATATACAGTATAATGTGGGATTCTGGGCTGTTCCAGGCAAAAGTTAAACACCATTTTTGAATAAATTAAAAAAAAACAAAAACAAAACAAAACAAAAAAAACTGTGCCAACATCATGGCCATGGATGCATTAAAAAACTCTTAATACATGTATGGGTATGACCAAAGCTTGCTTTTTGTTTTGCTGCACTTTCAAACAAGAGAGCAGCAAAACGATAAAGAAGAAGAAAAGAAAAAACTTAACTCAAGGTCCATGTACTAGTTTATTTCCAAAGCTTTCTAATTTTACAGTCTTCCCCAGCAAATGGATTTTAGCTCAGTTGTCATGGAGATAGCTAAGTTGTCATCACGTCACCTATGTATGAAATTTAGGTTACATGATAAACACTGTGGAGTCAACTAATCAGTCAAACCCCCTCTGGCCAACTTTTTCCAAAATTTAAAATACTGTTGCAGATTGTTTGACAGTTAAACATTTCTAAATTCTACAGCTGACTCGTGGTGCATTTACATGCTTCTGCTCAGGCCAAGATTAATCTGCTCCAACCATGAGATGTAGTTGGAAGCTCTGGAAAAAGCTAGTAAATCTTTTTCTTTTTTTGTCAAAGATTTTATTGGACCCAACTCGCACAATGTGATATGCAACCTTCAAGATTGTTGCTATTGCACACTGTATAGGGGCCTCAACACTTATAAAGCTCAACCTCACTGTTCAGTATATGACACCTTCAACGTTTTAGCTTGCTGAAAGCTCAGTCGAGTGTATTTTATCATTAGAAACTTGTATATAGGCTGTTTCTCTATGATGTGAATTCAGCATTCTTAAAACTGCTTTGTGACAAGTAGCTGCAACCAGAGGCCAAACATTTAAGCTGAAGGCCTGAGATCTATAAAGGAGTGACACCATGCAGGTTTGGAGGAGCTGTTCTTTCTTCACATCCTCCTCTGTTTGCTTTCTCTTTCACCTCTTTACTTTCTTTCACAAAGTCCTATTCAACTGCTCCCCTTCTTCACTGTCTTGTCTCCCTTTTCCCTTTCTTTCTTTTCCCGCCTTTCATTTTTGTCTGTCTCATACCATGTCTCCACTCGCACCACCTTCACCTCGCCATTATGCCTCGCACTCCAGCCCTCTGAAAAAAAAAAGGAAAAAGAAAATGGGAAACAGCAAATCCTGCAGCCTCTTATGGCATCCGTGTTTACCAACCCATAATGCCGTTCTCAGATTTGTTCAGCTCCCGAGATCGCTCCTTGTGTGCATGTATCCCTCCACCTCGCCCACCCTCCTTACCCCCCACCTTTCCCTTATCGCCCAACAAAGGCAGCGGATGCTATATTTTCAGCTGCAACGTTACCCCCGCACCCTCCATCCCCCTGATTGTTATAGTGGTAAGTACACTGAAGCATCTCGCCGTTTCCTGCTGCTAAACCTGGAGACTGAGAGGGGAGTCTGGCAAATGCTACATACACACAGAGAGAGAGAGAGAAAGACGCCTGTCAATGCTGCATCCCCACAACCACTAACTCAAGATTAGGCAACGCTCTGAGCTGGGAGGGATTTCAACAAGACACCTTCTTTTACCTTGATGGGTGGTGGTGGGGGTTTAGGTGAGGGTGATGGCAGAGAAGAAATAACACAAAAAGAAATATAATCTGCATCTATTCATCATTAAAGAACAGCACAGAAAGTTGCGGATGTCACTGCTGGGTTCTTCATTGATACCTTGCCAATGCCGGATGGATAATTGAAGTCTGGGGTCTTTCAAAAGGAACGCGCATAGGGGGGAAGTTATAATACCCAGGTGGAATGAAAGGATGTGTGTTATGTCTGCCAAAACACTCTAGCCAGTGCTTTAGGTCTCTTTAGGAGCTGAGCACAGAGAGCAGACAATGCCTTTTTACAGTTTCTTTGTAGATTTCACTCATCCAGACAGACCTGCAATCCAAATACATGAGAAGTGAGAGGAGAAAACACAGTGGGCAAGGATGTATCAAATCTGAGGAGTAGGGTAAATATGTATACAGTATGTTTCCCACTATGACTTGGCCCATGATCTGAAGTACATTTGCATTTAAATGTGACTTTCTAAAGTCCAACTGAAAATAAATTGCATTTTTATTTTTCTCTGCTATAGCATACAAATCCTTGCTGTAAATTATGTCCTGTACTCTCTTTTTTGGGGGAAAAAACTTATGTTTTTGTATTTTTTGGTTTCATGACTGTGTTTCCTGTCTGTGCTTATTCTAATCTTGATCCAGCACCATCTCCTGCATTGTTTGCTCACGGAACTTAGACATTTCAGTCACTGAGCTGCTCATAAAATTGATTACATTCACTGGATGGCAGTAAATGTTCTTAGTGAAGATTACACAATGGGAAAGAACTACATTAGATAGGTATAAATAACGAAAACTACTATGTATTTCAACAGATAAAGGTGTCTCCCATTGAAGTCAATACAAACCATGTAAAATCAAAGGTCTGTTGGGGCTGAAGGCCCTTGTGAGTGATTCCTATGAGCCTCTGGAGTGCTCCTCTCTGAAGGTGCTGTAATTCAAGGCAGCTTTGCTGCTTGCTCTGACTTCAGCCACGAGAGCAAGTGAGCTGTGTGCCCTGTTGGTTCACCCCAGCTGTTTGCTGCTTCATGGTGACCACAGTGGTGCCACTCTCAGATCGAACCCCTCCTTTGTTCCCAACCCAACATCAGGTGTTCATTTGGGTTGAGAACTATTCAGCTAGAGGCATTTTGTACTAAACCCCATGGGGATGTTAGGGAGGCAAAATTGCATCTCTAGTGCCCCATGTGTGTGTTGGCATGTTATGTTGAATGTGCAGCCCCCATTCAGTACAATGAAGAGTTGTTTGTTTGCTGTGGAGAGGGAGTGGATGGTAAAGGCCTATCCAAGAAGTGCCTAGCTAGTTGGCTTTGTGAGCGCATCTCCCAATCTTACAGGCAGGCAGGTAAGGAACCCCACCATGGTACACACGTTTTCCACACATGGTGTAGCAATGTCGACAGCCTTATTCAGTGGGGCGAGTGTCGAGGACATATGCACAGCAGTGTCTTGGTCTATGCCTTGTCCGTTCATAAGGTTCTGTCTCTTGGACATGATGGGCTTTTCAAGGTCCGTGCTTGCAGAGGCGACTCAGGACTTGCGAGAAGGGTGGTGTGAGTGTCAGCTGTGGTACACCTGACCCCATCCTAGGCAATATGTGCTTGCAATACATCATGGGTGCTGGGAATGAGGAGTTCAGGGTGTCTGTTATATGGTTTTTGACCCCTGCGAGGTTAGATACATGGTTACACTCAGTTTCATGTTCATGTTAACTGGGCCACCAAATTCAAATTCATTTGCAGGTAAAAACTTACCTGCAAATGTCAACATCAGTCAGGATAAATGCTGCATGGTTTGTTCCTGATTCTTTAACACTGCTGGTACAGAAAACACTGTCTATAATTAATTTATTTGTATTTTGCTCCTGTACCCCTGCTGACTCTGAGGCTTGGAGGCTTAAGGAGCATTTCTGATGTATCTCCAAAGAACTTTCTCTTCTTCCTTTCAATAATAAAAAAGTAGATAACAATAGATGACTAGATTACTTATTTTTTTAATGTAAAAAGTGTAAAAAGATTTTTCTGTTTTCTTTTATATTTTCAAATGTGTCCATTTTGTGTCAAACGAGACAGTATCTGCTGAAATCGAAACTAAACCAGCCAGCATACTTTTAATAGAGTATGGTAAGATGCTATAGATGCTTGAATGACTTCTGTTTATTTTCTACCTTCTCCCTTGTTTACATCTTCTCATTTCCTGGCAATTTTCCCTGTGTGAGATTACTCTCCACACTCAGCACGGCTGGTGGTTTCTTAGACCAAAACAAGATGTGCCGTCGACTGAATTTCAATTAATACACCTCCGGGATTTTCTTCACTTGATAGGAAGGTCTGTAAAACAAATTAGTTTGGCAACACGCTCTAAAAATAGGAGAGAAGCTGAGAATGTGAGTGGGAAAACTGGGAGCAAAGAGGTCCTGAATGGCTTTTTGTTTCATTGGGTTTGTTATAACACACCTAACTATCATGATTGTAATGTGACTGCTTATATACACACAGAAACACACACATACAGAAGGAAACACAGGCCCAGTGTATGTTCAGCAGCAACACAAGGGAAGCTGGGCAGCCGCCTGCATATACACACTGTTTGTTTTGGACTCAGCGCCGTCTCATTTACACGTGTTAATTGCAGCTAATTGGTTCTAATTAGATGAACAGGAAACCCTCTGGGACCACTCATACCTTTAATTTGAAGTAAATATCATTAATTAACATATGCTAATTCCAAGCCAATTAACATTGATTAAGAGATGCCAGCAACAAGGGGGAAAAGCTACCAACTATCAAAAATTACTAATGACTCAGCAAGAGGGGAGAGAGGAAACGTCACGTTGGATGTCAGGGAGTGTGGGCGCCTGTCCAGACACGACTGGCAACCTTGGCAACCTTGGCCCCTGGTCCCGCCACCCTGCATGAGGTCACACTGTGACCACTATCATGGCCACCAGTCCCACCATGCTCACTGTACCCAAAGTGTCTGCCATGTAGCATACTCACTGTGCCCACCATCTGCCAGTCCCACTGCGCCCACCATGCCCGCCGTACCCGCCACTGTTTCCATGCGCACCAAGCCCAACATACTCATAACCACCACCACCCCCTCCATGATCACTCTGTGTCGCCCATACCCACCGTATCCACCATGTTTTCTCTACTGACTATACCTGTCAGGATACCCAGTGTACTCGCCATGCCAAACCCAATCTGCCCTGCTCATCGTACCAAAGCTGCCACGCTCACCGTGCTCTCCGTACCTATTGTGCATGCTCTGTGGTACACCTGCACAGGAAGCATCCCTGCTGGCTCTGCAGACAGAGGGCATGTGTCTGCCAGGCGATTGAACAGGAGAGATTAGAGGGCTTACTGCTGAGAGAGGGAGCAGAGAGACAGAGGGGGAGGAGGGGGGGGCAGAGAGAGAGAAAGTGAGAGAGATGGAGTGAGACAGAAGGAGAGAGACAGTATCCATGAGGGCTAGAAAGGAATGAAAATTAGATGTGACAACAGGCAACAAACAATAACATGAAGGGAAAGTAAAAGAACTCAAGAATATAACTGACTGTATTAATTTCTATGTCACAAAGACACAGAGAGTAGATTGGGTAGAATATCATTTAGAACAAGGTCATTGCCAGGATTTTAGAATGACTCTATAGCCCACCAGCACAACTCCACCCGCCTATGAAATGCTTGTCCAGACAATCAAAATAAATCTAAATTTAAATATTTTCTGAGGATTTCCATCCCCCATGATACTATTTCAAAGAATTCTGAACATTGTCAGGTATATAATTCTGGCTGAGAATACCACAGCCCCTTTGTTTTATTCTAATTTTTTCTCTATTACTAAAATCAGTCATATTTGAAGATACTGACTTTAAAGAATATGAGATTTAGACCTTATAAAAAAAAATTACTAGTAAGTTGTGAGTAACTATAGAATGTAAAGTAAACCCCCTAAAGTGTTACTTGTAACATTAACAATGGCTCTGTTCTATTCAAGTGTCCCAGTAAGTCATGACATTGTGGCCAAGAGTCAGCATGTGCAATACCAGGACCCTGAAACTGTAGCATTAATTTAATTTAATAAAATACACCTGTGCACATGTCAAAATGTCTTCTGTGAAAAAGGCATATTACAAGCATGTCTTCTTTATTAGCAAATAGTTAAAAGAAGCATTATGAATTCTATATGTATGTATATCTATCTTCCTGTTGTGTGCGAGCAGGACATGCAGCTGATGCTGCGTTCATGTCATATCAGAGTTATCATGATTAGCTATATATTTCCTAATCAGTGCCTTATAATACAGAAGAGCCTGAAAGTCAAGGAGGTTCAAGGTTGAAAGAGAGTAAACCCACATTTACTGGATATGGTGTTGTCAATTCACAGGATTTTCAGCCCTCTCTTTACCAACTTTGTAATCATCACTTTCTTGAGTTTTCCTGTGATGTGAAGACTTGCAAGTCATGGGAATTTTTCTCATCTCTACCACCCATCCCATATGACATGAATGTGGCATGAGCATAAGCAGGCTGAGTGAAAACCCTCAAATATGTCTCTACTTTAAAAATGTGTTTTCTCCATATTTCTTAAAATATTTTACCCAAACTTAGGTGAGAAAAATAATGTCAAACCAGAAGGATATTGACAAATTTGCAGACACTACAGTATGTCAGAAAATCAAGTCTGTTGATGACCTGACTGATGTACCCACACTGAACCTTTAATGAGGTAGCATGGTGGTTCTGTGGTTAGCGCTGTGGCCTCACAGTAAGAAGGTTGTGGGTTTCTACTGGCTGGCTGGAAACTTTCTATGTTGAGTATACATGTTCCCCCAATGTATGCTGAGATAGGTTGACCATGAACACAATGGTGTATGTGTGGATGAAGAATTAACGGCAAGTTGACTTTTTAGCATGGTTTAGAACTACAATACACTGGACATATTATGATTGTTTTCAATCCCCCAAGATTGAACTATGAATTGTGTTAAAAGTATTACTCCTGCTGTATCTACTATCCATCATCTGTCATGGGGGAAATGCTACAGCATATCCCAGCATGCACTAGGCAAAAGGACGGCAGTTTGTTACGTTTGTTACTAACATGCAGCTGATCCATCACAATGTGCTGAAAGTAAAATTTTAAATCATCTAAAAAAAAAAAAGGAGAGGGGGATTTTCTGTGTGACATAGCTGCATATGATTGGCCATGTTTAAAGAGCTAGTAAATGCCTGACAAAGAGCCACATGAGGTAGGGCCATATTCAGGCTCTGGGCACATGGACAGGCAGTCTGCCGGAGAGAGAGCAGCAGAGGAAGAGAAAAGAACACTGATACAGATATTTGCTGGTATTGAAGGTATTGCCATCGATTGATTGATCTGTGCTCATACACAACAACATTACTTCTGAGTTTTAATACAAATGAATGGAATGCTGTCAAAATGGGAAACACCCTGGAAGAGCATTCAGACTATCATGGGACTCTAAAACTATTAATAATATATTTGGGAAATCAGCATTATTTCAGGGTAAGGGTCTTCTATAGACACCCTGAGGAACTATTCAATTGTACAATAAACCTGCAATTAGTTAAAATCTGTCATCTTCATCATCTCAAATCTAGATCAATCCAGATCTAGGATGAGTCAGATCACAATCACCTGATCAGGCAAACAGGTGTATCCCTCTAACCCCAGTGTGTGTCTGTGTGTGTGTGTGTGTGTGTGTGTGTGTGTGTGTGTGTGTGTGTGTGCGTGTGTGTGTGTGTGTGTGTGTGTGTGTGTGTGAGGGTTAGAGGCTTAAGGGCGCTGAGGATGGGGGGTGTAGAGGGAGTGTGTGTGTGCCTTGCTCCCTGTAGGTGTGGGCACTGCCACATTGCCGGCTGCCAGGCTGCCCACCGAACCATCTGACACACATTCACACCTCGGCCACCATGCCCACGAGCACATGCAGACAACACTGGCAGCCCTCTTTTCCCTGTGTGTGTGTGTGTGTGTGTGTGTGTGTCTTCCACTTAGACCGATATAGCAGTGTGATAGATATAGTAAATTAGTGCTAAATACTACAGTGCAATTCAGAGAGTTTTAATACTAGTGCAAAATATATTATATTATTATCTAATATTATCAGCACAAGCTCATTTGAATGGGTCATCTGCATCTCAACAAAAGACTAGTTAGTGAGCAACCTTAATATCCCTTGTACAACTCCTAAGCTAATAAATTCTTCCTCAGCAACAAAGAGCTCCAGGGCAGCCAGATTGGATAATTCTTCAGACATTCTTCCGGTAACGCTCGTAGACTTCTTGCTTATTCACAAAATATTTTGTTTGTATGTCCCTGGTGTTTCAGTGTTAATTGTGAATGTAATTGGCAGATTAATCAATAATGAAAATGATCATTGGCTTCACCCCTGGCAGATAGTTTTGCGTTTATGTTCAGAGGTGTTGAGAAATCCAGAGCTGAGATTTCTGCTACTACCTCAACCACTACCTTTGATAAACATGAGCAGAAACAAAGTCCTGGTTAGTGTTGATAATCCACAGACCTCACTTTACACTGGGAACCATTTCCTTTCAAACATAGAAAATAGTGAAAACAGTCCACAGAGAGGTGTGTGGATTATCCACTTCAGACAACAGTGGTCTACTGCAGCTTATTGCACACCTGTGAGGGACAATTCAAAGACATTCGGTGTGGTAGTTGACAGTGGAACTGCTCACAACACTTCTGCCAACAAAAATTGAAATATAGAGGGGTGCAGAGAAAGCAAAAATAGGAATTAAGTAAAAAAAAAAAAAAAGGAAACTGATAAACTGCCATAGGTAACAGTTTTCCTCATGACAGGTAATTCTGCAAGCAAGAGCACTGCTAAGAATAACCTGCAGGAGTAACGTTGCCTCATATAGTGATGTCATAGCTCTGATGAGAATGGTAACAGCATAGTGCTTAAACGATTAATCAATCAACTAGACGATTGTCAGTTTCAGCTGTTCATGTTGAAAAAACCAAAACCTTTCCAGTTCACGTTCCATGTCTAGGAACCTAAAGGTTGGCTATGGTCGATGATTGCACCCACAATAGTCTACTATTGCCTTTGATCATGTGTGTGTGTACATTTTGAGAATATTTCTGTATTGTGAAATATAAAATACTGTATATTTAGCAGTGTAGTGCTCACTACAGAAGATGTGGCACAAACAGGTCTGATTAGAGGATTAAGACCTCAGTATGATTCAAACAAAGTGTTTGTTGAATTGCTTAACTTCCGCTGAACCCCCTGTACAATGGTGGAATTGAGAGGGGTTTTGGCAAATTTTGTAAACCTTTGAAGAGACAATCCAACAATCACACAAACTTTATGCAGTGATTAGTCAGGTGCGCAGAAGTGTGAAAGAAGGCTCCCTTTTTTCTTTCTTTACACAACTACTCCCATCAGTTTTGATGCAAACAACTGAGTGCAACACCATGAATACCTTTGAAGAGAGAATGTCTGAAAGCGTGGACTGCTATCCCAATTTGTACAATTAATCGTGTTGAAACAACAAAGACTTGTTTGAGAGAGATCAGGGTGGCAATGGCCAGGAGGAGGCTAAGATTTTTGTCCTGCCCCAGAATAGCAATTGAGAACAGGTATGTACCTTTAGCTATGGCTTTACATGATATATTGTATGACTAGTTCTTTTGAAACATGCATAGCCTTAAGGAGAACCCCATACCTGGCTGTTCTCACCAGGCCTACTGCACCTGTTTTCATGCACCACCTTACTTGTGGACTTGCCTGTGCATAATCTTCACATAGAAGTGAAATACAGTTGCACTCTCATCCTTGGGGAAGTTGTCATTACCCTCAAAATACTGTAATTAGCACTATAGATAAATTTAAAATAAGCAGAGCAGCTTCTAAGTATTTTGTATCAAGTCCAAATGAAGCTCCAAGTCTTTAAGGGCAAATCCAAGTCACGTCTCAAGTCTACAGCTCTGTCACCTGAAAGCCTTCAGGATAGATACTGGTTAAATCCAACGATTCCTTTGTGCAATGTAACACCAATTTAGAATCAGAAAATATTGTTATCAAGATTGTGTTTCCATGCTTGCTGGACCAAATTATATTGGCCGCAACACAAGAACTCACCAACAAGAACTGCAGTGTCTCAAATTTCATCCTCAACACCTGACCTGATTGGTCCTGTCAAATTTGCGACCAAACCCAACCTGAGGACGAAAAGTTATATTTTTACTTTATAACATTCATCACTGACAGTTAGTTTATTGGTCTAATGCCAATGCCAGGGAAACTTGAAAATAACTAAACCTGAAGGCCAAAACTTAATGCAACAAAATGACCTTCGGGTTTGGGTTAGGTAGCTGTACTCTAATGCAATCAAGCCAAAAATACAAAATTGTTTACCCTGGCGCTCAGTCAAAAACTTTAGCAAAAGGCATGCAGTAGCCCCTTCGCTCCCAAAACACTACATCCAGTCATGTTAGTGCTCAGTGCCACACACACAGACATCCACACAGGGTACATGCATAGGTGTTTTGGTGAAGTAACTTGTGAATTCCAATTTGGGTATACATGCATGAGTGCATGTCTCTCAGCTTATGTGTGTATATGTCAGATACTGTATGTGATGTAGGTGGCTGCATCGAGCCATTGGCCGGGCAGCTATCAGAGGAGGACGACAGCCGGTTGCCTAATAATACACCCTTCTAAGGCTGTTTGATGTCACACACACACACACACACACACACACACACACACACACACACACACGCACAGCAGCCACATGGACGAGAGACTAAGACAAAGACCACCAGAGAGAGAGAGCGACGGACAGAGCGAGGCAGACTGGGAGAGAGAGAGAGGGGACACTGTTGTTGTCAGGCTTCATGAATATTTAGCAGGACTTGTTAGAGTGAAGATAGAGGTTTGCTGTGCATGTGTGTGTGCATGTGTGTGTGTATACATGTTCAAACACATTTCCCAAGTGTGTATGGCTTGTGTGTCTGGCTTTTTTGTGTGTGTGTATGTGTATGTGTGTGTGTGTGTGTGTGTGTGTGTGTGTGTGTGTGTGTGTGTGTGTGTGTGTGTATTACATGCTAAAACACATTTCTCAAGATTGTATTTGTGCACTTGTGTGTGTACCGAGGCTTTTTATATGTGTGTGTGGTGGTCATAGGGACAGCCATTCCCATGGCAACAGCAGTGCTTCAGGTAGTTTGGACACCTACCTGTGAAGACCCCCCCCTCCCCCACATACACCACCCTGTGTGTGTGTACCTTTGTATTTATGCAAAGATGATCAGCAGGTCAAACAAGCAGGTCCCTCTGCTGAGCTAGTTCACCTGCATGTGTGTATGTGTGTGTGTGTGTGTATGAGAGTGGGAGGAGGGGTCATGGAGAGGGGGGGCTCCCCAGTATTTTGTCATGGCACACTTGACAAAACAAAGACAACTCACTTTTCTGGTCCTCTGCCACATTTGGTATTCAGGAACAAGTCGGGGCTCTGGCTGCAAGGACCCGATAACACCTCCTCTCTCCCTCTCTCTCTCTCTCTCTCTTGGGTGTTGTGGTGGTGGTGGTGGGGGTGCGGGGGGGTGGTCCCTTCACTACAGACAGACCCTGCAATTCGAATGCAAAGCCTCAGCTGCCGCAAATCCACCCCTCCCGCACCCCTCTCTGCCACCACCACCCTTCTATTATTTCGTCGGATTTCACAGCTATTTTTGGATGGGCGGGCTAAGCCGTCCAAGGATCTCCACTGGAGATATGTCATCAAAACCCGGCCACCACCCCATGCGGCCATTAACATAAAAATTAAAGAATTATATGCAGAGAAAATGGGCAGCGAATAAATGAATGAATGAATGAATAAATAAATGAAAATGCATAAATCTCCTCCCAGCCAGCCGCTTCGTGTGTCTCTCTTCTTTTGGCTGAAAGAAAGTGACAGAATGGGGCTGTTCATATCTTATTGGATTATTTGTTTAGAATTGAGACTAAACACATGTTTACAAATGACTTACAGGAAGACGGAGATGGCATTGAGCGGTTTGTGCAGGACGGGAGGGGATCTTGGATGGTGCTTGCCCCAACGGCCTGGAGGTGCTGCAGCATCTTAGTTGCATGTTGTTTTTTTTCATGTTGAGTCCAAAAATATGACCCATTCTATAGCTCACAGGAAATGCTGACCGCATGTCGTGCAGCAGGAAGCAGCTGGGTGAGGATGGGGTCTGATGCAATGCTTTCAAATGCAAAAATGTAAAAACCAGACACTCCAGAGTTCAATTTGATTTTTTTTAAATCAGCTTTGAATGTCTCAGAAATGGAAACCACCATGTGTAAATCGACCACTCACCCTACTGTGCAACACTATCCTCCACATCCACATGGCCTTGAGCACCAAGAGTAATTTTCAAAATAAAAGCAATAACAGTACTATAAGACAATTTATTGTATAGTTTGGACTTTTTTGATTTGGATTTTACTTATTAATAGCTTATTAATAGTGCCGTGCTGATTAGAAACAGGTTAAGTTGGAGGTAGTTTGGGTGGTTCTGCTGACTGAGCAGAGACTGGTAAAGTGGATCAAGGAAGGGCTGGAATATGTGAGAGAGATGGCTGATAGATATGTCAGAGCAAAACAAGATTCACTGACACACGCACACACTTTTCAATGATACAGTCGATAGGGAAAAGCAGAACATGTAATGCCAGGCCTGTCCCATTACCCACACTTGCCGTTACTTGTGTGACATATTTCCCATAACTGCCCACATAACCTGCCTACTGCCTACATAACTTCTTACAGTACTCAAGTACTCATTAAGACTGTAGTCAGGGTGAGCATGCTCACTGGGACACACCTGATAAAATCTTGTAAATGCATGTCTCAATCAAGCTCAAATGCTTTATTGGTTTTATTTGATTTCCACATAACAAAACGACAATCAGCACATTCAGCGGCAGAAGGACTAATACAATTGATAAAGAAAGTAAAACAATTCATCCTAGATTAACACTTATCTTTATCTAGATTTATGCAGGCTTATTGTTCATAAAGACACATAATATGTCATTTTGAATGGTGTCTGTCTGATAAAATGTTTAGGGAAGGAACATATTTTTGACAACCATCCGTGGAGGTTCTGCCTGGCAGTAGATAATATTCACACTGAATCCAACATGTCATAAACTTAAACTTCTTCATATCTACTGATTGTTGTTGGTCCTAAATCCATCTTACATGTGCATTATGGACAAAATTGAGGTAACGAGAATGCATTTTAATACTGCTTCAGTGTACGAGTGATGGCATTTGGCAGACGTGGGACACACTTGTTCAATACATGTGGCACATGAAAACACACAGAAATGCTCAAGATTTCAAGTGTGGGTATAAGAGCACACCTACTATGTCATCACTGCAATGACCTCAGGAAGCACTTGGATCCAAAAGCATGAGGCAGAGGTAGAGAGAAATAACAGTCTTTACTCTGTCACAAATAAAACTAGTCATATTGGCTATAGCACTAAGTAACGGATTGGCAGCAGGATCAGGCAGACAAAACTCAGGACTAAGGCAGGATGGTATCAAAAAAAAGCAGTTTGTCTAAAGCACAGTCAGGCAAAACTGGAACAAGGTTGACTCACTTGAGCAACACATCATAGGCAGTCCGACAGAGGACTGACTATGGCGGGCTAGTTTATATAAACTAAACTAATGAGTTTAAAATTCTAAGCCTAAATCTTGTCTATTAGTAGCCTTGTTGGGTAGTGAGTGTGACAATTTTTTCCCATGCGCCTCATTTGGTAGATCTTTTTTTTTTTATTTTTGTTTATTACTGGATAAACAAATGAGTGTATGACAATGATATAAGTGAAGATACACAACAGTTACAGTGTAGTACAAATGACTATACATATGCAGTCATACATACAATAGACATAATACACTTTAATAAAAGGCTAATATCAGCTCTGTATACTGTGAGAACAGATATATCGGTCCAACCCTCAGTCCCTCCTCATATGTAGTAAAGGAGCGAGTGTAGACCTGCTGATGTATCGGGAGTCGTGCTGCTCGCTGTGTCTGAGGCTGTGTCATCTCTGCTTCTATTTGCAAGGTGTTTATTCTGTCAACGACTTGAGTGTTTGCCCAGCTGGCACAGACTCCGGCTCTGGCAGTGCCAATGCGCCACCTCCCCTGGAGGGCGGAGGGATCTAGGGCCTCATGGAGGGGAGGAGGGTTGGGTGGTTGGGTGGGTGGAGTTATGAGAGCTAAATAGAGGGAGCAAGATTCCCGTCCTCCCTCTCAGCCCCATCTCCGCCCTCCTCCCCCTACACTCTTTACCAGAGAGCATGTGCTACGTCTGCTAAGGCGGCGGCGACGGTGAGCCGAACGGCATGAACGTGTATCGATGCCAGTCCAAAAGCTGCCACCACCACCATCAAGACCCGCACCCCTCCTCTCCTCCCCCAGCCAAAGTGGGGCGGCTTAGCCCCCACATAATCCCTATTGACTGCCTCTTGCTTTGTCTGCCAATTCCCAGCATTGGATTTGTCTCACTCGATGATGCGCTCCACTCCACTTCTCCCACATTAATCCATACTGTTATTACTTTTCAATACCAACGCTAATTATTGCCCCCCACCCCAACACCTACCCATCCAACCCCACCCTGACATTGCCACACATACCGTTTTGGATGCAAAACAACAGCAAAATAAGAACAAATGAGTTAAGAGCAATTGACGAGAGGCCAAGGATGACAGCAACGAAGTTAATTCCATCCTTTAGCTGCTGACGAATCAGCTGGCGGCTGCAAAACGAGTGTGAAATGCAACAGGGGATACAATGCTGGGCGAGGCAGCATGGCAACATGAGGAGGCCGTCCTCGCTACGCTGCCATCGGAGACTTGCCAGTTTTGAGGGACAGCCTGCATGTGTGCGTCTGTCACTGCTGACATCCTCTGTTTTTTTATATGGTTTGTCCCTCCATTTTTTAGGCATTTATCATTGTGGTGTTTTTTGCATTGCACCAGCCAAAAATCACTTGTCAGTCAAACATCATTCCATTAATGTAATGTAATGTAATAATATTTGTCTGGAGATGGAGTTCTGTGGGTGGCCCTCGTTTTGTTTCTCACTCATGATGGGCATGGCTGAGTGATTAAGCAAAACTGCACTTGTTTACTTGGCACTAGATGTTAATTTAAAGAAATCTCTGACCATTTTTAAGTCAATTTGAAATGTACCCACTTTCTCTATGTTAATTTTTGTTTTTCCAGATGAAGTCTCAGTAGCTAATTTTATTCCGCTGTTCCTTTGAGTATCAAGGATTATTTGAGCTTGAAAGTTCATAATTGACAGTGGAAACAGTGGAAACAGTGGCTTGACAAAAAAATTCACCCACTCGAGGTTTCAACCACATCACATAGAGGTTCCCGACCTCTATGCTCAGAAAACTGGACATTTTGAGCATCTACAGTTTGATGACACTCACACTGCATTCAATCATACATCCAAAAAACAAAAACAACAAAAAACCTCCAAACAATGCTTGCATTGTATGTTATTGGACTAATTTACCCAATCTTAAGAGTACTTCAAATGGAAAGGCAAACAGTAATGCACAAAAGTGACTTTTTTTCATAATTTGTTTGTTTAGTTTGTTGTTTGTTTGCCCCGTAGTAGTTGGAACTATTTGATTGAAAATGGGCATAAGTGATATAATTCCAGGTGAATTAAAATATTCTGAAATTAAACCAGATTTTTGCTGCCCCCACCTGGAGACATCACAAAGTCTCCTCAAGGACCCCTGGAGGTTCCCGGCCCCAATGTAAAGGACCAGCCAGACTCATTTGTCATGGTGTGGGTGAATAGTATGGTCAGACATTTGTTTGCGTGTGTGTGTTAGTGTACATGTTCAGCATGCGTGCAAGTGCACTTCGCCTGTCAAATCTTGCGATTACGCTGTAAGTGTCCTCGGAGCTCCATGGGGCTCTGACCAGGTTTACCTGTCTCTTGGAGCTCTGGCAGTGCCCAGGCCTCCAGGACAGGTAGTCCATCTGTCACTGATCCCAGATGAGTCCTGTTAAGCAGCTTTGAATTGGGCCCAGCCAGTAGCAGCCGCAGTCGCTCAGGCTACAAAGAATCTGCTGCCAATGACCAAGCTCTCTGTAGTGTGTATGTGTGTTTGGTTAAGAATTTAGTTCTGGTCAGTACAATCCTGGATCTGCTGTCTGCTGGAACTCTATATGCTCTCACATCGCTGCAGGCTCAGCTTTGATTCAAGTGATGTTTGGAACGGTGCACACACAGAGGTAGTGAAGGGTAAATCCACCAAATTGTAGCATCTGGCATTAACATGCATCTTATAACTGGAAGATGTGTAGATATGATTTTCTCACCAAAACACAGTTTCTTTTTTTAGTCAAACTTAGACTGTGATATACTTTACTTTTTCCAATATGTTTAAGTCTGCAAAACATTCACTGAGATTTGATTAAACACTGGCAGATAGACAGCTGATATGTGACTTGTAAAAAAAAAAAAGATCCTGCAGCCGGCCTATTTATCACTTTATTAACTTTATTCAGAAACTGATTTTGGAGACGGTTTGATAAAAAATTTGAGGTATTTTTCCAAACTGAAAGCAGCTACCAATGACAGTCTGTATTTTTCAGCCAGTCAGATGTCAGAAGGGTTCATTTTGATGTCTGAGAGGAGGAGACCTGTCAGTCCCCTGTTGTTAAGCCTACTTGAGATGACCTCTGCCTCAAGCAAATGCACACTGAGGCTTGCTGGAGCACAATGTGTGAAGTGAAAATTGTGGGCTGTCTTTGAGAGACTCAAAGAGAGCACATCTCCCCAATATATTGATCATCTGTTGTTGACATGTTGGTATCACAGCTGCCTGAAACCTTGTGTGATTTGCATTGTGTTTGTTGTTTTTCATGTTGTGGCGTGTGACGTGGTTCACAGACACATTGCATTGACAAGGTAATGTATTGAAATTATTAAATTAAATTTAAAATCTAAAATTTAACTAAAAATCAGTTTTTAAGAGTCTTTAAGATGATTGGGGATATTGATGGATTTGCAGCCCAGCTTTTTTCCTTTTTAGAGGCGCAAAATACAGGAGGAGGGAATGGAAATTTACACAAATACCCTCAGCACCTGATTGAGCATTGCTGACTGACCACTATGGGAGAGGCAATTACACTGCACTGTTTTAGTGGAAACACATGGAAGGAGAGAGACTATAGCAGGAAGAAACGGTGAATGAGAGAGAGACAGAGAGAGAGAGAGAGAGAGAGAAAGAGAGAGAAACGCAAATTAAAAAAGGAATCATGGAGCTTTTGTCAAGATTTTTTTGTCAAATTAAGTGTAATGTTGGCATGAAGGTCAGTGAATGAGTTGCGGAAATTACCTGAGCACTTTTTTTGGGTAATTTACATTTTCGTAAATCTGTACCATAAAAAGTCATGCTTCTTTAGCTACTGGCAGTTCCTGGTTTACACAAATTTTGAATGTGATTACAAGTTTGAGGTCAAAGTTCACCCTCTTCATTTTCTGCACAGACTTTCAAAATGACATGCAGTAATGGGCGCATGGAGGTAGAAAAGTGGAAAGGGTAATTTCAGATCCCAATGAATTGCGGCGCATATGTAACAGAATCTGAGCATGACTGAATTACTGGCTGGAGTACTGATGTTTTGTGTTTGTTCATATTTTCTGAGGACCAAACATTGAACACACACACACACACACACACACACACACACATACACACACACACACACAGTAGATGCAGTAGACAAGGGAAGAGCCACTTGACCAGCCAGTGCCAAAACAACACACACACACTCACCAGGAACAAAACAAAGCAATTCAACGGGAGGATAGCTGGCGCTCCACTCCACTGACTGAACATGTATAAAGGCAGTTATAGAGTCTGAATGCACACATACACTCACACACACATACATGCAATGGATTTACAGGTTCAAGGACTGTAGCTGGAAGCAGACAGATACACACATGCAAGCACAAACACAAACACACACAGCGGTGTGTCCAGTTGGTCAGTCAGACAGGCTGTGTCCAGCCAGGCCTCCATCAGATAACAGGTTACCTTTAATAGCCAGGCAGCACAGACAGAGACAGCAAACAACCTGCCTTTGTCTTATCACCAGCCGCTAGCTGCCCAGGCTAACAACTGCCTCCCTCCCCCAGTGCACACACACACACACACACACACACACACACAAATCATTTCACCTGACAACTGCAATTTACTTTGCTATGACAAACTTTGGGTTTGACCGATTCCATCGACAGAATAAACATGACGCGTTGACTGTCCCTGTCAAAGTGCTCTTTTATGTGTGAAGCACTGTCTTTTCCCATTTAATCACTTAGTCAAATAAGAGCCAAACAATTAATAACATAAACAATTATGTAAACTTTACAAAGAAGATTTTATGTTCTATTCACTTATTAGGGATATTGGTACTAAGTGAATTCAATCAGAACAACTGCATTTTGGAGTTTGTCCTCTTGTTATAATGCGTGAAAATATTTGGTTTTCATGATGTTATAGTTGAAGTGGAAAGACAACAAAGAGATCAGGACAAGAATAAAAATTCTTGATTTAGATGTGACTAAATACAAAGAGGCTATACAAGGCAATACAATTAATTATTACTACATAATTACTACATAGATTTGATTTGACACTTAAAATGTAGGGAAATACTTATGCTTATGAAGTGCTTCCTGTGCTGAATCAGATGATCAAGTCAACCACCTCAGCTTCATAATTAAGACACACTGTATGTTATTGCTCAACATGCTTGCTCTAGATATTGCAAATCTCAGGCAGCAAAGCCATTTACAGGAGGATTCCAATTTATTACAAATTGGGTCTCACTTTAGTACAGTTGGTTATCTTTTCTATCAGATAACTCATCAAAGTAATTTCTGCAGTCTGGTAACACAGCAACATCACTAAAACTAAGTCTGATTATGCTACTTTATTTGGAAGTAAAGTTGAAAGTACTGTATAAACCTCGGAGCTAGTTCCGGCGGTCAACTTGAGTGTGCTACTACACTCACAGGGCATATTCTTTTCACTGCAACAGAAATCCAATGCACCCCTTTGACAACAGCAGTGTTTTTAAGTCGTCAGTGCTATGCTCACTCTTTTGCTGCATGGCCGCTGCCACACTGCTTACCCAAAGCTATGCTGTAGCTTGCTGCTACTGCTTCCCTTGCTGCCTCTGCTGTTTATTTAACATTTCAAAAACCCAACTTCCACCCTAGAATCCATCTGTAGACACTGACTCTTATTAACGTTGCTTCCCACTCCGCCCTGTGCTGAAGTTGGTATTTCCTTGTGGGGAGTGACAAGGTCATGAGCTAGACACCACACATTTTTACATTTATACAATAACATTCCATGAAGACTGAACTACAGTATGTTCGGTGGGTCAAAGTTGAACAGAAAGTTTGCCATTAAAGAGTGATGGATGTTTATAACCGTTTGCCTTCACCTTTTCTTCCAAATAGCTTTGTCTAACCCTATGAATGTCTGACTTTTGTCAGACTTCTTTGTAGCAATGTCACTGTTCCTGGATCCCAGCAATGACCTTCATAAGTACTTGCAGAGCAAGTGTACTTGTATAGCACATTTCATGCTTCCACTGGCCCAACTGAAATATGTAAATAATATAGAGGCCCATGGATTGAGCCATGGGGAACTCCACACATCATGTTGGTCCACTTGGTGAGAGAAAATGGCTCCTGTCTTGAAGATAGGACTTCATCTTTAGGATAGGACTATCAACTTTAGGCTTGTCTCTGACAGTGAAACACAGTTTTCCAGTTTGTCTAGAAGTTTTGGAATGGTTAATCATGTAAAAGGAATCTGCCGTCAAGACTGCTTCAATTTGACCAAATTCTAAAATTTAATTTGATGGTTAATTATTCATGAAGGATGTCCCCTCCTGCTGTTTTGATGTGTACTTACGTTTAAATTCAATACTCTTTACAAAGGATTAGCATGCTAGGCTAACAGTCTGTAAGCTGTGTGACTTTATATTCAGGCCATGAAGTCTTTCAAAGCACACAAACACTGTAAACACACCTGTCACCTGCCCACCCAGAAAATACCAGAAATACCGCAGCTATACCTTACTTTCATACAGTCTATGGGCTACATACAGCATGGGCATGGCTATGCTAATTATGCTAACTATGCTAACCAGCTGCTAGCCGCTTTGCAGACTGGTAAAATGGATCTGTTGCGTCTTCCTGTATCTGCGGGTTGGTGTTCTGTTCGGTCGGTAAATGTTTATTTTTAAAACTTATTTTGGGGCTGTGCTCGGGTTCTGCTGTAACACCCCCTGAAAACATAATAGAAACTATTTGCACTAATTTACTTTGAAAGAGCAACAGCCAATGGGTAAACTCCAACACTGGACAGGGCGTCCAGTGGTGTAACTTCATCACTCAGTGAGTCAGTCAGTGATGGACAGACATTTGGGGTTATAGGGCTGGTCTGTGGCTGGTCCAGCCAAAATCTTCCGGTGTAAGCCACCCCCATTTCTGGTATAAAGCCCACAGATATGAATACAAATATTTTTGTGACACAAACAGTACAGATGCAGACCCCTAATAGACAGCTCTCTTATGCTGGGACACAGCACCACACGACTCATCACCAAGCATTTACATACAGTCTACCCTGATAAACCAGAACAGGCAATTACTGATCCAAGCAGTTCTGTAAAGAGAAAGGTCATATTCAGGGAGGGAGACAAAGAGACAGAGACAGAAAGAAGAACAGAGACAGATGAGAGACAATTAAGACTATAATTGAAGGGAATCAGTCTTTATTTCCTACATCAACAGTACAGTCCTCTGACATGTGGAAGAGCCTCTGCCACTTTAGTGCCACTTCCTGTCATATTCCTTTGAGTGACAGATCACAGCTTCTAACTTAAAATACAAGGTTTCCAAGGTAGACCTATTGTGTGTGTATTGTGTGTGTGTGTGTGTGTGTGTGTACAGAAACAACCTTTCCCCAACATCAGTAATGGTAGAGTGTGTGTGTGTGTTGGTGCTGTGTGTACTGTGGTGGTGCATGCATAGGTGAATACTGTTGTGGTGAGTTGTGTGAATGTGATTTTGTGTGTATGTGTGTGTGTGTGTGTGTTTGTTGGGGGGTGGTGGTGGGGAGGGGGGGGGGTAGTCAAGGTGCAGTGGACCAGATAGCTCAGCTCTATGCATACTAAACCACCATCGCCACCGGCAGCAAAGATAGAGCTGGGGGGTGGAGGGTGGATGGTGTACGGGTGGGGTGGTGGTGGTGGTGGTGGTGGTGAGGGAGGGAGGAGAGGGAAGGAGGGAGTGACATAGCACCCCAGGGAGCCCCTTCCTTATCGCACCTCTCGGCTCAGTTTATCTGATTACACACGACCGGAAAGACAGAGGTAGAGAGAGGTAGAAGAGAGACCGAGGGGAAGAGGAGACAGAGAGGATAGTAGTGGTGATGGTCAAACTTCCCATTTCATTCAACCACAATCATTAACATCACATCAGAGATTTGGGGTGATGTAGAACAGAATGATACATGCTTTACTGATATCAATTGATAGTTTTCTTCATCAACATTTGACTCTTTTAATATACATTCAAAGATAAATGTTGACCAACAGTTTGACACATTAACAAGGATAAGGATAATACATCAAACTGCAGTTTTATTCGGTCTCATGATGCTAGGCCTGGTTCTACAATCTGTCCACAATGTCAATCATGTGAAGACACACTTGTGAAAGTGTCGGTTTAATAAGTCCGCAAGGAACAACAAACTTTTTACTTCTTGTTCTTTCTGGACAGTTGGAAAATGTTGTGCTGGTGCTGGTGGCTTTAAACCAACACTAGCGCCAGATTTTTTCTTTATATCCAGTGCTAATGTTTTTCAAATTCATGCTTTCTAAAACATCTGTATATGGCAACTAAGGTATTGCAAAGGTACATGGGTATGTCAAATAAACTACAGTGTATTTTAGGCAACTAAACTATTGGTTAGAAAACTATCATGTTACAATTAATAAAATGGTGAATGTTAATTACAACACCCATCCACCACTCCAATCTCCACCACCCCAAACTTGCTCCCTGCTAGTACATGAACGCTTTGAGCTACCTAAGAATGATTTCATGGTGGAGTGTGACACCTGCATGGTGTTGTTGGACGGCGGAGTATGTCACCTGAAAATTATTAACGCAAACCAAGCACAAGCAACTTTGCCATCTCATCATTCAGACAGAAATTCTCCATCCTTCTTCTGCGAGTAATTCAAAAGATTTTTCTTTTTCTTTTTTGTCTTTCTTCTGAGCAGTAAGTAGGCTACAGCAGTACATATTCCTCCACAGATTGTTGGTCTCACTACATAAAGGGCACATCACTTCCTGCACTGACACTGAACATTGGCATTGGATTTAAATCATCCAGAATCATACAATATGGATGTAATTCCTGGTGATACTGGGCTACTGTAAAAATGAGAAGGAGGAAGACAGCACACAGACTTTGTATATAAAAAGTACAAGGCCTGAATCAAAACCACTCATTATCTGGCTTCATCTGTGTCAGCTTTGTTGCTGCCATAGTGAGGGGTTTTTTTCGTCAGAGTTTGGTGCTACAAAAGATCACCATTACATTAATATTAAAAGTAAGTATTCATTATGCAGAATGTCCCCTTACAAGGTATAACAAATTGCAGTTATTAATGTTTGTTAGTCACCAATAAAGGCTTATGGGATTCTTATTGTCCATTGAGCCATCAAGTCTGCTGTTGTAAATGTCTATAAGTTGTTAATTATCTGATTTTGGCCCGGCTGCCCTGTAGCTCCTTTTCAGAAGGTAAGTGGTTGGTTGAACGTCCCATTGGAGGACAACCTGGCATCCCAAAGGTTCTCCTTGTTAATGGGTTATGATTAGAATTAATGAATTATTAACCAATAATTGAGCTATTACTTACAACTTCTAAACCCTTAATAATGTATGGCCTCTCAGAGTGTGGAACCCAGCATTTTGATGTTGTAGCTATCTGAAGGGGAGATAATCTGAGCAGTTCCATGACAATTAATCTTATTTTATAAACTGACTGACTGTTTTATAGGTAAATCCTTAAAGGGGCACTCCACCAATATTCTGTTAGAGTCACTTTATTCACTATGGTGAAAATATTTGCATGATGTCCTCCATCATGAGCTTCAGGTCTGACAGAATAACTGTGATGATGTCATAGTGATGTCATCAGGGTTTTCTTGGCTTGGGTTTGGACACTACGATTATTTTTTTTACAGAAAGCCTATTTTAGTAGCTGGGGGTGTGGAGTTTGAAAGACATGGGCGTTTACTAGGCATATCAGCTCTATTAAGTTGCATTTTGGGAAGTGTAGGATCGAGCATTTTTGGAAATTGACGCATACAAGGGACTAAAAGTCAGGATATCTCGACCTCTTGCTTTAATTTTGACAATTTTGTTTTAAAAATGTCTCTTGTGAGTCCCCTAGCTATATTTCTAATGTAGTGGAGTACAAGTTGAATAAATGAAAATACAAGTACGTTAACTTAAGATTGTACTTAAATACAGTGCTTGGGTAAACGTACTTATTTACTTTTCACCACTGTTTATAAAACACACAATTCCATCCGCTGCTGAACCATAAAGATGTTAAGTCTCTAGAGACTCATCATATCTCACAGTCTTAAAAGCCATTATGTACTCTCTCTCCTCCAGACATGATGTCCTGCTGACATTTTGCTTCATGCAAGGCGTCTCTCATGCAATAAAGTATCAGTGTCATGCCGCTGACATGCCGACAAGCCGTCAAAGTCAGTGACAAAATTCATACAGATCTCTTTGGGAATATAATTATTGCTGGGTACACACTGAACATTTGGAAAAGATCCAAATCCAATTAAAAGGAGGTAGGCACATGAACCCAAAATGGAAATGAATGTTTGCAATTCAAATACAAATTGGCTTAGAGGAGAACATGGTTGTACAAAGGATTCCAAAAAGATGACAAAAAGAGAAAGAAAAATAAAAAATTAACTAGAAAGAGACTGAGGTTAGGGTGCATACACACTGTACATGTATTGGCATGTGGTTTACTCTGGTTTTATTTAAGATTAAATATAATAAACAATATAAAAAATACAGAGCAGGAGAGACACTCCATTTCCACATATTCCCTCCATTTCCCATCTGTGTTCAGTCTGGTCTCATCATCTACAGCCTGGAGGGGATGGAGAGAGTGTGTGTGTGTGTGTGTGTGTGTGTGTGTGTGTATGTGCACAAGCATGTGCATGTGTATGTGTCTGTTTGAGAGAATGATAAGGTCCTGAGGTCTCATGAACCAGTGTCTGTATAAAAGAGCAGAAGGAAGAAGTGTGTGAGCCTGTGCGTGTCTATGTGTATGTGTGTGTGTGTGTGTGTGTGTGTGTGTGTGTGTGTGTGTGTGTATGTGTGTGTGCATGTGCGGGGACATCCTTGTCAGTGAGAGGGCCCAGGGGACGGCCTGGCCTCCTGAGCCTCCTCATGATGATTGATGCTGGCGGGCCCCACACGCCCCGGCCGCTCGGCTAAATTAAAAGCCTATTTTGTAAAGTTGTAAAGAGAACAGAATGGTTGGAGGGTTGGTGTGTGTGTGTGTGTGTGTGTGTGTTGGGGGGGGGGGGGGGGGGGGGGGGTTCACAGCCGGGGCGCTCTCCAGTGTCTTTAGTATCATCAACCCCTCAGAGGATAGCCAGAAGGGGGTCTCCTCCATGCCTGATGCTCTCTCTCTCTTTCTCTGTTGCTTACACACACACACACAGAAATTGACCCCAGTCAGGAAACCTTTTTCTGTGTGAGATTAGGAAATTAACACCAAGTACAGTTTTTGCAGAAAAACAGGCATACCATCCTTTCATTACTGCAATACTATCCATTTACACTATATGTGTTCATCTGAAGGAGCAGCATTTGTCATAAATGTATAAAGAGTCAAACAACATTAAGACGAACATATCTACATAAGCCAAAAGACATGTCTTCACCTTTTTTTCAGTTAACCTAAATTATAAACAATTTAACAATATAAACAATTTAACACTTTTAAATGTCACTTTACTTTGCTGTGCCCACCAAAAACAAAATTCTGCTGAATTCCAATGAGAGATCACTCCAAACCAGGACAAACACAACAAAAATATATCTGCAATACCACTAGAGTTCAATGAGGAAAAAAGATCTATTTTTGTTGTTTGGGTGAACTAACCCTTTTAAATATATTCCAACATTCTTTTAAGTGCCCTCAGTTTTGTTGTGTCACCTGTATTTCTATTGTTGGGATAATGATACAGTCAAGTCATCGGTATACAATTACCTATAAAAATAATGAATACAGTGACAGCATAACAACAGCGGTCAAATTTACATTCTCCTTTTATTATTATTTTATTTTCTTTCAACATAGCTCATAGGATAAATGCAACACTGTGCAGCAGCCAACTGTCAGATTTAGATTCTCCTACAAGCGAGTCCATGTGAACTGAATTACTGTGATGGTGAAACTGACCAAAACAATTAAAAAAAAGAAGATATTTTTAGTATTTTATGGCTGTGGGTATCATTTGGAAATTATCAATATCTGTACCAATACAATAAACTGAGTTTTCATACAAATACTTATCAGTCACTTTGTTGATATTTTGTTTACGTTAAATTTAGTTTTTTATCATTTAACAAAATATGCCAAACCATTAAAGGCATAAGTGTTAAAAGAGTAGTCACTAATTTAGGATTGTACTGCCATGAAGCTGCAGGACTTCAAAGAGACAGAACAGTAGAAGTACTCTGACTTTATTCTCTTAAACACTGGATCCTTCCCATGATGCAATTTAGTATCTTTCATTAGCCCCTCCCTGCCTTAATGTTTCAAACCTAAGCCAAGATCAAAATAACCCCACTGACATGATACTACTGTTTTCACAAGCTGAGTTGAGAAGAGTTTTCATAATACTCTTCATGACAAGTGAGCTGAACTTGATGTGTAAAAGAAATGGGGTTCCCCATTAAATACAGAATCTTGCCAAAGTTAAATGTAGGCTGAAGTTAGAAATGTTTCCTTATTTAGATCATGAAATATCTGATCAAACGATATGTAAGAAAGCCTGTGACTCTGACCAGACATTTGATTCCAACTTTCAGTACTGAGATTCGACACCCAGCCTGACATTGTCTAAACCGAAACGAAAGAAAATCAATGGAGGCCTGGAGGGAAGAATTGCATATTCAATGTATGCTTTGGAAAATTATCAGCAGTAATGTAAATAGTATGTGACTTGCCATTTTAATAAAACATACAAAAACATAAGTTTGATCATTTATTATATAGAAAAGCAAGACAAAGGTGATTTTGAGTGGATTATATAGCTCATATTCTCTCTTCAGAGTTCCCAAAATCAATATCTCTGAACAAATCTGGAAACAATACTGTAAATATTTGTATAAAATGCTTTATTCTTTTTTTTTTCTTAGTGTCATATTAATGTTTGTGAACATTCTTTGATCGTGTGCCTGCACATTTTAATCCTGAACTTCGACAGCCACCCAAGGACGGGACACTCACTTGTTTGTATATCATTTGCAAATCATTTATCCTCAATGTGAATTTAATTGACCAGGCGACTCCAGGAGGCAAGGACAAGCACGCACACACACACACACATACACACACACACACACACACATACACACACACACACTCATGTCACCCTCAAGCCACCCCCCCCCCTCTGCCTTCAAGCCATGCCAGACTGCCCCCCTCCTCTCCCCTCTTCTGTTGTTGGCAGCAAGAGGTGAGTGGAGTGACAGCCCACCCTGAGTATGGCCAACCAGCCGGACACACACACAAACACACACACACACAAAACAGAGGTCAGGCCTGTGTCAACTGGGGTGTGGAGGCCAGCTGAGGTGCCCCGCCTGTGCATTGTGCTAATTTGTGGTGTGTGTGTGTGTGTGTGTGTGTATTTGTTGGTGATGTATAGGTGCTTTGGTGATGTAAGTAAATCCTTCCGGGTCAATAATTTTTTTGAAACAAACATACAAGAAAAAAAAACAAAACAAAACAGGATGAGCAACAGCAGTTCAATCAGACCAATCAAATCAACTGTACTGTATATCATCATCACCATCTTCATTACCGTGATCTCCATGATCACCACACTGACCTTAATCACTGTGATCATTGTAGCCACCATCATCCTGTTGCTAATCATAATCAACACCAACATCATCCAATCAAATAAATCCAGACATCATCAGCCACTTCATCTGCTTCCAGATCCATGATTCACCTAACTATTTCTCAACTTTGCTCTTGTGATTCTAAGTCTGGTGTTGATTCTCAGAAGTTCTTCTCCCTGTGAAACAACTGAGCCAATCAGCACCTGTGCAGGCCCAACAACAGTTTGTGGTTACTGAGCCGTATCACACAGGTCAGGACGACTCAAACAAAGTTGCAGCCAATACAGTAGTTTAATCATCATTCTAAAGCAATGCTAATGACACATGACACTGCATTTAGCCATGGCCAAAATACAAATTAAACACACAAAACAATGCCTGACCTTATTCTTTTCATGAATACTTATATTCATGAAGAAAATAGGGTTAAAAACTTTTGCTAGCCAGCTACACTAGCCAGATATTTGCCTACTGTCATGAATCTTGCTTTAGTCCCAGTATTTCTATTTCACTTAAGAATAAACGACTGCTTATTTCAATTTGGATTTTACTTTTGTAGTTCTATTTGGATTTCACTGTTCAGTTTTTCATAGTATTGTAGCTCTGGCCATCAGTTTTATTGGGTAAGATAACATTGAACTCACCAAAGAATAAACATGAGTGTTTAGACAAATATGCAGGTTGTAAACAAGCTGCCAATTTTGCCATATCAGCTACGACTTTATTTGGATAAGTGAACTCTTCTGCAATAGATTTCTCATCGCAAAGGAAAATGTTATGAATAAACACATGTCTAAGGATCCCTTCAGTTTTTTTTTCTTTTTCTTTTACAATATCTTACAGTTCAATTGTCACAGAATTCTTCAGTCTGTTGCACAACTACAGATTTCCAGCAGTTCTGTTCAGACTATCTAGAGAAATCTTAGATGATCAGTTGACGCAGCTCAATGCCATTATAATTATTAGACAAACAAACATAGTTTTCAATAGTCAGTTCATACTGAAACGTGTTCATTTTAATTTTTTCAACAAAAAAAAAAGCTCGCAAAACAACATTGTCAAAACTGCCAACAGTGGTCACAGTCAGTCAGCCCTTGAGAGTTTCCTACGTAATTATCTGCTTATCTGTCCAGTGAGGCAACAACTACAGTATATTATGATTCAATAAAGTGTGTTTCCATTATTACTATTTGTTGCCATATTTTGTTTGCGAGGCAGTTGGATTCTTAAGATCACAACATTACAAGATCACGTGAGAATCCATCTCGTCAAGTTACATGCTTGTGTCCGAACCACCAGTGGTTCAGACCAATACAGCGTCCTATGAGGATTCTCACGTGATCTGGTGAATCCAGCTGCCTTGCAAGGTAAGATGGTGATAGACGGTGATAGACAGTGATAGACAGATGGTTCATCTAATCACCTGCCAAGTGGTTTTTGAAAGAGCCTGCCCTTTTCCAAACAGTTTCCAAGGACGACTTCTCAGATGGTTCTATGTAACAAACCATCTGGCACATCAGGTTAATATTTTGTTGTTATTTATTCAGAGAAATTAGAGAGGTTGCATTCAGTATATGTCCACAGTAATGCTACTATTGCAAATGTAAGACATTGCATTTAAGCAGTAAACTGAAAATTTCCACTTCCTTTCCTACATAAAAGTGACATCAGAACAGCTGATAGATCAGTTACCAAAAAAACTAAACCCTAGAGGTCTATTGGTGGGAAGGCAGTGTCAAATGTCTCACAATTAGTGTGAGTATCAGGCCATCTCTATTTCATCATCACCAACACAAACATCCAGGCCATGATCAGGATTGTCATCCTCCTCTACCTGCTCCTTATCTTCATCATCCTCACATCACCATGGCAATTTTCCTATGATAGTCATTGGTATTGTGCCCTGTGGTTCTTCATTTTCCTTATTCATAAACATCTCAGTGTACACACACACCACACACACACACACACACACACACACACACATACACAGACGCATACAGACACATAGACCCACTACTCCTCCCTGCTGTCAGGCCATTTACAGAGAGGTCACAACCCCAGTGAATGATAAGAATGCTGAGCTGGAACCTATCAGCGCTGCCGATATGACCAACAGCACCCCCCAAACTCCACACACAAACACACACATGCACAAACACACACACACACACACACAGATCTGTCAGTATATATGTGAGTGGTGATGGTGGGGCGGGGGATTACAAAGGCAGTGTGCGTGTGTGTTTTGTATGCATGCTGTCATGATCAATTTCTGTTGGAGAGGTGAAAAGCTGATTTTCTCAGTCGCCTCGTGTGCCGCCCTATGGTGTATTGTGTTCATGCATGTGTGTGTGCGGCCTCAGTTGCATGCTGCGTTTGTGCAAAGTGTGTATGTGCCATATGTGCGCTTCCTTGTGAGCATATTGGTATTTGTTTGGTAGGTGTTTCTGCATTTGCGTGTGTGTCTGAATGCAAATGTGGAGATGCTCAAGCATTTATTTCTCTGTGTGTGTATGTATACATTCTTATATGTCAACACATGTGAGGGACAAATTGTGAGAATCTTTCATAGGTATTATGTCCTTTGTCACTTCTTTAATTGGCTATTTTAGTAAGAGATCTTGGGTTAAGGGATAATTCAGTTTTATTACAATTTTGGTCTTATTTTCATAGTTTTGGCTTTCATTTCTAATGGTTATGATAACATTGTACTCACCAAAGTAATTGCTGAGATCTGGGAACATGGCGGCAATGAAGTCAGATGAGATAACAAACACATGGAGTCAGACGATCAGACAGGTTGTAAACAAGCAAACAGCACTAAACCCCTTTAGTTAACTGAAAGTGTGTACAGCAGGAATGTAAGTAATGATCCCTAATTGCCAGTGTTGGACAGTTATTCATTAGACAGTAATATGTTACACTAATGTTATTATTTTCTCAGTAACAAGTGCTGGAATTAGAGTGAGTAATTACAATTTGAAATTCTTACCTTACAGCTACCAATCCCAGTAATTCTCTGGTACTTTATTATTTATTTTGGTGGTTGTCTTGTTTGCTGTCTTACTAGGAACTGGATAGGGGGTTCACTTTCCTATTTGTGTATTCAGTGGACAGACTGATTAAAACGGTTCTGGATGTCCTAGCCTAGCACAATGGCTAGAGGTGGGGGGCTTGCCTCTGCCAAAAGGAAGAACAAATGCACCTTCCACTACTATCAAAATTATCTTATTTATATGTCTTGTCCTCTAAGCTGGCTAAATAGCCACTGGTTAGCCTACATTCAGCAATCATCTGTTTTTTTGGGGTTTTTTTTTCAAAATTTTAGGGTGTGTGAACCAGCTTCATTCTGGAGATCATTATGCAGGAAGCTAAACTAGCTGCAGATGGTCAGTTAATACTCCAAATATCAAGCCAGAGGCTAGTTGTATGTCTTATTTCTACAAGTGTTAAATTCAGAAGATGTAATGTGTGGGTGAGGAGGATTCGGTGTTTGGTTTTGGAAGGCTCCTTCGATGAGTAACGAAAGGATGTAATGAGTAGTGAAAGTAATTAATTGTGCTGTTGGGTCATTAGTACTATTACTGTAATTACTTTTGAATGTGATGCAGAATTTATTACATTTTTTCAAGTAAAATGCCCAACTCTGCTCATTTAGCAGGAATTTAGACAAAATAGAAGCTGGATGTTGGTCTGTAAATTGTCATGGATGTTTACAACTGACAGTTTGGGTAAAAACTTTACTGTTCAGCTTCAGGGTTCAATTCCATTGTTTTTAAAAGGCTTGCTTACTGCCATATATGCATGGGAACTACAATATGTAAGGTAGGCTAGGTTAAGGAAAGATCATGGTGGAAAATAAACGGTAAATGGTAAAGGAAAGGTTTAGTTAGGCAACTAAAACATTTAAAGCTATAGATCATGTGACGGTACATGAAGTCTGGTTGCCTGCACAAAAGTCAGACACGCTTACTTTCACACACTATTTCCTGCACTGCATGTTAGCATTAGAGGTGAATTGGAATCATCTAATATGTAAGTATTCCTATGACAGGTCTTTGGTTTTAGTTTTCTCACAGCATTTCCACATCTTGGCAATTAACTTAGTGAGTACAATCTTATTATTACTGGAAGTAAATTGGACAAAACTTTAAAAACAAGACCCACGTTGCAATAAACCTCAATGCCATCAATATGTGTCCTCCCAAGTATGGTAATACCATCAGATATGTGTACGCTTTTGTGTGTGTGTTGTGACAGCAGAAGTCTAGACAGACATCCAAAAAGTGAGAGGTGGGAGGTTTTGGGTTGCACTGAGGGAAGCGGCCCATCCTGCCATCCTGTCATCTCTCCCACACCCCCGCTCTGTTTCTGGGCCAGGCCCGATCTGGGGCCCTTGTGTCACCAACAGATGGGCCTCTCACAAAAGGACCCCTTGGCTCGCCAAGCCGGTCTCCTGCACACCCGATTAAATCTCAATAGCAAAGTTAGAATTGATACACTGAGTCTATGGTGATTCAATTAGAGCAGGACGGCATGAGGAAAAGACAGGGCGATAGAGAGGGAAACAATGAGTGGGTAGTTAGAAAGTCATTTACCTGGTGTTATTCTGGTTGGGGGTAACAGGGTCCAGGCAGCCACACGCTCATGTTTGGTGGGATAATGTGCTTTGGGCTTGTGCTGGAGATAAATCAAAGAGAGGTGGAGGAGGCTGAACTGAGGACTCACTGGAGACCCTTTGACTGACTGACTATGGCTACTTCGTACTTTCTGTGAATGAGAATCATACGAATGTTCATACGTCATCCATAGAGCTTTCCACACGTAGCCTGTTCAGGGCATCACCAAAATTGGCAGCTGTTAAGGATCCAGCAGATACCAGTGCACCGCCAAAGTATCTAAGTGTGACAACCTCTGTTGATTTTTGCCATAATTTAAAGCCCCCATGAGTAGAATTTTAATGTGATCAAGTTTTATTTGTGGAAAGTGGTGGTAGCATCCAGGAACTTCACACATAACAGCTTTAAAGGGATATCTCTGTGATTTAGTACCACATCCCAATGAAGTTGGGGGAACTCACAAGAAACAGATTTTAAGAAGAGTGATCAAAATCAATGCAACAGAAGTCAAGGTATCCTGACTTTTAGTCCAAAGTATTGGTCAACTCTGGTGACATCCTCAGGGTTATTTTCTAAGACTTGACAAAGTTCCAAAACCATAAAACACATTAATGTTTTCACACTCTGAGTACTACTTACCATGATGAGTAAACAGATTTTAATATGTAAAATCAGTGGATTGCCCCTTTAAGCATTTACCAAGAAATGTGTTATTTTTGTCTTTTTTTATTCTTTGTCTATTCTGTATTTGCATGATCTGTACTGAAACATATATTACATCATAACAGGTTTGTTTCCTTTATTTTAAATCTAGTAAACAGCTGCCGAGACATGTAAAACTATCCAATTGGTTTAGAGGAGGAAAACATTAAAATGATAACCTAGCTTGGATGCTACTATACTGTTAGCTTTGTTATTTTTCAATACACTACATGTCTTATGCCTTGAGATGACTTCTGTTGTGATATGGCGCTATATAAATAAAAATTGATTGATTGATTGATTATGCTAATTCTGTTCCCATTAATTATTACCAACAAGTCCTCCAAACTAAATATTTGTTGTTTTCTCCTTATCTTTAATTTGACTCGTGAGCTTTTTCCGATGTTATGTACATATTGACAGGATGACATTGTTTTACAGTACCTCCCAAAACCACTGGAGGCATTGGCATTTTTGTATGACTGTTACCTAAATTATGATACATTTCCTGACCTGTTATTGCTATGATTAAAGTTTTGATTGTTTTAGGCACAGAAACTACATGGTTGGGGTTCGGGAAAGGTCATTGTTTGGGTTTAAAAGAGTTAAGGTAATGGAATCTTCACTGTCATGGTTAAAAGCAACCAGATTTACTGTTGGTAGGAAACAGGAAACAAACAGTAGTTTCCTGTGTCAAAGTCATAGACTTTGTTGACCCAGCTGCCTTGCCCTCCTCCCTAAGAGGCCACCAGAGGCTACTCTGTATATATAAATATAATGTGTCATTTTTAGGCATTCAAACAAATGAGTGATGCATTAATATTTTTTTATTACGTTAAATAATATTAAGAACACTATGGAGCAATAATTTACCTGTTAAATGTGGGGATAGGTGTAGGAACAAATAAAGTTTGGCTTGGGGCCCCTAAAAAGGCTTGAGCCGACCCCGTCTCAGGCTTTCATGCCACTGTTTGAATGCGCAGAACTATAGCACAAATTCATTTTCAACCCCAGTTTCATGTCTGTTACTGCATAAAGTGTGAAGAAACATAACTGGCCTTTGACTGACTAACGATGTCGACTATTGACAAACAGGTAAACCCTATCGCACTGAAAGACAGACTGACTAACCGATAGACTGACCCACACATTCACTGAATGACTGGCACTCACTAACTTACTGACTGGCCCAATGAGAGATTGCCAGGGGCAACCAGGAATAGGGGTTCAGCTGTGCATTTAACAGTTTGTGTGTGAGAGTGTGTATGATGGGTGGGGGGAGGGGGGTGAATTCGATGGGACAGACAAGCGGCTGTCTGTGATTAAGAATAAATAAGCCAATAAATATTCAATCAGGACAAAAAGAGGCATGATTAAAAGGACTGGGAGGCTGTGGTGGGGTGAGGTCAGCCTCAGCCTGGGTTGAGAGGTGTGTGAAAGACAGAAATCACACAGGCAAATCCCTTTTTGATGTCCTCATTTGATAATAATACACTACATAATGATGTAAGAATGACAGGCAGACATTGTTTCATTTTACACCATAATGCATTCAAGATTTGATTGTTTTCAAACGCCTTTTAGCACAAATGGAAATATTACCCTAGACAAATGAACCTCATGCATGCACAGTCTCGCATTTGCGTATATGCACACTTGCACACACATACACATACACACATACATGCAGAAACATAAACAAGATACTTATGTAAAATACTTACATGACATTATAATTTACTAGCCTTAATCATAAACACAGGCTTTAATAGGATTCCCAACTGATTCTATAGTTTCACTTTAATATGCCAAAATGATATTCTGTTGTCAGTATCCTAATGTGTCACCACTAAGCAATTGTTCCATTCAGAGAGTACTTTTCACCACATCCAACACCTCCACACACAATAAAGAAGATGTTTGCCTGCATCACTTTACATAATCTTTATTTAACCCTTACTGTTCATATTCTGTCTCTTCACAGTATGTACCCTCACCCTAATCCAAGCATCCTCTCTTTATACAAAATATTACAGAGAGCAGGGACAGAGTGTAATTTAGGTTTTTACATAACAAGAAGGCAAGAACTGTTTTAAACTGTGGGGTTTATTATAACCACTATAACCATAAATGAACTATGATACAATTTAAAACAAGATGTACTGTACCTACATGTCTACACGTAAGCTCAGTTGCTAGTGTATTTGCTTCACCTCGCTAAAACTAATGCAGTCTGATGCAGTGCTGCAATAAATCCTGCCTTTATGAAGGCTCTAATGTTGAGTGTGTTTTGAAACTGTGTTAGATAAGTGTTGATTCATCTTTATGTTGAACTGTATTGTGCTATACTAAGAGGTGTTTCTAATATTTATGGTAGTCTGCCCTCATTGATATTAATGTGGTTGACAAAATATTGACAAAGTGCAAGCTAGGTATAACAATACAATTCTTAACCTTTAAAAATGTAACGCTGACACGGCACCGACTTGCAGGTGTGATGTCAGAAAGCTGCATATTACCTACTTTAATTTTGATGCAGCTATACACATACAGCATTTAATTGTATTTCTGTCAGTATTACAAACGGATGGAAAATGATGATGAAAATTTGAAAACAGAACATATTCTGAGAGGTAATGAAGTCCTACAAATTCAGATTTTTCTTGATGCAACTTGGGGACACCAGTGTCTCATGTTTCATGGGACATATAAAAGTCATACATTTGCTCCCATACCTCAGTGGTAGTCATAAAGTACACTGTATGTGATCATGTATGATTCTCTGCCTCACAATCAATAAGACAAGACAAATGCAGAAGCAACATACAGAGAGGAACAGAAAGGTATTCCTTATTCCGCTGTGTGTGTGTGTGTGTGTGCATGTGTGTGCATGTGTGTATAAGTGTGTGGGAAGGTTCTGCACTTGCGGCCAGTGTGCATTAGTCAAATATACTCTCCACAGTGGGAGTATTGGCAGGGCTGAGCCGATAGGACACAGAGGCAGACAGTAAGATGTATGTACTACACCACCACACAAACACACTGTAATGGATTGCACTGTGTCTGTATCGGGTGTTTCAGCAAATGTTCAGTCATGTATTGTGAAGAGGGATATTAGCTGACTGTGTGTCTCTGTGTGTGTCTGTGTGTGTGTGTGTGTGTGTGTGTGTGTGTTTTTACATGTCAGCATGTCAGCTAAATGCCATACCTGAATTTTGTCACACCCCACATCTTTGTGTGTGCTCTTTTATCTGCTATTGTGCGTGTGTGGCAGCGTTTGTGCACGCGTAAGAGGTGTATGTGCATGTGTTAGAATGTGTGTAATGAATGATATGTGACGTGCTGTCTGTCTGGTATGCCAGGCACGTCAGGCCTGCTTAGCATTGGCCCAGCCCCTATAGAGATGGCTTATCAGTGAAGGTACATATGGAAGAACAGTTTGCCTACGCAGAGTCTCCTACCACCCCCTGTCAGTGAGAGAGAGAAAGAAATCCTTATCAGGTAGCCCTCGTCTTCCCCTCCATTCTCTTCCTCCCTCCCTCTCCTCTCCTTCCGCTCTCTATCTCTGTCTCGTCTTGGAGATATGCTAATCGCTGTGTAAGTATATCCTGTCAAATAATTACCATATATTAAGCTCTACTCATCTTGGCATAATTTCCCCTTCCACATAATCGTATTTGGGCTTCTTCCTTCGTAAAAAAGCAGTGGACAGAAGGGACGTACCTTAGGCAAGTTAATCTTCATTGATTGAATATCAGGCTCATCAATGTGTTAACGGATTGTGTGTGTGTGTGTGTATGTGGAGGGTGAAGTGTGTCATGAAGAAAAGTCTGTGCATGCATGCATTTGGTTGGTTGATTAAATAAATTTTGGGTTATTAACTTTAAAAAGTATTCACCACATACGGAACCCTGTTTACTGTATAAAATATGTACATTATATGAAGTATGTGGTTCCCCAGGTGAAAATTGGGGAATTTTACAAGTCATGGAAGTGTACCAGAGTGACTCTTTTCATCAGCAAAGCCTGAGAAAAGACCTAAACATGTTAGTCCGTCTCTCAATACTCTCTGACTTGCCTGTCCTGTATCTGGCTCTCAGCTCCAAGCCTATTGGTTTCTACTGAAGATGTAAAAATAGTTTTTAGTAAGTTACCCAGGAAGTTACTGGAGGAAATAGTGCATTTGTTGGGGACTATTAGTCCACATTTGGTGTTCTAGTGAGTATCTCTGGCAGCAGGATGGTGTGTGTGGGATTGAGTCAAAATAAACTATGTTGTGTGTATTTATGGTAATGAAGGAACATATCACCCAGTGACTCACTGATGTGTTTTTAATAGTTTTTGGACAATATCGGAGCTCTATGGCACAGAAGAAGATATATCAGGCTTTGATACACAGACAATACGTTTTAGTAGATCAATTGCTGGTTTCATCAGCTTTTTGATGATAATATGTAATTTTTAGAGTGATAAATAATAGAAACACTTATTTTCATGACTATCATCTCTCATTGGAAACAGCTTTTAAGCCAATATGGATGAGAAGTCCTCAAAGCGCTCAGTAAATGGAAATTTAAACATCTACAATTCCATTACTACTGGGGAAACTCCATCTACAGATCAGGATCATGTGATATGATCAAAAGTACCAGAAGAGCAACTAAATGGACTTTGTGGTGAGATTTTGTTTATCATATCTTTTTTTCTTGCTGGCATATTGTATTAATTCTCTACAGGTTCTAATATGGATTTTTTTACCCTCTATAATATCTGGAATGATCTTCTCTATCTGATTATTCAGGACTCTGGTAATAATTTTATCATCACAATCACTTGTGAGTCGACTAACTGTGCTCAAGGTGTTCTTACCTTTTTTGGAGCGTTCAATCACATGTCATGGTCTTTCTAAGCAGATGAACTTAGCTTAGTTGTCGTGGAAATAGCTAAGATATGAATCTCCGGTCAGGTGATTAAAGGTGTCATATGGGAGTAATTTTTCTCCATTTGCTGAAGGGATTGAAATTTTTTTGTCAAAGCTTCTCTAACTTGAGCATGACAGTTCCTCATTGATCTCACAGACTATTTCCTAAAACGTCATGCTCAAAGTCACATATTTCAATTTGTGGAGGCTAAAATCTTTATAGTAACTATAAACAGATAAATAGATTTTTTTTAAGTCACATGTACTGTAGTTCTTCTGTCAGTTATCTGTGCATATTTAATTTACCTCAGGCAAGGGTAGAAGTGTTCCTTTAAATACTTAGAAAATTGTTTCAATTGAACATACTTTCAAATCGACTCAGCATTCATAACACTTGAATTGAAACCCAGGTATAGGAATTGTGTAGAGACAAAATCACATCATTTTGAGGGCCTAAATATATTCTTGGTTAGGTTTATTACCATTATTATTATTAACAATAATAATAATAATAATAATGATGCGTTTGTGTGTGTGTGTGTGTGTGCATGTATGTCTAATGCATCTCTCTCCCAGCCTGGATCTGTCCTCCAGATGACTCTCGGGTGACATTGTAATCTACATGTCTGATAAATGCTCAGTGTCATTAAAGCCAGGAGAGGCTCTCCATCGCTCTCAGTGCAGCTTTACATCAGAGTGCAGCCAACCTCTCTATGAGATGCTTTAACTGGGGTTTTCCTAGATTGACACCAGTATATTCGGACTGAAGCTGCCGATGGCCTGTATTCAATGCATTTTTAAATTTGACTCCTCTAGTATGAATCACCCCTGTATCTCAATAGAGCTTTGACTTCTGACTTTCAAACCCAAATGAACCCTAGAATGCGTGTACATATCTTTGTCATTCCATGTGTGTCTGTGTACATATGTGCCCGCATGCATATGTATATATGTGTGTTAATGTGTGTGTGTGTGTGTGTGTGTTTGGGAAATGACAACAACGGTACCCTTCCAGAGAGCCAGCGCTCTCCAAAGAGGCATCCATCTCTGGGGTCTTTTGTGTTGGGAGGAGCAGCCAAGGTCAGCAGCTGAAAGAGCTCTCTTTGTGTGTGTGTGTGTGTGTGTGTGTGTGTGTGTGCGTGTGTGCGTGTGTGCGTGTGTGTGTTCATTGCCTCTGTCTAGTAACTCAGTAACAGGATCCTTGGCCTATTAATTGGCCTGACAGTGATAAAGGAAATGGAAGTGGATGCTATTTGTCTCTAATGCAGCCACACTCATATTAGCCCAAAGACAAATGGACACAGTTTTCCCACTTGAGCTACCCTAATTTTTTAAAACCCCTCTAAGGGCGTGTGTGGACAGTGTGTATATGTGTGTGGGCATGTTTATATGTGTTTATGTGATCTGGTCTTCGTGTATATTTGTGAGTGTGTATATATTCTTTTTATAGTTTAGTTTATTTGGTATCTTTAAAAAAACATGAATAGAACTATTATTTGCTTTTAGGTCTTTGTTGGTGAAGTAAACAAGCATGTATATGATGTAGTGATTGTGACTGAGTGAGTGTCAGCACTGGAGTGTTTGTATGTGTACAGTATGTGTGTGTGTGTGTTTGCATTATATATTTATGTATGCGTGTGTGTGTGTGTGTTAATGTTTGCTTGTGTGTGCATATATGAAAAGATTTATTTCTGAGCTTTTCAAGTAAATATGTGTATGCTCGTACATGTGTGTGTAAAGCAGGGGAAGGCAGGCGTCAAGGGGGGTTGAGGGGGAGGGGGGGTCAACACCTGGCTGTACCTGAGGTTAAAGGTCAAGGAGAAGCCTGAAGCAGACTGCCGGGTGATGAGTAGGGAGGCGTTGAGGGTGTGAAGGGAGAAACAGCCTTTATTCTCCTCCAAAATGGACTATTGTTAATGCTGTCTATGACATGTGACCTTATGACACACACACACACTCACACACACACGTGCGCGCAAACCCTTATGCACGCATGCGAATGTACACAATTTGGTATTTCCCGGGGCCCTCACAGATACAACCCCGGTGATTCCATTTCTGTTTCATTCTAAGCCAAAAAAAGGTCTTTGCTGTCACATTCTTCCTGAACATTCATCAGGTTTTATAGACCACAATACATTTCATTAAAAGCCTGAAACCATTAACTGATCATGTCAAAGTGATTTTTTTAACGTTAATGTTTTTCTTCAGTATTGAAAGGAAGAAAAAAAGCCTCTGAGTGGGCGGGCTGAAGGATATTATTAAAGAAAATACTAAATCTTAAGAACTGAGAAAACATAACACATACATAAAACACAGAGACACAATGGCACCTCTGGACAGCAGCTAGGGTCTTCAGCAGTGCTGGGGCGCAAGTAGACACAGGCTATCTAAGTCTAGTATATGTGTTATTGACAACTGAGCAGTGGCACACAGACAAAATATAAACTAAATGGAACCTTTAGCTTAAGACCACAACATTTAGCATCTAAACTGGCTGATATGGGCTGGCAGGTACGTTTTTAAGCTGTCCAATGTGCTGCAGCTGACTCATAGCTGATTAGCTTTTTATCCTGTACTGAATGGATGTTCATTTAGTCGCTCATTCAACAAGCCAAGGTTTGGAGATATTGGATGCTGACACTTTCTGCTGCTGGCTGAATACAACAAAGGTGAAAATGACATTTCAAAAGTTCAAAATCAGCTTTCCTCTCTGAAAAACAATGTCCTGGTTATTCTGTATTGTCCGCAGACCTCATGGTGAACAGTTTTCAGGGAACCACGATCTAACAAAAGTCTTTCTACGGTTTTTCGTGGTTAAAACTGTTGATAGTGAGCTCAGGGTAAGCAGGATATTGTTTCTAAAAATAAAATACATTGCTTTTTATTTTTTATTTTTTGTATAATTTTTCAACGCTTTCAGCAGCATTAGAACTATTCCATTCAGTTCCACTATATTGGGGTGGAGACAGATGTTTTAGAGGTGGATCACTCAAAACCACATAAAACAGAAAGTGCCTATTTAGTTCTCCATAAGAGAAAGACTAATTTAATTTAAAAAGTGTTTGTTTGTTTTTTGTTTCAAATAAGACCTTGGTTGAGACAGCCGTTGTGATAGGGTCACATTGTTGGTGCTACTGTTTCTAAGAATTAAAACCACATTTCCCATAAACCCTGTTAAATTATGGTGCTCCCTGTTACCCCTTTAGAAACATAAACAAGAAATCCACCAGAGGTCTTCCATCTTGGGGAAAATGTGGCCCCTCCTTTCTTCCTCTTATATTTGAATGTGAGCAATGTGTCCAGAAATGGGTATCCGTGTTTAAGTGTGTGTAAAGCGTGATAAGGGAGAATGGGATCTGATAGGGCATGATAAAATACCTGGGTAATGTCTAGGTGGATTTTTATGTTTCTCCCGAGGAGCCTGTGTGAGGATGTTATCTCCAGACTGGGAAGCCATGTTTCCCCCCCAGGGAATCCCCCCCACCAATACCACCACCCTCAAGCACTGGTTATACTGGGCATATGTCCACTCTGTCCCCCCTCCCCTCACTACACCCCCCTCTCATTTATACTATCTTTTTTTTTTTTTTGCTCCGTATTGGCCGAATCGCTCCTGAACCATTTTTCAACCAGCTGCTTTTGTCAGTAAACAACTTTATCTCCTGGGATATGGGTTATTCTCTCTAGCATTATCTATATTATGTTATCACCTTTCATTATCTTTTGGCTCAAAACCATATGGCACATGATAGTGGATCCTGTGCAAGTATTAGAAACCAGAATTCTCTGTCTTGGACAGAATGTGGATCAAAGATGAAGAGTTATAGAGTTATTCTCATATTTCTCAGAGGAAGGTAAAGAAATTTCACCAGGATTCACCAATTAATATATTTTTGTTCAAGGATATCTGCTATAAATAGTCTTCTTACAGCAATGGTTGGTTTGACCTATCATCAAAAATGGCAAAAGGTTGTATTCTTAACATTTAAGAGCAACACATGTGATACCCCATCAATGTAGGTTGCCTTTTTGACATTTTTGGACAAATGCCTGTATGCCATCTTACATAGAGTTAGATTTGAAGACTGATAGCAACATGTGTGTTTCCATAACAGAGAAGACAGGACATCTGAGTTGTGTAAGCAGTCAATCCGGTGGTTGAACAAGAAAGCTCCATAACATGGTGCTCCTAAAATCAGTATGTCCTATGTCAGTGTATGAGAGCGAAACCTTTTAAGTTGTTTGAGTACAATCTAAGACATGCAGACCTTTATGGCAACATGGGTATTGAGAGTATAATTAGCTATCTAGCCTGCAAACTGAAGTTAGCATGGTTCTTTTCCCCTGTTCTTTTCCCTGGTGGATATTGTTTGGTGGCTCGTTCAGTATCTACAGCAGAATGCACAATATACATCCAGTCAATGCCCAGTTTTGCAAGTAATGGAGAAAAAAAAGCACAACTTGTAGGAAGATTGAAAATGCACAGGTTTTACTGTGTCTGTCAACATGTGGTCAGTCCAAACTGGTCCAAAGCATGGTCATGAAGCAGGCTCTAAGAGGACTTTTAAGTTGTTGAAGGATATCTATTTTTTACTTTACACATAGCTAAGCACTGCTCCCAGTCTTTGTGATAAGCTAGGCTAAACACATCCCAGACATCCCATCTCTGTAGCGGACACACACATGAAGATAACAACTGGTGACAAGAACGCAAGGATGAGAAGTTCCTAAGATTTTTCACTGTTCCTTTAAATCGTCCGAGCATGATTGGCCTGGTGCGACTGCTACACTCACAATTGTTAGCTGACCATTTATAACCAACTACATTGTGTGACACACAGCAGATGTGCTATACTCACAGAAAAAGTAGT
Source organism: Thunnus albacares (assembly GCF_914725855.1). Classification (NCBI taxonomy): domain Eukaryota; kingdom Metazoa; phylum Chordata; class Actinopteri; order Scombriformes; family Scombridae; genus Thunnus; species Thunnus albacares. The sequence continues at coordinate 33,723,098 of NC_058111.1, forward strand.
TAAGCTTTTTTTTCACTATCTCATTGTAATAATCTCATTGCAATAAACACATTGTGTTTATTGCATCGCGCAGCAATTCATTATAATGAGTTAAAAGTTACTTATTAGCCTCTTATAATACATTTTATGCACCTATTTATGCTTCCTGATTTTATATTTGATTTTATTCAGGTCAGATTGTACACCACACTGACATGTAATTGCATTCAGGTCTGAGGCTGCATCTTTGCTGTGTGGTCTAGTCATGACCTGAGGTGTTTGAGCCCCCCCCCCACCCACCCCCACCCCCAGCTCTCTGCTCAATGCTCATTGCTAGGCTCCGTGTCTCATTTAAATATATTGATTGGGCCATCTGTAAGCCATTTATCTCCTTCAAAAGACCGTTAAAGTAGGCCTCCCCACCTCTCAGCCCGCCCACCACTGTTTCCCTGACAGAGAGAATATACACACACATAAAGCAGGACACACACACATACGCTCTTGCTAGCTGAATAAATGGACTAAATATCCTCGAAATATTGAATTCTTTTACTGAAACACCACCTTTAAAACAAATAAAAGCAGCAGCCGAAGCAGCCGCGCTCGCTGTGATTTGAGATAAGGGCCGGGACACACATCATGTAAACACAGGCCCATAGTGGGCGAGCTGAACACACAACTCCAGCCTGCTTTGGGAACCAAACACTATCTAATGCTTCATTTAGTGTTGCTGAAATTCCCACCAAATAATGAAACCAATTATTACATTCATACAGTGAATAATGCCTCCTTCAAATAATCTGCTTATCTGGCCTTGCCTCCATGGCTTTACGTGTGTGTATGCCTGTCTGTGGATGTGAGTGTGGGTGTGTGTGTGTGTGTGTGTATGTGTGTGTATCTGCCTATCATCATAAACTGCACCCTGATGTCGCCGAAGCAGGGTTCTGGCACATCTGCAAGCCCTAGATATTCTTTGAACACGCGTACGTGTCGTCAGCAGAGTGCATGCATCATCATGATTGACTTATTCCTGACATTCCCAGTGGTAAAGCCTGGGTAAAGGATTACCCTCTAGTCTTGGACTGCTGCCCACTGTACAGTAAAGACCCTTGAACACACACACATAAGAAAAACACTCTCATACAAACTGTGTGTCTCCAACAGGCATACGTCTCTTTGTGTTTAGCGCCTTTTACTGCCTCTTTGTTCCCTCTTTTGTCTCCATTCTTCATTCAAATCTGTTTTCTCCTCAGACAAACCGTTGGCGGGCAGCCATTTGCAAGACCAAGCAAGGGGGGAAGCACAGAGGAGAGGAGAGGAGGCTTGGTGGTGCGGGGGGGAAAAAAAAAGAGGAAGGGAGGAGTGGAGAGAGGCAGGGAAGCATAGAAGAGGGGAAACTGAGAGGGAAGGAGAAAGAAAGGAAGAGAGAAACAAAAAGAAATGGTAGAGGTGAATTTATGCTCCGCCCCTCAACATGAGCACGTTCAGCTGTTTCCTCAGCATGGTGGTTGCGGATCACTCTCTGCTCCTTAACATTTGAAATTTCTCTGCTCCGACAAGGTGAAGGGTGGCGGTCGCTATCCAGCGGAGACCTTGCCTCTGTGTGTAAGTACAGGGCACGGGCAGATGGTGGAAAATTGGCGGTGGCGCTTGAACCATACGGAGCATATGCACATGGGGGAGTTTGCAAAGACCCGGGGCATGGGGTGCGAGCTGAGGACCGGCGCCTGCTGAGGCTGGCACAAGACACAAGGCACTGACATTGGCACTGGTAAGGGGTAAAAGTGCGCCTGGGCTTCTCTTGGAAGGCCCCAGAACTGGAGAGCTACACTTCCCTACCAGATAACAGAATCCTGTCCTACATTTATAGCTGCAGGCAAGATTTTTTTTGATAAAGTCCACATCTTTTCTCATGCTAAGTAACAAGTTTAGCTTGTAACAATGACAGTGGTCCTCCATCCATCTATTCTCAGTACCTGTTCAAGGCGTCAGTAAATTAAGTGTGTGTCGGATCATTTAACGGAATCTGAAACCCCTTTTCCAAAAGTGGAATTGAGTCTTGCATCTGATCTTTTTGTAATTTTCAAAAACAGACATTTGACAACCAAGCTCACTTGGGCCATTGGACAGGTATGCAGAAGTAGGAAGGGTTTGAACTTCTCTCTCAAGCTGGACAACTAACTGCAATGGATGCTTTTGAGGGGAGGCTGTCTGAAAGCGCGTGTCGTTATCCCCATTTGTACGATTCATCACATCACACACTCTTCTACAGCAGGCTTTTCGTCCCACCTTTGAGTGTGGCCATTCCGAACAGGTAGTAACACCTTTGCCTGAGGACGACACATCGTATTACCTAGATTATTTGAGGTGTAATGGGGCATATATGGAGCCTATCCCAGTATGCACTAGCTAGCAGTATAATACAGTCCATAGACAACAACCATATTCAGGCTCATATTCAAACTGACTATTTTCACTTCATTTAACCATGTCTAAATGTCCTATCCCCCTATCAATAAAGAGTCATCTTTTTTTTTTTAACTGACAGGAAATCCTGTCAACAGTGAGACAAAAAGTTTAAAGCCATAGCAGCACTCCCCTGAGGCTGGCTGTTCTTCTAACCCCACAATATGAAAGCATTGGACAAAACACCACAGAGTAGTAGGGCTTAAGATGTAAAGGTTGTTCTAAGAATAATGCTGGAAGAAGGCCATTAAATTCAAAATTGTTCCTCACCTTGGGAACATGAATGACTTTTATTGAAATTTGGCCAACAGATTTGGATTTTTTTTTTTTGCACAAGTGTAATGTTTGGCCTGATACTGAAGCTATGGCAAATGTCATAGAAAATGGGCTGTTAGTTTGCAAAATCCTTATGAACCAAAGTGTTGGTCAAGGGGACCAAAAAGATATACAGTCATGAATACCCGCTGTATACTTCATTGCCTGTAGATGATGGGAGATCTTGCTCTGGACCCGACTGTTTGACAGATGAACTGGCCATCATCCAACCAACACACCACTTTTAGGATCCACATTTAGCACAGCAAAAATGTCTCATATGAGTGAATACTCCATCCACAGGACAGTGAACTCACAATGCACAAAGGTTGAACCTTTTAACCACCCTCACTCACAACACCCACTTAGAAGACATTTAATTTACTGATGTCTTGGTGCTGACCAACAGTTATCTCTCACTGCCAATTGGGGCTGTCAGGGTGTAAAACTGTCATTCAGCTGATGCGCTTAGGAGGACTTACATGCAAGCAGATGGGTGTTTAGTTACATGTTCCTGCTGAGGTCAACTTTTTTCTTTTTTTTTTTGAGGGGTATTTTTCTTTATTGGATCATGGGCAGTTAAGAGGCAGACAGGAAACAAGGGGAGAGAGAGATGGGTATGACATGCAACAAAGGTCCCTGGTTGGAATCAAACCAGGGATGTTATGGTTAGGTGGCATGTGCAGTAACCATTTGGCTACTGGGGCACCTCGTCAAACTTGATATCAACTACATATTGGCTCCCATGCCACACCTGTGATGCATGTTGAAAAAAACATTTAAAGCATATTTATACTATACCATAATGATACAACCTAAATTGAATTTTTAAAAAGTAATGCTATGCTATGCATATTTTATATTGCCGACCAACAGCTAATCAGTCCGAGGCTATTCTAAATTATTACACACATTATGTCCTATGCATTGAATAGGGAAACAACTTCCTTGTTCTTTTTAGGTAGTAACTAGAAGAAGAACCAATGCACACAGCATGAACATTACGTTTACTTTTACTGTAACTGGAGGCTTTAAACGTTCATTCACAAACTGTGCATCAGAAAGATGTAGACAACATAGAGTTAACACTGGGTTGATTCACCTGACTTGGATTTGTAAATGTGCCACAGTGTGATCATCATATGACCACTTCTACAACAAAAATTAAAGTGGCCATAAAAACACAACTCTTTAAAGCACCAGACAATGTAAATTATTAGACACTTTTAAAGGGAACAGGGGGCAGAATTGAAAATTTAAAAAAAATGTCAAACTCTTAAAGTAGTAGCTTCAAGTTACCATAAATTCTCTTACATTTAACTCAACTACAGAGAGTATCAGGCTTTTATTTGGAACTTGTTTATATTAGCAACTGGCCCTTATTCCCAGCTTCCCCTGTTTTTTTTTTTTAATTGTATCATATTTTAGTAAGAAGCATCTCTGTTTTCTGATCTGCCTCCATTTTAATTTGATGTTGATGCTGTTTGTTGGCAACACATATGTAAAACTTTCTCAAAGTCTATGTGTTACCTTGATCAATTCTGCATTCTAATGTACATTTCAACAACACTACAACAATATATCACACCCACAACTCTTGTTGATCTGAGTTCCTCTTTTAAACAGAAACAGACACAGACAACGCTGTGGTTAAGGTCTGGGTAGGTAGGCACAAAACCACTAGGTTGAGGGAAAGATCATGGTTTGGGTTAAAATGATCACTTGAAACGTGGTGTTGGTTCAAGTTACTACTTCCTTTAAGTTAGGCAACCTTCGTCATCATGGAAACAGTAAACACCACGAGAATCGTAGTTACGAGTTTTAAAAAAACTGTTCTGACTCATAGTTGGAAACGTGACACTCGCGGTTGGAAACAGAAGCAAACAGCGATCTCCTGCAGCTAAGTCCACTTTATTAATTACTACGGCTGCTAGATGGCTTCTGTCACTCAAACATAACATAGGTCATTTTTGCCAGCTGGATTTTTGACCTATATTGTAATTTTTATTTTTTGAGGATGGGCTGGTTTTTCCAGCTTTACATTACTGTTCATAAAATTCAAAACTTCATGCACATATGTTTTATGGTTTAATTCATAATAATAATCACCCACCTACCCTGTTAGGCTTTTAATGTGATACACCTGCAGGAAGTGTTTAGTATCATTTACAGTAGCTTAACAACACAGCAAAGTTGACTGATTACTGTTTTTAATGAAAAACAATATTTCTTAGAAATTCAGAGCAGTGGTGATTATGACATGACTTTGGTGTTGTACTGATGGAATTAAAGCTGTGGAAATATGTCATACATAATACCATTATATCTTTATGTTTTTATTTGAGACTTGGCCCATATTTGAATATGTTTGTGTGTGAGAATTTATAATGTTATAAACATATACTCATATTTCACTTGTATAATCTATGAATGAACATGGCATTTTACCAAAACGTACATTTATTTTTACACAACATTCCCACAAACTGGCTTCTGCACTGAAATAATAAAAAACATACTCAAAATCCAGCTTTTGGCCTGCCTTCAACAATAATTCAGCCTCTATTACAGCTCCTCCCTGAAAATCAGGACAATGATGTACAAGTGTATCTCAGGCAAGTGTGTATGTTTACCAATCGATCTACTCCACCCTGACATGTTCAGAGTCCTAGTGTCATTATGGCCACTGTTTGGTGCTATAAAACAGAGTTGGACAGTGCTGATAGCGGTGAGGGATATGGATGGGCCTGTACAGAGTTAGACAGAAGCATCGCCATACATCTTCCAGGGCAGAGGCTTGTCATCGTGGTGCTGCAACAGAGGGGTTAGTCATAGAAGTATGCACACAAGCATGTCCAGTATACCCATGCATAAGACTGATGTGTACCAACTAACTAACTGTAAGCTCACACTCAGATACACACACATGTTTTTGTAGTGAAAACCTTATTTCTGCCTTGTCCCATCTTCCAATCACCAGTCCGTCACACCTTCCTAAAACACACACACAACACCCCTCTCTCTCTCTCTCTCTCTCACACACACACACATACAGTCCTTTCTTTCTTAGATGTGTCTGTACACGACTCCCTGGCCGCAAATCCTTCAGTGGGATGGATGAGTGTCTCCAGCCCATTCATCATCCGCCTTATCCGCCACCCTCGCCACTGTTTTTATATCAGCCAGCAGTCAAACTGACAACTGATGGCCCTCTCTCTCCCTCTCCCCTCGCTCTGTTCCTTTTCTTTTCTACCCCCAAGTCTTTCTCGTGCCATTTCTCTTTTTTCTCACTCCCCAGTGCCCTACTTGCTTTGCTTGTACGCCTGACACTGTGCATGTTTGTGGGCGTTCATGCACGCTTTCTCGCCTCCCCACCTCCCCCTCATACAGATCTCCTTCCTCTCCCGCCCTCCCCTTTCGTCTTCCCCTCTCTACGTCCCTCTCCATCTATCTATCTCTCTCCTGTGCACCGTTGGGACCAGAGTGGCACCTTCAGAGCGGGCCGTAAAAAGGCCCTATAAAAAGCCCCAACACGGGGAAGAAAGGGTAATGATGAAATTTAACTGCTCCTCTTGGTGCACCTGGGGTCTGGCCCTGTGTGTGTGTGGATATATGAGCATGTGTGAGTAGCGCATGTGTTTGTGTGTGTGTTCGGCGAGCGTGAGGCCTGGGCACTGAACCGGAACTGCCCTGCTAGGGGGGTCAATGTCACGGCACCGCCATGAGAGTTATCGCTTTTTAAAGACGCACTATAGATTTTGTGGGGGAACTCATTTACACCGGCATAAAATGGAAGGTGGCAGGGGAAGTTTAAAATCTAAAAAGGACGGGGGACTGGGAGACCGGGAGGAAAATAGGTTCGATGGCTTGAGTGGCCTCACTGGTGTGATACCAATGTAACCCTTTGTAGAGGATGGACACTGATTTCCATACTTTTTTTCCTCAGATGGCGAAACAAAAGCAAATCTAGGATAGACTCAATTCACAATGTTATGAGTTCAAGTTATGTGCCTTTGTCTGTTCAGATGTGGCTTGCACTTTATTGCAGTATACAGTGTACAGTATATGTCTATAAAATCCATACGGAGTTATGTCCACTGCAGATGCCGAAATAGCATGTTGTTAAACTGATTCATGAAGTGTGTCGCCTCAACATTTTTTAATGTTTTATTGATGCAGAAATGCCATAACGTCAATGAATAGATCCCATTAAAATCTAATGGTCTGGTTCTGTATGTGTTTGTTGGTGCAAGGTAAATTCTCCAACAGTGTATGTGTGGCTGGAGCCACATGCATCTTAAAGCCTGTATGTCAGGGCAGTACTATTTTCAGTTCAGTTACTGGCCTGAGCCCAGCACCCTCCCCGGGCTCAGATGCTGGTTCACCGGCCTCCTCAGCCTTCCCCTGCATCCCCTGCCTCCCACCTGTCCCTGGCTGCGAGCCTCCCCGGCTGGCCCGCTGGCGTGGAAAATCAGCCTTTGATGGGTCTGTGGGGACTGGAGGAGGGGACGGCTGAGGCTGTGGGGAGGATGAAAGCCCCAGGAGGAGCAGCATGCACTGACTGACAGGGCTTGACACTGGATAGGCCTGCAGCCCAGGCCTGGCACCTTTCCTCTAGCAACCACCAGGCCTCATAGACTGGCCTGCAGAGCTGGGTCCCATACCCCAGTGTCTATCAGGCCTCAACATAAAGAGCCCCTCTTCATGTGTGAGGTTCCATTCAAGATAAACGTGCTCTAAACAAGGTTTTTTGTAACACTACAACCATTTCATCAACCAACATAACATACTGAGAAAAGCCAGCTGATTTGTATGAATATCAAAATGATGATTTTTGCTTCTCTCATTGTGGACTGGCAATGCTTCACAGACATTTCATTTGGGATCGACACAAGTGACCTCAGTAGTCTTCTCCTTTCCAGTAACGCACATCCAGGAAAGACCTCTCCATTGTAAACCATCTGCTCACCGTGATCACCGCTCTCTATCACAGTGATGAAAATAGAAGTTACCTGGACTCAACTCCAGTTCAGTACATCCCTGTGTATTCAACTATTGCTCTATATCAAATGTAAACACAATTACTTTGGATAATATAATTAAAGCTCCATACGGCCTGATCATGTATAATACACTTGTCAAGTGGTGCGGTGGTGATATCAACAGGTGAACTGCAATGCTGAACTATAAATCAAAACCCACACTGTAAGTATCTATGGTTAGACTACTGTTAACCCCTTGCATTAAGAATAAACCAAGCTTAGTTTTGGAAAATACCCATTTGATCTTCCTAGCTCAGACTGCTGAAGCCTCATATTAGGTTTGGATGAACTTTGCAATGCGTTGTTGCACAGAGCAAAGACGGAGGTTTAGTGATTTGAATGATACATCGACCAATAACTCTTTAAACAAACACACATACAGCATGTTAGAATTGTATTGAGATAGACTTGAAAAAATACAAACCCACCCTTTCCCCTACTTACCACTTGAAGGTCCCCAACAAGAACAGCATTTAAGTTAAGAGACATTATAGTGGCGAAACTCCAAATACGTTTTTCCAAAACGTCGTACCAAACCTTCACTTCCATAGTTATCTTACAGTACACTTACCTTCAGAGATCCCTCATGGTATCAGTCAGTGGTAGATTTTGGATAATGTTGTGGATTATTAACTGATGGGATCTTGATTGCCAAACAACAATGTACACTTACACCAGTCTGTGTGGAATGTCCATCCTGCCAATGTACAATACAATGAAACATGTGCCATGCATAAATTACTCCTACTTCCTGCAAAACAGCTTATTGCTAAAAGGATTAGGGTGACACACATATAAACAACACAAACATGCTAATCCTCATTAGCACTGCTGAAAGCCCCTCTGATGCAGTGGTGGAGAGGTGGGGGGGGGGGGGGGGGGCATATAGCCAGGCAGGATGGTGGGAGGCAAAAAGTCAGTTGGCTGCTAATGCAAATGGAGCTGAAATCTGGAGTGTACGCACACACAGTGTACACACAGACAGACAGTTTGTGTGGTTTCCTTGTGTCAGATAGAAGCTGATCGATAGAAGGAGTGAGTGTGAATGAAAGGAGGGGTCGAAGAGGAGAGGAGCAGCAGTAAACACCGACCTTCAGCCAACAGTGCTGGCACACACCACAGGTTCCCTCTTGGTTTTTGGATCAGACAATTCCAATGTAATAACAGATAAATAGAGGGGGCTCGTCGGGCCACAAAAGCAAACAGCTTGGGCTTGCCAAAGGGAACAGAGGGAGTCAATGTTGGAGGGCGTGCGTATGTATTTGTGCATGTAGACAGAGGAGAGACAGAGAGAAAGAGCTAATGGCTGACATCTGGCATCGGTCGCCCCCATCTGAGTCCTGCACTCCAGCCCCATACTGTCATGCTGAATGATAAAGCAGAGAGATTGCCTCTGAATCTGCACACTTGCAAATCCCCCGGCCAGCCCCAGAGGCATGGGCAGGAGAGCCTCTTCCAGCCATTCACCGGTTAATGTGCCAATTTGTTTTCCAGAGTGCTCGAAGGAAGAATTTATCGCTGTGTTCTGCGGCTGTGGGCAAATACTAATAAAATGCTCTTTTGCTGAAATTCACTTAATTGGCCACAGTAGGGATGGAGAGCTCGAGGAGGAAGGGGAGAGTTGGCCTCCATCAAGGCAGTTTACAGATGTTCACCGAGACCCCCCTGCCCTGTTATATACTACCCCCCCCCCTTCCCCCCTTCCCCAACCAGCCACTTTGAAATATATACACTCCCATCATCTACCTCCATCTGATCTACCAGCAGTGATACTCCAATGCTGCCAACTTCTTTCACTCTGTTTCCACCAAATTGACAACAATTCTTTAAGGATAATTCTAGTTTATTACAACTTGGGTTTAATTCTGTAGTTCTGTCCATCATTCCTATTGGTAATGATAATATTCATAAAGTTAACTGCTGAGGTCTGGGAATACCTCAAAAAGTCCAATGAGGTGTCAGCTGTCAGACAGGTTGTAAATAAACCCCCAGGTTAGCCAAATTTATTCTGAAGAGAAAATGAAAATAAATAAATAAAATAATATCTAACTCTTGGTCAAACTAACTCTTGTCAGAATCAATCACAGCTTCATACCAACTTTAACCTACTGCACTAACCATAGTGGGTGTGCTAACTTATGGTTTTACCTCCAAATGTAGTGGTTTAGATAATCTGGCTAAACTGTTGGTTTGTTTACAATACATTTGATCATCTGACTGCTCATATGTCTTGCGTAGTTGGACTTGTTTTTAGTGATTCTTCTTAATGATCTTCACAATCAAGTTTATAATACAATAACTGATGGAAATGGTCAAAACTACAAAGATGTGACCCAAGTTGCAATAATACTGAATTGTCCCTTAACATACTTAAAGCAAGGAAACTGCGGAGAAGCTAAAAAGTGCATGGATAAAAAAGATATATTTTCTATATTAGAGACTTTTCTCATGTCAAGCAAGATGCTGTCAAATGGTTTCAAACCGACACTCTCAATGGATACTAAAAGACTATGAGAATCTAGAAACAAGCACTATGTCTGATATGCACATCTGTTTGTGACAGGAGGATTACATGGAAACAGCTGGAAGTGGATATGAGTAAAAGTCATGTAGAGGTCAAGCAACTGAAATACTTTGTTTTAAGCGGCATTAATAATAATTTTTGGAGACACAAGAGTGACATTTTCACATTGTAAAGTTCATATGGGAAAGTGTTGGCAAACAGTTTTCACATCCAGCAGACATGAAACAACATTAGTATTCATTTGGAGTCATGTTCTGGCCTCCTTTTAGCTCTGTTTTGGTCTCCACAAACTGCTAAACGTCTGTCTACTGTTTGGTGCTGGATAGACAAGAGCTTTTTCACTGACATTAAGTTTCTGGCTGAAAAACCAAAACAGTATCTGAAATATTCTATAATGCACAATTCAAAATGTGATATTGCAAAATAATGCAAAAGAAAGCATGTTAGTCATTACAATCAATCAGTCAATTACTCACTCAATGCTTCAAAGATGACTGACGGGCCAATAAATAGACAGAACAAATGTGGACAGTAAACAGTAAAACAATGTGAGACTAATGCACACAAGAAATGAAAATTATGAACATTTAATAAAATAATGATAATAATAATTATTAATAATAATATTATTATTAATAATAATAAAATGAGTGAAATAAGAACTAGATAAAAACTAAAATAGTTAAAAAATAACAACAAATAAAATCAATGAGGGACAAAATAAAAATAAAACAAAATAAAATTTTACAACACCTATACAATAAAAAAATGAATATAATAAAGTAAATAATCTCTATAAATTGGTCTTAATCAAAAGTTGGCTAAAGAGGTAGGTTTAAGTTTACGTTTAAAGATATCAACACTTCCAGCATCACCCTTTTCGCATACCAGTATTTATTTGACCTGGTATGAATATCAAAATTTTTTATTATTAGTGCAGCTTTACAGATACTTTCAAACTCAATTCACAGTTGACAAGTTTAAATGGATATGCTTTCTACTGAATAAATAGTCCCTCTGAAAACTTTACACTGAGGTTTGGGGATTATCCAGAGGAAAGGGGACACTGACTCTGGAAAGGGACTGTGTGGAATTTTAAAAATGTCATTTGTCAGTGCTGTGAGTTCCACAAACAATATTCCATTCACCTTCATTGTACTGGGGCTCTAGCAGAAGACAAATATCTTAAAAACTGGACAAATAAAACTAAAACTACATGCATGGTTAGATACAACCAGTAACATATGTTTTTTTTTTCTTTTTGAATTTGGGTGAACCAATTTTTTTCTTTCCAAAAAAGGAAAAATAACCCAAACATTTCTTAAGGTCAGGTTTAAGGGCTTGATTATGATTGTAGTCGCCTTTCTGCATCCTTACTTTTCACCATGCTGTTTCACTGTCAAACCAGTCCTTCTAGTATCTCTGCCGCATAATATTTCATGGTAGAGAAACAGTGCTGTCAGCCTTCGGGCATGGAGCATAGGCTATTATTTGCAAATTAAATACTGCATCCGGCTCACAAATTTTTTAACAGCAAGTTGGCAGACATCATTCACTGTGACTGGGAAGAGATGAGACAAAAAGGAAATGACAAAGAAAAGGAGGGGTGAAGATGATGTGGAGGTGAAGCAGGATCTTAAGGAAAGAAGGATTGCATAAAAGTAACTGGTGCTTTGGCTCCTGTTCCTGTGCCAGACCTGAGCCAAACCAGTGGAGTTCTACCAGGGGATGCTCTCCAGAGTCTGGCCACACACTAATTACTGAAGGTTTTGTGCAGGAAATTATCTCCATGTCCATTGCTGCATTTCACAGCAAATTAGCTGTGGAAATCCCAAAAACCAATAAATAAGGCTGAAATTGTTCATCGGGGTCTCTGCTGATTGTCTCGCTCACTTTCTTTGTCCTCCTCCCTAATGCTGAGGAAACTAAGAGCCCATTTCCTTTATTTGGGAATTCTTTCTGCCCTCAAAAAAAGAGACAAATAAAGGCTTTGTTTAGGTCACGCTGTGAGGTAGCGATAAGCTGTCAGTATTGATGCCAGAGTGTGTAAAAAGCATTCTGAGCGCTGTCATACGCACACACCTACTGGGCTATTCTTGCCATGTATGAGCACAGTGGAATTAGTATGTTGAAAAGGAGTTGTATCAATGGATATACAAACATTGCATATTAGTCAGAGGAGGATAAAGGAAAGCATGAAAGAAAGAGAAAACAACAAATCTTATAAAGTATGAAGCGCTACAAGATCTAAGTTTTGAACAAAGGTAGAACAAGAAGAAAATGAATGCAACCTGAACAGTGGAGACGCTATTTTGTGCCAAAATGAGTTTTATCAATATGCAAATAATATGAGTAAAGCAAAGCTTATAATTTTTTGAAATCATGTTAATACAGATAATAAAACAAGAATACATGTAGAAATTGAAAGAGTATATAAAAGAAATTGATAAATGATGCTTAAAAACGCATACCACATAAAAAACAAAGTATCAAAATTAATTTTTAAGATTAAAAACACTAGAGGTTGCGCATGCAGTGGGAGGAAGGACAAATATAAATGAAGTTGGTTTAAAGTGTCTGATAAAAATTAGGAAATTATGACAAAAATCTGAAAAACTCTATAGCCAAACTCTTTGGTGTGTATAGACGTTCAAGATGATCCCTAACTTCATCTCATCATTTTCCATCTACTGTCAAGTTGTACATGAATCTTAAAGCTTCAGTTCTGAATTATAAGGTTAAAAAAAAGAGAGGAAATATGTATTAACATGTTGGCAAATCTGCACCATGAAAATTCATTCAGCTTCTCTTGTTTGACATCATACACATATTATGTCAAAGTGTTCAAATTTGACTGGCGAGACTGCCCTCTTAAGAAAAACAACACAACAGGTCATAATTCCAGTTGCCCAAAAACAAAATATACTATAGTTAGGTTTGAGTGATAGATGCCATCTAGCTGCCATAGTAATTATGACCAGCAGTACATATAAACGTCCTTTGAACTGCGCCATGATGATGAAGGTCGTGTAACTTTAAGGAAGTAGTAACTTAACCTACACTCCGTGCTTCTCTAACCTTAAAGGGCTGGTATAGTGGAAAATAAGAAAACTTATATCTGGGATGGATTAGCGTGACGGTTGGGCCTCCTGTGCTTTTAAATTACTCAATTCTCTCTCATTCTTTATAAGTTATTTGAAATTTTGAAATTTGTGACTCATGAGTGAGCAGCGTTGAGGTGGAGCCCGTTAGTAATTCACACCAGAAAGTGAAAATCAAATATGCAGGAAGCTTTAACATGAGCCCACCCCCGCCCAGTGCTACGCTAAGTGCGTATGTAACTTCTGTAGAGTTTGAATTTCAGCCAGATGATGAGCAAAGCAGGACAGTAGAAGTGTTGATGGTTGTTCAGCAGCAAAAAAGTCTTTACAGCCTCTTAGAGGATGGAAATTTATGTCAGGAATGGCTGAAATTCATTTTTGGAGACAGTCTTCCCTCTGTTATCAGCCGACTGTCTGCTTAACAAGACTCAGTATGCTGCAGGATTTTCATCTTCAATCTTTGGATGAAGTTTTAGAACATGGTTTCTTTCTGTTACTCTCCTAAAGGAATGTAATATATCTGTGGTAAAGCCAAGCTGGAGACTTTTGGCTATGTTTGAAAAAATTACTTTTACTTTGTCAAGAGACATAGACATCTTACCATTTTGAACATCCTGTTGAAATCTCAGCTGTGAAGCAACAGGTTCCTCCCTTCTTTCAGAATCAGACTCCAGTTCATAGACTGCTACCAACACATCCTCATAATGAAACGACCACATATGTTGATTGTACCTGCACTCCAGAATGATTCATAGGAGCATTTTCTAATATGCTGCCTCTATCAGTAGTATTGTAAAAAAATAATATTACTACTTCCTACTTCCGTACAGGCCTAGACTGCTGGGGGACATCCCATGATGTACTGAGCTCCTCTCTCCTCCCCCTCCTTTCCATCTGTATGCATTCATGTAACATCAATGCATGTCACTAACTTTGCTTCTTCCCCGGATTTTTTTCCTTACTTCGTCGTTATGGCAACAGTAAACACCACTGTCGTAGCTGTGTTTTTTAAAAAAACTGTCTTAATTCGCAGTTGGAAACGTGACATGTAGTTGGAAACAGGAAATGAAAAGCGGTCTCCTGCAGTTAAGTCCGCTTTTTGCCATCTATCTATCTAGACATCCACCCAACCTAGTTATACTGACATTATCTGAACTACGTCACTTCCCTGGGTGATAATTACTACGTCCGCTAGATGGGGTAAATGTAACCATAGGTCATTTTTGCTAGCTGAATTATCAACCTATACTATCGTTTTTCTTGTGAGGATGGGCTGACTGCTACACATTGTCTTACATCTCCTGCTGCAGCCATTACCCCAGGTAAAGGTGCAGAGTAAGGGAATTTGCAGTATTCATTTGGTAGTAGGTGGGGGCCACACGTCCAGCCACCTGGAGTAGGTGGTCATTAATAATGCCATCTTTATGTAAATAGCTTCCAAAACAGCTTGCTGGAAGACAGAGGGGAATCTGGGTTGTAAAGAAAGATGGATTTAGAGAAATCTAAACGACTTTTGGTGAATAAAATGTCACAGATATGTTTAGAATAGACTTAGTAGACTCAGCATAGACTCCGAGTCAAAAAAGACCATAATTCCAGATTTTTAAACCTAACCAGACCTTAACCATAACACTGTCACATCATAAAACATCATTATTTTTGATTGATTGATTTGTTATGCTTTTGGAAAGCATAGGCAAATTATGTTGTCCTGCTGATTTCTGCCAGTAGGGTCACTAATGTGTCATTCTAGAGTAACATGGTCAAACAGTGTATTTGGTCATTTAATTTAGTGGACTTGTGAGTGTGAGTGTTGTGAGTTTTGATACAAGTTGTGTCAGTCAACAGGTCAACTTAGTCTGGTAATATTTTTCACTGTGATAAAGAGTGAACACTCAACACCATAGCTCTGTGTTTGCTTTACACACACAGCTGTCCAACATGTGTGGCAGTTATTCCTGACTATAAACATGCTTCTTGACTCAGGTGCTCAGAAAGCAAATGTAAAGCTGTCACTAAACATAATCAAAATGGACAATGGTGTACAATGTCATATTATGACTTTGCCATATTCAAACACACATCACCCATGTAAATGCACCAAAGATTCAGACCATGCAGTCAAATATGAGTATTCACCAAGTTGGATAAAGATGACATATTTCCCTGTCTGCTCCATGAACACATCAGCTTGCATGAATGTCTAAACCCTGGAGGAGGGGTCATCAGTTAGTGACAGTAAGTGGGTCAGTCCATTCTGCAGGGTGCATGGGTGGGCGTGCAGACCACCCAGACCCTGACACACCCACAGGATGAGCAGAGAGAAGTGTGTGTGTGTGTGAGTGTGTGTGTGTGTCAGAGAGTGGGGTGGGGTTTAGGAGATGTATAGAGGTGCTATACCCAAATGACAAGCCCACTGGTCTCATGGCAAGGCACAATTAATGACCCGTGCCAACATTACAGGATGAAAAATCCCCACTGTCCGAGTATCGCCCGCCCAGCCTGGCAACTGGAATTCTTCATTAGGTCTGGCAATGGAAAAGAGAGTGTGTGTTGTGTGTGTATCATATTTGGAGTGATACTTAGAAAAAATATAAGACAGTATAATGTACATTGCATTGCTGGAAATATAAATATTCTAATTGTAACCCAAATACAGAACAAACAAAAATTCACATATAGGCTTCTGTAAAAATGTGTTATGAAATAGTGGTTTGTACCTATCTTATCTATGTGAGTGTATTTAGCGCAGATATGTTTAAGAGCCTCATGGGAAGAGATAGTGGGCGATATTTTTATGTTTTGTTTTTACGTTTTTATGCTGCTCACATCATAGTCACTGGGACTAATTTCTGCTGAATAAATGGTTGCTAAAAAAACAGTTGACAGTTGGATTATCTTGAGTAAACAGTGCATTGTTTCTGTAAATGTACACTGCTGTTAACTCTTACAAATGTTATTTTTTAATGCTTTGAGCAGCACAATTAAAACGCCATTCATCTAACTGGTACTGGTGCAGTGACATGCAAGAAGATATCTCCAAACTGAAACTGTTTTGTTGGCTGAAAACCTGCTTGTTGCATGTATCCAAGGAAAACTACAGTATATGACATAAGTAACAGCTTTCTCTTACAACACACACTGTATTTGCTAAAGTTGGGGATGGCAGATTCTGCTTAGGCCCCAGAATGGCATGTTCTGGCCCTTGCTGCTGATACCTGCTTCAAATTCATCAAACCTTCCTGTGGCACAGTCAAATATCCCTTCAGTCCAGACTGACAACCAAACAACCAACCACTGTGCGTCATCCAAATTCTCACCTCGTCATTTTACAAGCCACAGAGCCAGGATAAACAAATCGAACCAATCTCATGCGTGGAAATCGCTCTCAAAATAACAACTGCGAACGTATAAATGTATTATCTTCACCCTCCAAATCCAATTTATTTCATGCATATCTTACCATCTAAATTGAATACAGCACGTAGCTTGTGCGGGAAATCACTTTGAAAAGACTTGCCTTATCTTATCGCCTGGCCCTATCTTATCCTGGGCATCTCGCTTTCTAACCAGGCAGAGGCGTCAAAGTGTGCAGGGCTCTGCTGAGGGTTGTCTCGCTGTGTTTTCATTGGTCTGTTCACACAAAACGTTTCACCAGATCCATCCAAAGCACTGTAAACTTTTAAAGGAGCCTCCCCTCAGTGTTAATTGACATTTATGAAGTTAACACATTTTTAATTAAGGGCAATTATCAGATTATAGAGGCCTTTTAATTACCACATGGCCAGATATACTTAGAGGAAATATTGGGCATATTGCTAGAAAGTGATTGTTTAAAAAATCATAATTTAGGCTTGAGAAAGAAAGAAAAAAATAATTATTTAAAGAGTAACTTCTGTCACTGTGGACGGTACTTAATAAAAGTTATGTCAGACTTTCCTGGATATTGACATCTGCCCTCAGGTACAACCCTAAAACTGTTTCATAAATGGATTATATTCTTGAACGAATTAAAGAAATAAAGAAAACATATTAAAAATATATTAGGCTGTGTTTCCCCTAATCATAACAGTGCTGAAAAAAACTGGCTCATGGTTGAACCTAATTGCTGACCCTTAATTTACAGGGTGTTGGCTTGTCCCCTCAGACAGGGAGAAACACAAAGTGTTAGTGGTAGACCAGCAGCTTTGTTTTAGTGTAGAGACCTCAAATTATCAATATCTATAATATCTATATTTTGTCCAGGGCAACATGCAAAATCATGACAACTACTGATCTCTCACTGATACTCATGAAATCTAGTATGGATGTTCATGGTCTCCAGAGGATGATTCCTAATGATTCTGGTGACCCAGTGACCTTTTCTCTAGCACCAGCATTAGGCCCAAATGTCAACTTTACATGCAAAACACTGCATCTCATAAACAGATTGCTATAAAAGACTGACAGACAGTATATAAAGATGTATATAAAGATGGACGTAGCGAGGTGTGACATGTGTTGGTTTGCATTAGAGGCAGTTTGAAGCCCAGTGTTGCAGCTTATGGTCAGTACCACATCTTTTCTGTTAGGAGCTAGGAACTTCCAAAATAAGGAGCACGGGGTGTTGCCTTTCACGCTCTGGAAACACACCCCGCTACCTTGGACCAAAGCTAGCTTACTGGGAACATTGAGCGCTGCACACTTGAGCTGATGTTAGCTACTTTAGCTTAAATTTGCTAATAGGGCAGATATTGTAGTAAAGTAAAATTAAACTTGACAGTAGTCCAACTCAGTCCCAGAGTCGGGGAGAGCAGCAGGTGAGCCAGCTGTCAATCATATCTGTCAATCAACGCCTCCACAGAAGACATCAGCTACTATAAGTCTTCAGATCTTATTAATGGCGCAATAATTTCCAAAATGACCACCAGCACACTTATTAGAGGACCTGAATTTAATGATTGAGACCATGATAATTGAAAAAAATAATTGACTTAGTATTTCTAGAGAGAAGTTGAGACTTTTTGAATGGGAGTCAGTTAGAGCTTCTAGCATCTGCATTGGCTTCAGCCTCAAGCTGTGGTAGTTGCCGCTTGCTCACATGTGAATAAACCCCTTTGATTTCAATGAACATATGACCATTTGCAAACTTTAAATTTTTACCAATAAGTTTGTAAGAATAGCTACATGATCACTTTGATGTTTGTTCAATCCAACACTGTCTTACTGTTGGGAGTAAATATGTCACAGGGCCGGAGACCTTTAACCATTTTACATTTAGAATTTGGTGGTATTAATATATAAACTCAACACCTTAAAAAAGGGGGGAAAAACAAAATGGAAATCAGCCCAACTGTATCAAGATAAAAGTGTAGCGGATGGTGTGTTCATTGTGTGTGCCAGTATATTTGTGTCTGTGTCTGTACGTGGCAGCATGTTAAGTAGTGTGAAATGTGTATCACTAATGCAGATACTGATAATATCCAGGTGAAGATAAAAGCCCACACATTCAGATGGCTGTTTGTGCTTCTGATGCAAAGGCAGACAGTGTAGGCAAACTGATACACACATATAAACACAAACACACACACACAAATAACGTAAAGATATTTTCATTCCAAACAGTTCCCAGGACTCAGCCCCCACATCCTGGCTCCCAACATGTTACAGAGCTGGTTCACTAGTTAGGTAGGGGGTTATGATGGGAGGGGGGGGGGGGGGGTTCCCACACTGAACGCTTCACAGCCCTGGTTGCTTACTGATCTACCTAAAGACTTCCTCTCTCACACTCCTGCCCGACCTTTCCCCTTCCTCCCACACTCCTCAGCCACCCCAACTCTCTGTCAGTCACATCAGCTCATACACTGAGGCATGAGAACAAAACACCCATCGCAAATGTATGTTTTGCTTAGGAACTTATTTCACACCGTACAGACTGTTCCTCATGAAAGCTGTTGTCTCCACACACAGCTTTATATACATACTGTATTATTTAGTATTGTCCTGCAGGTCACTTTTTATATTTTGGTGTAATATTACAACAACATTTTATTAATTAAAAAAACACAATTCATGAGTGTAACAGCAACTGAAATTGTCAGTGTAACTGCATAGAAGCATTTGTGGATATTATAATCTTGAATTAGGAACCACATGAGTGCAAAACACAATACCAAAGCAATACAGGAGACAATTCAGGAATTTTGAACTTTTATCTGATATGACCTGACTAGGTTTTAGGCATAATAAATCAACTTTAGAGCCATGGAAAGATATAAATCACCTGGAGAACATGCAACTCAGAGTGGACACTTCGCATCATAAGTCTGGATAAAAAGGAGGTAGATTTTATTTATGTTTAGGCTTATGATATATCAGCACAAGTTTTTGGTTTTGAGACTTGATAAATTCACATTATGCATATAAGATTTTCAGACTTACCACATGTTCAATGTAAGACATCAAATTTCACAGGTAATATCATATGGAAAAGCATCTCACATGAAATCACATACAGTACATGTATGTGGTTTTCAGACATTTCACATGTAAAATATCAGTTCTTTTAAGCCTTATCATATCATGCTCAGAGGCATTGGTGCAGGTTAGGAAATGGAGCCCCTTAAATTG
Organism: Thunnus albacares; assembly: GCF_914725855.1. NCBI lineage: Eukaryota > Metazoa > Chordata > Actinopteri > Scombriformes > Scombridae > Thunnus > Thunnus albacares. Next base: position 33,743,134 of record NC_058111.1, read on the forward strand.
TCATCTCTATTGCAGTAATGTAATATGTAATGTGATAATCTTTCATTATTGGGAATGTGCTTTCTAGATTCATTTTCAGTGTGTTTATTTATTTCCTATGTTCTTACTTTTTTTGCATGAGCTGATATAGTCATCTTGAGTGAATGAAGAAACGGGTTTATCAACTCAGCCTCTTTATGAATACGCACTGAAGAATTTTAGTGACTTCATTATTTGTTTGTCCATTCACTCAATACAGAAGTTCATGTAAGTGACTAACAGGTGTTGATAATACCTTGATGAGAGAGTCCTGACCGAAGTGATACTCTAAAGAAAAAGGAGCAGGATGAAAACTAACAGAGACAGAGGGAAAAGTTAAGTAGAAAAAGAAGAAAAAGCAGACACCAGACCAAAGTTCCTCCTGTCACTCCATTAAACAGGAGCGTCCTGCATTCCATTCCCCCCAATTCTCTCTTTCCTTCCTCATTTCCTAACCCCCCCCCCAACACACACACACACACACACACACACACACACACACACACACTCCTCCACAAATCCCTTCACACCAAACTCACTCAAAATTAAGCATGTGTGAAATTGAGGACTTTCTAATACACATGCCGCCTCTGCTCCCCACAAACACACACACCAATCCTCCCCAGGAAAAAAAAAAAAAAAAAAAAAACAGAGGTAGTGAGGTAATGAGTAAGCAGCAGATAGGAAGTGGGGTTCCTGGTCAGCATACTTGTGGCAGTGGGTGACAGGATCATTCAGAAAGGATCTAAATATCCAGTATGTGATTATCTGTTGAAGGCTAACTTCCACTCTGTCATTAAAGCTTTTATCCATGCACATCAGATAATATTGGGTAATTGGGACAACGGATATGACATGATGAGTGTCATCAAGAGATTACTTCCAAGATTTCACAAACCACAAAGACTAAAAAAAACAGAGTAAGGGTAACATGGTTACTGACTCAAATGAAAATCATACTACACAAAAATGTTGTTGTCTTCAAATGCATATTTAAAAGAAACACTGTCAAAAAACAAAATCCAGTCTATGCACTACTGTCCACACCACTAATTGATAGTTTTACACATTCTTAATAAAGAATTACTGTGTGCCTCCTTAAAATATTCCTTGTAAATGGGTAGTTCACATTTTGCCAGTGTAGTTGGTAGTTCCTCCTATGATTTACTGTGAGTAAATACAACTGAGTAACATTAGCAAATAAGTTTTGGAGGAAATGTCATGCCACCTGGACCCTCCAGGGATGATTCTGCGACTTATTCCACATTCCACATAGAGAAGTCAGAGGTAGGGAGGAGGTTAGGGTGGATGACTGGGTGTACAAACCACATGACTTCAGTATTTAACCAAGACCACAATATTTCATGTCTTTGCACCAGCAATAGATGGGGTGAGTGAGGATCACATGGCCCTCTTCACATCTTTAAAAAAGCCTTATCTTCAGCATGTGTAAATACACTGTAGCATGAAGTTACATCTCAAGCAAAAACAAGAATCAACAAGAATCTTTTTTGACATGGATCCACTGAGTCAGAATGTTGTGATTATGAGTGCAAATTCCTAATCCAGGTAATGTTTCTAAATGAAGTTTAATAGTGGATTCCTATGGAAACCAAATTTTTACAATTGCTAACACTGATTTCTCAATACTGAGTTCACTTTTTCAAAACTGTTCACAAAGTCAGCACAACAGAGGTCAATGTGGACTACACTGTGAATCATTTTTCATTGCTTTGACACAAAATTCATGAACAGCCTTCTCACTCAAAATCAACCACCACCAAAACTCTGTGTATTTACAGTCAATTTTGAACATATGTGAAAGGTTGCTCCCCTCCCTTTTAACTGGGCCCTGGTTCCCAACATTACAAGTGTTTTTGTATAATAGTCACTAATATCAGTGCAATGTTTCTGTTAATTCATCAGTCATGTTATACAAATAATGGAACACTAGGCTTCAGTTGGGTGGTTTGTGTTTTACAATGTTATATTTTGTTGAAGAGCTTCAGTGCTCCTGTGACTCTTTTTGAGAGTTTTATGTTGTTGGGGGCAGATCGTCTGCCTCATCAGTGACAGTAACAACAGGTGTGCACCATTAGCTGCATTAAGCAGTGAGTCACTCAGCTCTGTCAAGTTGAGGTAGGAAGGATAAAACTGTTCTGTGGTAAATGACACTCAAGGCTGTGTGTGTAAGATTGTAGGAAATAGTGGTGGTCAGCAGTAACAGAGAGATTCTCTATTCATGTTGTCTTATCTCACACAGGCTCCACCCTCTTTTGAAGTCTATGGATAATACAGTCCTCCAATCACACACACACAATCACCCACTGAAATTTGCATGTATGTAGCCGGCCAATCAAGACGCACCTACCGATTACTTGTGTCCCACACAGTATGAAAGGCAGATTGATCTCTGCTGCAAAGATGAGTTCACCACTTCATCCAGCCCTATGCCAATGGACACGTCGACTGCAATCTCCAAGCAGCTTCACGGATGGACGATGACGACAACCTCTTGTCTGTGTTTGCAACATCACTGACCTTCAGAAATCCATCACCAACTTCAGTTTGCCATGATTTCCCAAAGGTTATGGTCATGGCGGCAGATCGTGGAGGGCTTTCTCTGCCCCCCCATCCTGCCCAAACCGGTCAGCCAGCTTCGTGAAGGCTTTTACAGCCCAGCTCATCTGACTCAACCCAAATTTGTTTCACCTCCTCTCCTGGACATTTGGCAGTGTGTCGAAGCATCCTGGAAGGAGCCGCTGAAAATGACATCACCAATGGCAGTACTGATTTCCTGCCTGAGAGTGCAGAGCCACATGGAGACAGGCTGTCCCAGTGGGCCCCCTCCAGAAGAGGCCCTTGTAGCCCTCCTGATTCCTCACTTGGCTGGTTAGGTGGTGAGCAGGAAGCCACAGCCTCCGCTGGTACAGGATAGGGACACACTGGAATATTTCGAATAAAATATCCGGTTGGGCACACAGCTGGCCCCAGTGGCTAACATTCTGGGAGTGTTGGGCGCCGAAGAACAGGCCAGTTTTCTGGGCCGCATCTTTGGCCAGATTAATGACCTGATTCTGGGTGTTGCTACTGCCACAGGGTGGATAATGTCACTTGCTACAGTGGGCTCACGTCACGTGTGGCTGGGACTCCCCACTCTACAGAGGAAGGACAGAGAGGACCTCCTGGGAGCTACCATAGCTCCGGATGGGCTTTTTTGGTCTATTTCTTCTGTTACTCAATGCTTCCAGAGGCTGGAAGAGGAGAAGGCACACCTGCCGCCACAGCCTCCGCTGGTACAGGATAGGGACACACTGGAATATTTCGAATAAAATATCCGGTTGGGCACACAGCTGGCCCCAGTGGCTAACATTCTGGGAGTGTTGGGCGCCGAAGAACAGGCCAGTTTTCTGGGCCGCATCTTTGGCCAGATTAATGACCTGATTCTGGGTGTTGCTACTGCCACAGGGTGGATAATGTCACTTGCTACAGTGGGCTCACGTCACGTGTGGCTGGGACTCCCCACTCTACAGAGGAAGGACAGAGAGGACCTCCTGGGAGCTACCATAGCTCCGGATGGGCTTTTTTGGTCTATTTCTTCTGTTACTCAATGCTTCCAGAGGCTGGAAGAGGAGAAGGCACACCTGCCGCTCACATTCTCTTCTAGCCAGAGAGGAGAACGCCGAGAAGGAGAGCACGCAGGCAGGGCAGAGCACCGTTAGCCCCCGCTGCCTCAGCCACCGACGGCCCTCACTCAACCATGCAGTGGCCCATGCTGGAGCAAAGAGCACTGACAGACCCCCACAGAAGCTGGCATTGGCACAGGGAAGTAACTGTCAGCGAAAGGGAACATCAAATTGCTGAGGGCTATGTTCAACAGTCCCCCCAGATGTGCCAGCAGTGTTTAACCCCCCCTCCCCTTTTCCACCTTGCCAGCCCTCCATGACCATGGGATGATAGTGGCTCAGGTGGCATCATCCAGCCGGTCACAGAAGTTGCCCCTGCCTCTCTTCCCTCTGTCAGGGATGCGGACGGCAGGTGGCCTCACTCAGCTGCAGGCTGTGTGAGCCAAAAAGCTCAGTACTGAGCTAATCCATGAGTGCTATGTTAGGCTAGATGTAGTGAGAAAGAAACACATCCCATCCGACATACTGACAGTCAAGAGCAGATCTGTCTCTCACTGCGCTTGCGGGTACAGTTATTTATCAGATCAGCCAGCGTGGCTTGTCCCCACAGGTAATGGTGAGACAGTGAGCGGCATCATATCCTCACTGAGGAATAACACCTCACACCCACACATTGACCGGGAAGAGGACACTTCATTTCTGCTTAGCGTCAGCTCTGTCTCCCACTGTTTTCGCCACATCACTTCCTCCTTAGAGAATACAAAGACCAAGGAGAGGAGACACCAAATCTGCTCCACTCCCCGCCAGTTATTTCTTTTAGAAATATGGATGGTGACTGATACACTGACACAACATCTAACGCTGTGTTGTGGCAGCCGACGGTGATGCGTTCACAGACTGCTCCATTGGCTCGGCCCTTTTGATACTGGCCCCCCATGGGCCAATCTTTTGTTTATGAAAGGTTTGGCAGCAGAGGGGGCCAAATCAGAATATCACAGCTACGTGGCTACTGACCCAAGACTGCCCGTCCTCTGACACAGTTTTACGAGGCATGGCATTACAGCTGCGAGTTATTGGACTGGATGGACAAAACACTGAGACTGGGTTATTCGCTCCAGTTCTGCCACGTTCCTCCTCCATTCTTAGGCATCAAGAGGATAAATCTAGCCTCCCAAGAGGAGATGGATTCTCTGTCCAAGGATATCCAGGATCTGTTACTGAAATAGGCTGTTTCAATCATTCCCACTCACAACAGACAGAATGGGTTTTACTCCGTGTACCCCCTGATTCCCAAGAAGACAGGAGATTTCAGACTCATTTTGGATCTCCACATTCCGAACCAATGGATCACCCCAAGGACGTTCCACATACTAAGCATCAAGAGATTGCTGGAACTGGTTCAACCAGGTGACTGGTTCACCACAATCAACCTGAAAGATGCTTATTCTCACATTGAGGTGGTGCGGAAGCACAGGAACTTCCTACATTTTGCTTTCCAGGGGATAGCTTGTGAATACAACAGGCTACCGTTTGACCACTCCCTGGCTCCCTAAATGTTCAGCAAGCATGTGGACATGTCACCGAAGCTGGTGCGTGACCAGGGCATGAGTGTCTTCTTTTACTCAGACGACCTCAGTGTCATGGCCAAGTCCAAAGAATGGGCCATTTTCTGCACAGCGAGGTTGGTGCTGCATCAACTGCAAGAAGAGTTCTCCCTAGCCACAAAAGCAGGCAGAGGAGTCATGCTCGACTTGGTCAGTCTGTGGGCTGAATCCAGATGGATGACCCTGCAGCAGGCAGTTCTCAAACTGTGGTAGTTGGTGGCAGTGACAGCTTTGACTGTCATGCAGGTATTGGGGCTAATGGTGGCGGGCCATCCAGTTGTCCTACTGGGGCTCCTGCACATGCAGCACCTGCAACAGTGGTTCACAAGCTTGCATTTGGATCCCAAGAGGCACAAGCACTGCTTGGTGAACATTCCCCCATCAGTGCGGGAAGAGGGAAGTGTTATTGGGGTCTCCACAGCATCTACTGACAAGAACACCGCTGGGTCAAATGACCTCCTACATAGTGATGTTCACAAATGCATCCCTGACAGGTTGAGGGGGCACCTGTCTGGGGGGAGTGATAGGTAGTGTGTGGCCTTCAGGGGAAAACCGACACATGATCCTCCTCAAACTTCAAGCAACACCGCCTGACTCTGGTTCAGGGGAGACATGTGTTGGTGAGAACAGACAACCGTATCACTGTTGCCTACATCAACAGGAGAACCTGTTGGTGTGGGCCTCAGAGCACCTCCTGTCTCTGAGGGCCCTCTACATTCTGGGTCTGGAGAAGGTGGTGCAGCAGATTTTGAACCAGTTTGGGAGAGTGAAAGTGGACCTGTTCACCAGTTGAAACAACACCAATTGCCCACTCTGGTTCTCCCTGATGCCACAGGACGAACCACCCATGGGTATGGACACATTTGCACACATGCCATGGCCAAGGAGGCTGCTTTATGCCTCTCCTCCTTTTCATCTCATTCCCCCTCTGCTGGAGAGAGTGAGACAAGAGCGACTGTTGGTCATCCTGATAGCCCTAGTCTGCCGATCGGCACTGTGGTACAAAGAGATGACCCAGATGTTGGTGGCCCAGTCCTGGACCATTCCCCAAGTGTGGGGGGCTTTGTCCCAGGAGGCGGGCTCAATAGACGAGCTTCCCACCTTGGGCCAACCTCTTGAGGCTTGGCTCCTGAGATGGACCGGCGGATGCGGGCTGGACTGTTTGTACAGGTGGTGCAGACCATCCAAGCGGTGAAAGCAGGATCCACTATTGCTTGCTACAAAACTAAGTGGTTGGGATTCCAATGCTGGTGTAAGGAAAGGAGACTAGAATCTCTGACATGTGCAGTGGGAGAGGTTCTCTCCCTCCTACAATGTCTGATGGACAAAGGGTTGTCTCATACAACTGTTCAAGTGTATACAGCAGCTGTTTCCTCCTGTCATGAGGGTTTGGTGACAGACCTCTCTTTGCCAAACCCCTTGTGAAACATTTCTTACAGCGGGCTAGGAGACAACGCCCGGTAATGTGTATCTCCACCCTCCAGTTGGAACTGCATTGGTGCTTGAGGCCCTGGTGAGTGATCCCTATGAACCTCTGGAGCGTTCCTCTCTGAAGGCATTGTCATTCAAGACAGCTTTGCTGCTTGCACTGACCTCAGCTAAGAGAGTGAGTGAATTGTGTGCCCTGTTGGTTCACCCTAGTTGCTGCTTTGCGGTGAGCACAGTGGTGCTACTCTCAGACCGAACCCCTCCTTTGTTCCTAAGAACACAGGGAGGTCGAGAATTTAGGTTGAGAACTACTCAGCTAGAGGCAGTTTGTCCTCCACCTCATATGGACGCCAGGGAGGCAAAACTGCATCTCTTGTGCCTAGTACGTGCGTTGGCATGTTATGTTGAATGCACAGGCCCCTTTCAATGCACTGAGCAGCTGTTTGTGTGCTATGGTAAGGGAGTGGCCAGTAAAGCCCTATTCAAGAGGCACCTAGTTAGTTGGCTTTGTGAGTGCATCTCCCAAGCTTAAAGGCAGGCGGGTAAGGACTCTCCCACTGTGGTCTGAGTGCATTCTACATGTGGTGTAGCAGTGTCTAGCAGGTTCTATCTCTTGGACATCTCTCTTCCAGTCACAGAGTGATTTACGGTCACTTTTTCCTCCACCTTTCTCTCCATTCCTCAACCCCATACAGGAGTTCTTTTCCTCATGGAGGTGGAAAGTTTATGACCATCAGCCAAAAGATCAGATATCCCTCTTGGACGCAATGAATGCTGAATGTCTGGACATATCTACTAGGGATGTGCAGAGGGTCCTGTATTCGTGTTTGTATCTGTATTTGTTGAGGCAGCAAAATTATTTGTATTTGTATTTGAATAAAAGTGGAAAGAGGCTTAAAAATCCTGTTTTGTTTTTATTACGCTTTTAAGTTAGAAAATTAAAGCGTCACAATAAGTATTCATGAATAAACTACCTTATAGAGGATATCCTCACACTGGGACTCAAACTGGAGTCTCCCAGATCATACACGACTACACTGACTACTGAGCAAAAACTTTACTCATTGCCTCATTGCAGACAGACCTCTACCTATTTATACACCCATATCACAGAGACAGCACACCATGCAACATGTGGGGAAGAACTTCAAAGGTGATTATTGCTTTGCACTTTTCATTTATTGCCTATTTTTTACAACCTAACTTTGTAGAAAGGAGAAGGGGATTATGGGGTTATGGAGAGTCCCTTGGGAGCACTTCGCATTTGTCAGTAGCTCAGTTTTATCTCTGGGGAACACCCCCAACTCTGGGAGTGAAATTAGGAAAATTAGGAAATGTGCGTCATGTAGTAGGTGGATGTGACTCTCCTCGTTGAGACCTGCTGATAGACGTAACAGTGGAGCAGAGGACAGAGAATGAGATAGTGCTGTAAACGACCTGCGTGCTGGTATTTGACATGTTTTTTTTTTCTTTGCAAATACAAGTAATTTTTAAAATTTTTTGTATGAAACAAATATTAGTAAAAAAACACTATTTGTGCTTTGTTGAATAACATATTTGTATTTGGTCACACCCCTAATATCTACAGAAAGTTGCAGGGATTGATAAGGCCTGCAGAAAGAATCTTTCCCAGATGTACTGCAGAGAGGACATAAGGTGTGTAGCTTCTTACACCCAATGAATATATATAGTTTTGTATTACATTACAGGAATTACTTTAGTTTTTTAATTTTGTGCACTTGGAATTACTTGATGCAAATGTGCATTACAATATTATGATTAATATCTGTGACATATAGTGTAAGGTATACCACAATCCACGCAATAAAGAAGTGCCATACTTTTTGTTGAAATGGAATCTTGGTTTATGCAAAATAAATACAATTTTTAAAAAAGGTACTTCAAAGACAATAGTGATACACATGCTACCTCCTGTTAGGGTTTTTTTAGGTTATTGTGTAATGAGTAACTGTAAATGTTTCTGTTGGGAGACAAATGTTCTGGTACAAGAGTTGATCCTGAGATATGGATGAAGAGTTTTGGTTGCATTAATGGATTTTGGATGTGAGATTAATTGTTGTGCTTTGTTGTTGTCATAATTAGTTGTGCCGAGACTCAGTGGAGAGAACTGTCTGAAGAGTTTTGAAAAAGTGAAGGCAGTAGAGAGAAATGTGTGTCAACAACTGTAAAAAGCTGTAAGAGCCTTGCACTCTGTAAAGTCATCAGCTGTGTGGCCTTGGTCTTATTCATTCTCACTCAACAAATAGAGCCAATCCACTCAGCCTCTCTTGTCCCATGGTGCACTGCAAATACAGTAGTTTTAATGAGGTACTTTGAGTTAAGAGAATGGGCACTCAGTCATCATGACCGGGTCAGGAATGCAGGAGTTTTACTGTAGGTGATGGCACCTGATTCTTATTTGTCGAAGTGTGTTCCAAAGTGCTCTGAGCTCTGGTGCTGAACTGTGCAATCATTTTCCAATTGTGAGCCTGAGGACTGCAGTGGCTAATGAGGTAGTGTTGGGTGTGTGTGTCTTGTTGCACTGCATGCATGAAACTGTAACTCTAAAATGTGTGTAGTATCATTGTGGATGTCCCATGGGCCCAAGTGTTGCTGCAACACCATCATCCATTTGCTCTGACAGTGCTTTAGTCTCAACTGCTTTTCATTGAGGTTTTTCTTCTATTGTTCAGCATATTTGAATGAGAGGTCACCTTATGTTCACACATAAAGTAGTAGAAAAAGTAGAAGTAGAGAAAAGTAGAGAAAAAATAGAATAAAATTTAAGAAATAAAGAAATGTTACAAAATGTAAATTATCTTTTTCTTTTTTTTGCTTTTTGTTTGCCTTTTCGACAAAATGCAAAAGTTTCCAATAATAACCAATATGGCTCAATTACAGGGAAATATGTGCACCCATAAACTGAGTGTACCAAGACAATAACCTATACAGAGCAGTGGTCACTCTGGCCACAAATGGCAATTGCAGGATAGTGGGGTGTTGAATTTGTCTTAATTTTTCTAAAGTTTTACTGCCCTGTCTCCTGGGAGATAGGGCTAATGAACCCATTTAGAAGATAGCTACACAAAGAGTGGAAAGTTAAAATACTTTTTTGTGGAATTTTAAAATTTCATGTATTAGGTTTTGAAAGCAGTATGTGTTTATGCAAATATGAAGACAATTCACCATAATAAAACACATTGACAATGCAAAAGTTTATGTTTTCACTTATATTCACAAGAATATATTATAATCCCTGGTACATGGTTTTGTAGCCCTGGACCAACAATCATGTTATCTTGTCCAGTAGGCTGATGTTACCTGCATTTATTCTAACATCAACCAGTTTAGCCTTTCATTTATTCGGCACATTTTTAAAAGTATTTTCTTTCACTCCTAACATAACACAATACAAGAAAAAATATTTTGCTAGCTTTTGGGACTGACCATTGGCTGTTACTTGACAAAGAACAATGTGCTAACGCTACATGAAGGGACTTCCTTAATCTGAATTCATGTTCTTGTACTCATGCTCTGATGGACTTGTGAAATGTAAGTAAGTCATGGCCCAAGTACTGTTCCAATTCAAAGTCAACATCTAGCCAAGTACAGTCCAAATGACCAGAAGTTCTTGCTCTTACTTTAGGAGTTGACTTGTGTGGACTTGGGGTAGACAACTGTCCCAGCATGCATTTCACATTGGCCAGTGGTGATGGTGGAGAATTTCAGCCAGGCTCATAACCGTTTATGTGCTAGAACCTTTATTATGTCACTAAATTAAATTTTGATCTTTTCAATTACATTTCAAGCATGGTTGATTTATCAAAATAATTCATGTTTGAAAATTTGAGATGGTTTGAGATGGTCTCAGCGGCTTACAGGCTGGCATGAGATGATTGGTGGACTTTTGGCTCTTATATGTACAGATCTTGCCACACTTAAATAAAAATGAAGAAACATATATTAATGAGAATGAGCAGAAGCATTGTGGTGTGTATTGCATTTTATTGTAAATATATAGTAGAGTGAAGATAACAGGTGCATATGTTGACCACATCTCACAGTAAAAGCGGTTGAAAAGTACTTTAGGAGCGATCTGGAAAAATCAGGTTTCAAGAAGTTACAGGGTATGTTAAGAAAATATCTAACATGGTAAAAAAAAAATTTCATTGTGACTTTAATAAACTGATATTTAACACACTGTGACCAGTTTAGGTCATGCAAAACCAGCTGAATAACGCTGTCTAACAGTCAAACTGAGTGTCTGGCGTTATAGTCAAGTATCAGGCATTAAACAGCTCCATTCTCTCTTCACCCATGACGTGTTTCAGAGTCTACAAATCATCAGAAATCTTTGACATTATCTCTGCTATTGTCTTCCATCACACACACACACGCACACTCTGTCTATGTGATTCGGCTGAGTTGAGAGCAGACATTTGCTCGGTGTGAGGGCCATCACCATAGTATTCCTTTGTTTGCTGCACATGACACACTCCCTCTCCCACTGTGTGGTAATATGGCTATTTTCTCAGTCAATTTGCCACTCTCAGCATCCAAGCACATGCAAATATGTAAGATGATACCGATTGGGGAATAGTGCTTGGCTGTAAAATGTGTACCAACTGTTTAAGTCTAGGTTATTGTTGGGCAGGGGTGCTGGTAGTGTTTTGAATTCATGCCCTGCTTTGAGGGGAGTGAAAAATTTATATGAAATCATGCCAACAAAGAACAAAAGGATCAAGATGATTGTTTGAATTTCAAGTTCATGCATTTTTATTCTCTGCTTGTTCCAGAGGTCCAATTTTAACTAACTCTTCTTCACCTTTGTTAGTATAAACTACAACTTTCATGTTTGTTTTTATGCACTAAAGCTGTTTTATTTTTGTTTGATGTTGGAACATACAACCATGTTGGAGGTGCCACCACAAGGAATCCAACTTGACTGCAAAGGTCGACAAAAATTTTACCTCTGTGTCACCCAGGTAAATTAATCTTTAAAATCAAGTTTATTCCCTTTAGCTTATCAAATCAGAAAACCCTTTCCTGGTGTAACCCAGGATAGGGTTAATGATTTTTCAAGTCTGTCAGGTGAAACAGGGTTTTTTTTCAGTAATCATCCCTCCTGTTTATAGTAACCATTAAAAGGTACCTTCCTCATGTGCTTTCAGTGTAAGTGATGGTAGACAAAATCCACAGTCCTTGTTTAATGTGAAAATGTATTCAAAAGTTTATCTGGAGTTAATACAAGACTTCAACAACCTTCTGAGTTAGTGAAATCAAAACTGGATATCTTCCAAAGTTAATCTACTAGACTCTCTAGACTGTTACTTTGGAAGATAGTAGATAGTAATTTGACTAACCCAGATGGCTGAAGCCTCATATTAGCTTCGGATCAACTTTGGAATACATTTTTGCACAAAACCAGACCTGTGGATTTTGTCCCGCATCACTTACATTGAAAGCACATGAGGAGAGGATCTTCTAATGGTCAATATAAACAGGAGGAATGATTAAAGTTTATCTGAAGCTAATATGAGGCTTCAGCCATCCAGATTAGTCAGATTGAGTGGATATCTTTCAAAGTCACAGCCTTTTTGGTACAAAGTTCTCTCTTTTTGTTACAATATTTCCACTGCTGCTGCAAGGAAACATTGTCTGCAAAACTACAAAGGTGGGATTCTATGCCAAAAAGACTTTGACACTAGAAGACATCAATTTGATTTCACTAAGCTTTAGGTAAACTTTTGAATACATCTTTGCAAAACAGACCTGTGGATTTTGTCCACCATCACTTGCACCGAAAGCACATTTGGAAGGGATGTCTTAATGGTCAGTATATGAACAGGTGGAAGGATTACAGCAAAAAAAAAAAAAAACAGTTTCAATAATCATATGAGCAACTGCAGACTTGAGAGAAAAATTGTGGACCTACCCTTTAAGGTGACTCTCAAGATTCAGAAGAAAGCAGGAAGCACATTATCTACAGTCCTACTGCTATATAGCAAACTGATACCCACTGATACTGCTTATACTCAAGCAAGTTTCAAATTCTATGCTGGATTTAAATCAATGGAAACCAGTAAGGGAAGATGCATGCAAAAAAATTGCTTTGCAGTGGTGGTCAAACAGATGACTGGACTGGTGAAGGTAATTTTCCCTGCAACCTCCATGTTTTCTACAGTTGTGCATTTTTATTTATTTTTTCTTAATAAGACCAGTTTACAACAATAAATTAGATAATATAACATAAATTAATCATTTTCAAATAAACAGTGTATGTGTAACAGTTGCACACTGGAATGACATACTCACTGTTTTTTTGTTTTTTTTCCTGGAGAAACTAAGAAAACATTATCCCTGAAATGACTCATCTGAATATATCTAAAATTGTACAATTCATATCTCATTTATTTCTGTGGTCATAAAACAACAGCTGTCTGTTCAGAACCAGCTGGATGGAAGACTTTAATTCTGCTTGGTTAATCAGAACTCCGTCCTTCTACTTGTTGCAAAAGTAAAAAGTCTAAGTGTGACATAATTTTTGTTGGGAGACAAATGTCAAGAGTGTTGATCAGCTGAGCATGAAAGAAGACTTAATCCTTGAAGGGTGGAAAAAAGCTGTGGAGCACTGCTACTGCCCTCTGCCATGACTGTTGAAGCACACCACTTTATTGCAGAAAGACTGCACCCTGCACTTGCGTGCTCATGTATGTGTAGGGAGACAGTAGACAGTTGGGAAAAAGTAAAAGTTGATTAAAAAAACTGTATTGCCAGCTCTTTTGCAAAAACTGAAACAGTCCCATTCTACACCACATTCAGGTGTACACAGACTTAAACACAAACACACAGCTGCTGAAACAAATTCAGCATCTCCTATGTGTGCTGCTGACAATACAGTGAAGATGCTAGCCTCCACTGTGCATACTTAAGCACTACAAATAAAGAAGATCACTGCTTGTGTTACAGTCCATATTACATCAGACTTATCCTGATGCCAAAGATCATAAGCAGAGTGACCGCGGGGGCAGAGGGTGAGATCTCCCCAGGGTCCAGGCTGGGGACGTAGCGTGCGACCCAACTTGGCAGCGCAGCAGGAACAGTAATTTTTTCTATTCATTCTCTATGGTAGTTCTTATCACTACAGATGCAGTCTTCCCTTGGTCTACAATGTGGATTGCAATGGCAGAGTGGCGCTGTCTGTACAGGAAGTGAAGACTGCAGAAGCAGCAATTCAAAGTTTACTAACTTTTGACTAACTAACTGACTAACCGACTGAAAACTTCAGCCAAAATATGAGATATTTGTGTCTTCTTTTGTTTGTGTTGAATGAAATTTGAAAGACCAAGTTTCAGCCGTCTGAGGCTCATTAAGAGCTGTTTGCGTTCATGCATGGATTAGGCCAGACTATCCAAACTCATTTTGCTGTTTGTTAAGTGGGACATAAACATTGACAAAGACAAAGTGGTCGGCAGGTTTGCCATGATGAGGGATGAAGAGGATGAAGTTTTAACAAGGGACTGTAATATGTACAAAGTTTGTTAAACTATTCGGATTATTTTGTTCTGTAGAGGATGGTGGAATACACAAATGGAATACACTAAACTACAGGCTGAGCAGGGACAGCAATTGTTTAGTGAAACTACTATGATTAGTCTTTATTAACTTGACTTTTGGTTCGAAGAAATCAGTCAGAATGTTTGATCTGTTGATTAATCTGTTGTTTAACTCCATGCTTACTGCATCTCAGCACCTGGCTGTGTTACTGCCTGTGGTGTTGTAGACTTGTAGACTCTCTACTTTATGTTTGAATAGGCCTTGTATAGTGTTGTAGACCGTGGAATCTATTTTATGTTTATGCTATTCCTGTGTAAGAAATACATGCTATTGAGACACCTGGCCTGTCGCTGTCTAATGGCGGTGGTGCTGAACCGTTCTTCAATTTTATTCTATTCAGTTCTATAATATAATACTATGAGGAAAACAGATCGTGTAAGCTGTGCTCCACAAAATCCTGAAACATTTTGGTGTACAGATGATCACATTCAGAATGATTGTTAAATATCAATGATATTAAGTTTACCCAACTTTGCCTAAACTTGGAAAAGACAGCAAGAAGAACATTTCATAAATGATTCATAACACATATATAATATATAATGTAGTTTTAAGCAGAGAGGTGTTCAGTATTTGGTAACAGCTATAACTCCTCCTGTGGGCACCGTATGTGGAGGCTGCTATATAACTAGATCATGAATGACTATATAGAAAAACACAGTTGTAATAACATAAAATATATCATCATAGATGAGGTTAGAATTGACACTGTACATGAATAAACACGTAAAATGTCCTTATAACTACTTACAGCTTCATTATAGTGCTACAAACCATTTCTTAACTGCTTATAAATGCTAAAAAGGGGAACTTACTGACTATGTTTTTTTAGTACATCTTTTATCAGATTTCTCTAATAGGTTACCATGTCACTGTGCAATGAAAACTAGGCAACTTCAAAACTGGTGATTTTGAAATTTTCAGGTAAACTGAAGGATTAAATATCCCTGTGAGTTGAGAAAATTGAGTTGAAAAAAAAGAGACTTTTATAAACTAAATAAACCATTTAAAAAGGATTTTCTGGAAAAAAGCACTGTGACAAAGAATACAGAGCTGTTTCATTAAAGGTTTATGTTTTGAAGACATGTTTTTTATAATACAGACACAATGATTTATTTATAATTTCTGAATCTTGTTGTTGACACAAAAACCTGATTTGCAGAATCATTTGAAAACGTATTTGGCATTTTGAAGTTTGATTCTTATATCAAACAGTCACTCAAAGATGACTGTTAATACATAACCAGTATCAGCAAACACCTAATATATGTCTACACACACACAGACATACACACAGATATACACACACTCCTTCCCCACACCGCCCCCTACTGCTCAGGTACACCCTCCTGACTTGGTCCCCCCCAGTTGCTAGGCAACGTGTTCCTTTTGCGGACACCCACCTGCCTTCAGGCTTCAGCGCTCTAAATTTGGTCTTAATTGCAAATTGAGTGGGAGAGCAGGCCAACGCTGGCTGAATGAGAAGCAGGCAGCCGAGGCTCCGGCTGCGGCCATGGAACCGACTGAGCTGCAAAGAAGTGACAGAGACAGTCAGAAGAGACACGACAGAGCAGAGCTGAACAGGGACGTGCAGGTTTAGATGTGCACAAAGGCACTCATGCACAGTGACGTCGAAGTGGAAAACACAAAAAAACGCAATTCAAAAGTTTGTGTTCTTGAAGAAATAGAAAACGTTACGGTAAAAGTACTTGGGAGTATTATGTTGGTGCACTTGTCCTGCTACTAGGTTAATAGCAACATGATGTGCTGAAAATGTCTAGTACATTTTAGATATCAGCTTGGTGTCAAGAGTTCAGTCTTTATTTTGAGACTGATCATCACTCTTTTTTGTGTGTATGTATCTATACTTTGATTTGGAAGCTTTGAAAGCAAATCCAATATTTTTAACTGAAAGATAAGGGTTATGAAATGTTAACTTATAAAACAAGGACAAAATGTGACAAAATATACAGGAATTTTACCTGATAGACAATTTGCATATCATTAACTACACTATGCCACACAGTTACTACACCAGGGGCCAGATGCATAAAACTCTGAGTAGATTCATGACTAAAACTGTGTGTATGCACAAAGACAGAAATATACATACGCATTTTTTTCATCAGATTTATAAAGCTGCATATGCATGGCTCTGTTTTATACATCTCAGTCATTGTAGAACTGGACACACGTGCACAAGCCTCGTTTCCACTCCCACAATTAGCCATAAATGGATGAAGACGCCCTTAACCAGCCATTTTCATATGAAGTTGCCGCCTGCTCCACCGGTCTGTAGTCCTGCCAATGAAACAAACTGGAAAGAAGAAGTGCATTTTCACCGACTGTGTTGCACCGGTGAGGTTCTCCAGCAGAAGAACAGCTATCATTACGCACGACCATTACGCCTATCTGGCTTTTCATACTGTCCATATCATTAATTCATCACATGGAGCTGTAAATCATCGTTGGCAGTGATATTTCAGAAATGTAATCAATGATTAGTTTGTAGCACTCATAAATCACACAATCAGTGCAGCTGGTTGTCAACCTAAATGAACAATGTTTTACTAAAAGATTCTGTCTCTCACCTTATATTTCATCTGCACCTCATCACATCACCCTCAGATCGCTTTAGAAAAACATGTGTACACCTGGTCTGAAGAACGTGTGAGGTGAGCACATTCTCATCTCACATTCAGTTTTTATAAATACCAGTTTATGTGTGGGAAATTGCTTATGCATGGTTTTTGTGTGTATACGTCGTTTATCCATGTGGGCCCAGGTCTGTTCACAGTCAAGAGAGTGGCTAGTGGTCATCTTCATTGTACTTCAGCTTGGCATCGAGAACTCAGACACCTGCCTTATTTTAGAAACAGATTATCATCTATTTTTTGGCTTCTTACTTTGTTTTTTGCAAGCTTTTGACAAAAACCCAATTAAGGAATTTCAAAAATAATCCAAAATTGTTAAAGAAAAAAAAAGAGTTGTATGGATACATGTTGACAATTTGTGCTAACAGTCAATTTCACTGCACGAATGATACATAATTTGTGGCTACTTTCCTTCAAATACAAGAAGATTGGACTAAATACTATATAGACAGTATTCATTTCTCTAGTTAAGTGTGACATGTACTCAACTTTTCAATTGAAATGACATAACTACACATGCCTTTATCCTTTAATCCATATCCTTTAATGTTAACAGCCAGGGAGTATAGATGAAAATTTACCTTCCAGTTCAATTCGGACTCATTAATAGTTTTCTCTTTTCTGTTGATAAGCATTGTCCTGACAAGAGCAAATAAAGTAAACTAAATCCTGCTCTAAGACTGTTTGATACATACTATGATAATATACTAATACTAATATGAAGTACATATTTATATCAGTATAAAATGGTCAATTATCCCATATTAAAAGCATACTGTTGATCATTAAACAGAAGTGCATGGTGGTTTAAAAACAGTTTAAATATGGAATAAAACAACATACAGTGTATTACAAAGTGTGCAAAGGAGCATAAAAACATACATCATGCACAAGACAGCACAGTACCCACCGATTAATAATAGACACATGGTAATATGCTACAATCAACATGGAGCTAGGACAAATTATTAAAAAAGATAATACGAAAAGATGCAAGGAAAGAATTAGCAGAGAAGTGATCAAGACAGCTGAACATTTGAAATCTTCAAATCACAAAACTTTCCTGCCTTTTTTGAAGTCTTCTCCACCTGAAGTATTACAGAGATACATCGACAGGCAAAAAACTCTTAAGAGAGCACATATCGGAGAAGGGCTCCGTTCGCTCAATTCAATTACCACAGCCCTATACACAATCCACAGGAGACAACGGTGCACCGGATGCTCATTTCAACTCCTCTTTCCCCAAATCC
The DNA here is from genome assembly GCF_914725855.1 of Thunnus albacares. Classification (NCBI taxonomy): domain Eukaryota; kingdom Metazoa; phylum Chordata; class Actinopteri; order Scombriformes; family Scombridae; genus Thunnus; species Thunnus albacares. Next base: position 33,761,331 of record NC_058111.1, read on the forward strand.
CCATAGAAATCTCCTTTGGTCGGACAATGCACTTTTTCCCATTTGAAAAAAAAGAAAGAAAATCAATATCTGGTTTCAATACATGTGGAAGCCGATCAATATCAGCCCTGGCTCTCTTTTTCTCTGCCACGCTCTTTCTCCAGTTTTCCCTCCATCTCTGGCAAATGGTAAATAGAAACAATAGTGTATGGTTATTGGGAGGTCAGGGTGCAGCCGGAGGAGAGAATAAGGCTGCTGATGAGAGTGCTTGAGCTGGAATCACAGGCATCAATGGCGTTAACCTCTCTGTGGAACAGCGTGGACAAAAGAGCTGGAGGGACTCACACACACACACACAGGAAAACACATGCACATTTAACCTGCACAGTAGAGAAAATGACATGTTTAGGCCTCTGTGTGATTTGGCTGTTTTGGGGGCTTGATGAAGACTCCATCAGCCTGTTAGGACTGAAGAACCCCTGCCACAGAGATGAGATGGAGATGGAGATAGTAGAATCAGTCAGTATGACTGAACAGGGTACAACAATGCAGCATAACATATCTTAACATTTTGTATCTGGTGCGAAAGTTGCCAGTAGCTGGAACACAAGCACCCAGTTGAGCTCAATTCACCGACTTTGCCTTAGTTACGTATATCTGCAAGGCACCATGGTCACTTTTAATTCTTAAAATCTGATATAGTGCAAACAAGTCAAGGATAAATAATCTGCAAAATACATAATCCTATGACATTGTTTGTTGGGGGTGGGGGGGTCAAACTATGGTTCCTACATTTCCTTAGTCTTGCGATTCCAGACAATCGGAGATTACCAAAGTCTGGTGGGCGCAAACAAACCTACGCCCCTCACATTTTGTCAAGGACATGCCTTACTGAAGATGTTGTTCTCCCTCCATTTTCATCTGTAATTATTGTGGATTGATTCTGCAATGCAGACTTTTTTTTGTTTTTTTTTAAGCTCTCTATAATTTTTTAACATCAAAAAAACTGTGGAGAATTCCAAAAATGTTCCAGTATTGCCCATAACGCAATGTGACTGCCAAAAGTTTGGTCAGAGATTTGGGTGTGGTATGCTAGTAGTGCCTAATGTAGCCTGGAGCTGCTAGCCTCAGGCAGAGATGAGGAGCAGGCTACACAGGTCTGGTAACTTTACTTCTTTCTCACTACACACCCTCAGATTTTTTTAAAATTTCAAACCTGTAGTTTTCAACTCCAGCCAACACTGACTCAAGTGACATCACTTGAGGCAGTTTATCAGATTTCACACTGCTCCCTTTGGAGACACAAGAGGCTTTATACTACTTTTTTTTCACAAAGTACTCCCCAACACCTGGAAACACTTTGATGTGGAAAATTAGTGGAATTCCCTGTTAATACAAATTCATGAAAACACTAGTACATATAAAGTGTCCTCAAGCAAAAAGCCATTTTGACATTTGCTTTTTGCATGCAAACATAATTAGGAGCAAATTTCTTGTTGCAGACATAACAGTCTCTAAAGTCACATCAGACATGCACATCCGTTATATCCATACTGTCTCCAGACTGTCTCTGCCAGGCTGAGTAACATCAAAAATGCAAGGAAAGATAAATTCAAGCATGCAACATGAGGTTTATACAGGAAGAAAAATGTTTTGTTTTTATTTATTGATTAATTTATTTGACCCATGACCATTGTAGCTACATGCCCACAATGAAACCAGACGGCTTCTTATGACAGTGGGGGTCTTGATCAAACATTAAACAGTCGATATAGTCCAGACTGAAGGGTCATTCTTGACAGTATAACAGTATGACAAAACAATCTCAAAAATCTTGCTCCAGGACAGATACTAAATGGACCTGTTGGTGAGATTTTCAAGCATGACCTTTAAATCTCAACTTTTAGCCAACATGGGCAAGAAGTTCTTAAAGTAAAAATGGATATCTGAACATCTTAAAAGCCTTGACAAGTGGGTAAACGCCACCTGGTTAGGAAGACTGTGTGATACGATTGAAAGCTCCAGAAGGCTTGTAAGGGGCCAAGTTCCCTTTAGATGTTACTTCTATGTGATGACTTTCATCACATTTCACTGTTTGCACCGCAGGACTGAAAACGAAAATATCAAGCATGTTTGACAAAGACAACCCAGAGGAGGTTAGAAACACAGACGACAATTAAAGTTGAGATGCCTGACCCTCTCACAGCCCCACAGCAAGGAGTGTGGAGGCTTCTTATTGACCCTGCTGACCTGCTGAATCTGAAATCTTACAGTGAACGATTGACCTTAACTGGTGGTCATCACAAATACCAACAACTTTCTTGAGTGCTTCTTCTGCAGATGGCAAAAAAGCCTTTACTTTATAGTAAGTGTTTCAGTAGCATATCTGTCTGGATGTAAAACCCGAGAGCGATGCAGTGAACAGACAGACAGGCTGTTCTAAATAGTCTTTTGAGAGCTGCAGGATGGGTGCCAGCCAGCCTGGGCATCATGTGGTCTCCCTCTCAGCCCAACAAGGACCCCTCTCATCCTGCCTGTTGTAGCAGTAAGAGGGGCAGGAGGGGGGGACACAGTGGGGGCCCTACGAAGATCTATGGGACCCTATGGTGCTGTTGTCTGAAGAAAAAGGAATTACAAACAAATTGCTGAGGGCCAGCACATAATTTCAAGACTCGTGGCAAGTTTATGACTTGCTAATGTTCCTAATTACATGGCCGTGAAAGACTTAATTAATTGAGGGGTGCATGGAGGACGGGGTGATGGTGGGTGAGGGGGAGTTAAGAAGAAGGGTACAGAGGAAAGAAGGAAAAGGGAAAAAAACTAGGTCCCAAAGTAAGAGAAAGAAAATAAGAGAGTGATGAGAAAGAAAGTGGTTGCCTGTGTTTGTTATCATGGTTCCAGTGCATTGGTTTTTACTGCCTGAGGAGAATTTAGTAGCTCTCACTATTGCCTGCAAAAGAAAATGTGAGTCTCCGGGAAACGCGACCATTACGATCAACCCCTTGCTGATACCTAATATGCCCCACGTTCCCCCCATGACTTTGCCAAAGTGTCTGTAATCATATTATTGTAAATGTTGGCGCAGTTAATTGCATGGAGAGGAAAATGGGCCACGCTTGGCGGGTTATGGGGAATTTTTTGAAAGTTTGTTTGCCCTCTGGAGTATTGGAGGCACTAATAATGGTGGATTGGAGGCGAGAGTGCGAGAAAGAGGAAGATGGAGAGAGAAAGGAAGCAGGAGGAGGGCAACACTTAACCGGGAGTGTTTCTTATCTCACCACCGAGTCTGATATGATTTCAACAAATAAAGTAAAAGAATACAGTGCAGTTGATGTGGATGACTACTCTTGAGTGTTTTGAATTTGGCAGTAACTCACAAGCACTAGATGTATAGTGATGTGCATGAAATGAACAAGTTCTATGTCAACTTAAAGAATTACAATATTTTCACAATGTATTATGACAAGAAAAATAAACTCCATGAGATTGGTGAAATGAACATTGTTCAACAATATAGCACATTGAGATATCAAGAACATTTTTCTGACTTAATATTTTATTTTTAATATTTACTTACCACAAGAAGTCATTCTGAATCGTGTTAAAAGTTACAGCTAAGAGTTTCCTCTTAGCCACTTATAATAACAAGTAATGGGGAGAAATCTAAAGCTAATGGCCCCTTTACACTTTGCAATTTTAGGCTGTCCTGAGAGGAGATTGTGAGCAAAATGTGGTCCAATTGTTGGTTGTCAGTCAAAAAAGATGGTTGTAGATTTCTCCTCCACTGTCAGTCGATTTGGACCAAAGACAGCCCAAGGCAAAAATTCTGATAGTGTCAGAAATTTAGCACCAAATTCTCACAATGTGACTGCTGCAGCAACCCACATCTACAAACCAACCAATCAGAATCCAACATGAAATGACACAGACTACAATTGCTGCCACAATGTTTTATAAATGTAGTTTGTGAATAAAGTTTACACATGCATACTCCTCAATATGTCCAGTTTGGATAGATGGAAGGTGTTGGAGGCAAAGCGAAAAGTTTGTGTGATTTTGCTGTATTTTCAAAACATCAGAGCTGCAACTGGAACACATGAATGAACTTACTACATTTACAATGATTGGATACACTCAGTGAATGTGAAATGAAATACAAATTAATATATAGGAGATGGAGGATCAAATTAAATAATGTAGAGATAGATGGATTGAAGAGTTTGTTGAATTCTGACAGACATATATTCCAAGTTAATCTGCACTGCAATCATGCGTCATGTCCAGTGTTACTGTGTAATTTTGTTTGTTGGTGAGCTGATTGAATCCTCATGAACATGCCCATCATCAAGATAAGCTTTTAAATTTCTGTATATGTACCTTATTGTACATACTTTGCATAGTTTTTACATCATTATAAAATTTAAATCTTCTCTAATTGACATTTTTATATCAACAATAGATGAAATGTCTCTATAATGTGAAACATGTTTCTCGTAGTGACAAACCCGCAGAGAATTATTACCTGACTCTGCAATTCCCATCAGTTTTATTAAGCTTTTTAGCATCTTTCAGCTCATTGTTTTGGTTTTGCAGACTTAAAATAAGGCAACTGTTTTCAGGTAAAAAGCATTGATAAAACAGCTGTACAATACCTGCCCAACACCAAACAGCAGACAAAGTTTGCAACTGGCTGGTGAACATAGTGGAGCATTTAGCAGCTAAAGAGTCTATGGGTATATTTCTCAGGAGTTGGTGGAGACCAAAACATAGCTAAAAGGAGAGTGAATATTGAACTTACAAAAACATAACCCCAAATGAATGTTGCTCTGTGTCTGCTGGATGTATAAATAGGACACTGTTTGCTTACATGGTTGTCATATCTTGATACAGTGATAGAATGTAGGATGTGCTTATGGCTTGTTCTTCTGCCCCCAAGTGGCAAAAAAATAAATACTGCAGGTTTAATAGTTCAATTCAATCAAATTTTGAAAAAGCAATTTTTCATTACCAAATAGACAGTCCCTGCAATGGTTCAGAAGTCTGTGGATTATAACTAGGGCTTTATTTCTGTTCAGTTTTTCAACTGGATTGAATTCCATTCAGAGGTAGAATAAACCTGGTGTCACAGCCAGACACCACTGAGGTTAAGGAAGTAAACGTGTTTTATTTTGTAATTTAGGTAAACTGGTCCTTCGAAATAATGAAAACTTGAAATGTAACCAATGTTTCTTGAGTGGATTCTTTATGTTTTTGTCAGTTTGAATAATTTGTTATTTATTCCAGTAATAAGTTAATTTTCCTTGATGCAGTTTGTACAGGGGGACATATGAGCCTATTACTGTATATGTCAAACATACTGTGTGATATCTTTAATGAAAGCCAGATGCAAGAGATATTGAATAGTGAGTAAAGCATTAATACAGTGCGCCTACATGCACACACACATAAGCGCACACATTCACTTGTACTCTCTCCCTCTCAGTCATGAAAAAATGGGCAGGCCAGGCAGTATCGAGGCAGGCCCGACCACTCTGGGCTCACCCAGGGAACATTAGTCATTTTCCAGCTCATTGCTGAGGCTCATTTAGCAAAGCCTCCTCCCGACCATCATCAATATCTCTCCTAAAGAGGCCTATGAGCTGGGAAGGACCAGGCTGCCCTAACCTGCTGTGGGTCACGCTTCACCATGCCTGTGCTGGATAGTGCCGGGAACTAATGAGAAATGACAAGAGGGTATTCAGAGTTCCTCTCTCATTTTTTAGAACCTGTTGCATCATTTTTCTTTACGTGTATGTATGTTGTCCAGGATGATAGAGGCAGTGGAAATTATTTTTGGAGTAGATGCTGAAAACATGTGGGTTCATTATGAAAGTTAGTCAAATGAAATATTGAGGATACAACATCTGTGTGACCACAGAACATAACAAAACCTTCCCTCAAGTGCCTTCTTACCTAGTTTCTCAACTTTGGTGTTGGGACCCTATTGTGAAATTTTGAACAATATGCATTTTAGTTTGGGGGGGGGGGGGGGGGCTCTGCTCAAGCAGTGCTCTGAAAGAAATCTGAGCAAGCTTGACACAAACTGTCCCTGAGTTCACAAACCTCCGGGAAGAGCCTGAGATACACAACATTTAAAGAACATGAAGAGAAGTACATTTCCTAAGCAGGCTGTAGCAGCAAAGGCAGAACTCGCCTTGGAAATAGGAGTTGAAGTAAAGTAAAGAAGGCTGCTGGAAAAACGAATGTGTGGAACATGAGTTGGGATTGTTTTCTATTCTTTCCAAGGTCAATAATGAAGTTTAGAGCTTGGTTTGTAAGTTGTAACTAATGATATTGTATACACATTAAAAAAGAACTACTTTTGTGTTGCCAGGTTGTGAACAGTCCATTTGGAATTCTAAATATTCTGAATGTTAGTAAATCACTAATTTTTAAATTAGTTTCCCAGTTCCTAAGCCATCATTGAAGGTTATTTATTATGAACTGAAATTTGGTAATTTGTAACTCATATTATCATTATAACCCATATTAACCTTCAATTAGACCACTGTAAATGTTGATAAATCGTTAGTAATTTTAGTATTTTTTTCAGAAGTTACATGGTCAAATGGTGCATTGGAGGGGTCTCCTGGATGAATCATGCAGGCAAGTGTAATGCTGAAAGAGGATTAACACCAGTCAGGGAGATTTTTCACAACCTGGCAAAAGATGTTCTTATTGATGGCTTAAATATATACATAACACACACATTTCCAGGACTATATTTATATTCTGGGGCTCTACTGGAATATCTTTGCATGATTTACAGTTAAAAACAATTAAACAAACAAAAAAACTCCTTATTTATCTTATACTGGCCCTTTATGCAGCCCCTCAGTTCAGCTTTTGTCTGAAACAGGCCCCCTCCCAATGACCCCAGTCTGTTCTGATCCTCGACCAACTTCCACCAGCTTTAACAAACAACAGTAGTTGGATTTCACTTGTTTTTCTTGTCCTTTACTCAAAATGGAAACTTTTCAAATACGTCTGTACATGTTTGAGCCTGAATCCAATACAAAATATGCAAGTAGACAATGTGACAAACCTTAGTGACAAAGGCTACCAAGGGATGGCCATTTGTGGGCATGCTCAAATAATCTGATGTCATCATGAGGAGGAAATAGAGGTCACATCGCAAACAAAGCGTTCAGAGCAGGCTGAAGCATTTTTACATAACATTCACCTCATGTTTTGGACCATGTTTAACATAGACATCCGACATCATAACACTATAAAAATAACAGAAAATCACCAAAAGCATGTTATTTCCACTCAAACTAATCAGTTGTCACTGATAGCTTATAAATAAGGCTCAAAACAGCATTTGCAAATGATTAATATTAAGAAAGTCATTAGATACAACTTCTAAATCCTTTATATTGGGTGGCTTAGTAGAAAGTGGTGCTATTATTTCTTTTGCTGAACACACCTCATCCTGTCTACAGGCCATAAACTCAGCCTTCCCATATAACTATACCTGTGGTAATTTCTACAATGTAATTGCAGACATTACCACAGGTACATTGGTATCCTTTATCAGATTTGGTATAGGCTGAAAGCTTTCAAAAACAGTCTGTGATATATGGTCGTTTGCTTCTCATTGCCTCACACATTAAATTATATTAAATCTCATTCAGCTACAGCTTTACAGACAAGGCTAAAAGTTTGACTTTGAGGCTTTCCGAACTGTACGTTGTCTTCTTCTACTCCAGCCTGTTGTATTACCATGTACTTAAAACATCAGACAGTCATGTTTACCAGTAATAGGCCTGGATTAACACAGTATTGTGCCCTAGGATGATCACACTTGAAGCATCCCCTCTTCCCACTTTACACATAAAAGAAATGAAATTTACTATAGGTATAAAGTGCATAGATTTACATGAAGTACAGGCTCAACACACATACTACAGAAAAATGTAAGACACAACCAAAAAACCTGACACCATACGTAGACATGGACCTACAAATACCGTACTAGCCCTCACAGTGATGTTCAAATCTGAATGCAACTCACATCCCGATGCAAAACGTCATGCTAATTATCATTATTTCCAACATAAATGGCCTGTATGAGGCCTACATTCAAACTATTACAAAGTATGTCTACAGAAATGATCACGCTCATATACCAAATAAGGCAAGCCCGATAACATCTGTTGCAAGCAACCATTTGAACAGCTGAATGATCACAGAGTGCCAGGTGAGCTGATGTGACGGTATAAAGAATGGTACAATGAGACAACATAAAAAATAATGAATGCAAAAATCCAGGATTTAAAATGACCATACAGTCTGCTGATTAACCCTTCGTTGTCTTGTCTTATTTTACTTGTTTTAGGGACTTAGTACAATGCATCAGCAGCTCCTTACCTTTTTCCTCCATTTTTCTCTTTTCACTCACTCACTTTCTTTATTTCTGAAAGCATGTTCTGAGCTGTCCGTGCGGCAAAAGGAACTGTAAACTGCAGTGAACAGAGTCCTCTGGCAGCAGCAAACACAACTAATTTTGCCTGCGTGGCTAAAATCAGTTTGAACCAAGCTGCTACTTTGGTGAAAATTGTTTCAAAAATTGAAACAAAAATCCTTATGTACCAAATTATGTACAATATTCCATCAGCTAAATGTAAAATTAAACCTGTTTTATTATGCCGTAATATCTGGGCTAATCAGGACGAGCAGCCACACAAACTGTAGATGCTTTACAGCGAGACTGATGCTGCTCAGGATTCATTTTTAATCTGTTCTTATTTATTGCAGATATTCACTGGAGAGGGTGAGAAAAGAGAGAGGAGAGATGGGCAGAGCAAATGAGAAGGAAATGGGAAGAAGAGTGATTAGACCGCAGCTAAAGCCCTCAAGAGAAAAACAAAGAAATGCTGTTAAAGAAAGGTCCATTGTGAATAAAGCTTTGAACATTACAAGGAGCACACGTTTGTGTCATTCTCAGTGCATGTCATGCGCAATGAAGACGACCTTACTGATATTATGTTTGTGATGCACTGAATCATAGCCATTATGTTTTACACGTGCTGCATCATGAGGTAACAACATGACATATGCCCAAAAGTATATGGACACCCAAACAAAGTATTTGTGGAGGAGAGGTTATTAAATAATGTAATCAAATGATTCAGTCGGAGGTACAATGCATCATATTTCTGAAAGACAAAGGAATACACATACCACCTAGTTATCTTTTCTTTGTCTAACAATTTGGCATTCAGCCAGTTCTTAAAGACCGTTACACTGGATCTCGTCTCATCATATTTCTTCATGATCATATATGCCAGAATGACAGCACACAGGTGTGGACCGAAGCAGCATCACAAAATAACATTTCTATTACATCGAATTAAAGAACAAAAAACACTGTCCTCTAAAGGCTTGTCAAGTCAACACATTAAAGAGACATAGAAATCTGCATAACTATAATTTGTCCTACCACTGGCTCAGACAACATAATACTGATAACCACTGTTTAAATCTCTCTCACATATTCAACTAATATCAGTAGTTCAATTTGGACTGTCACAGAGGCTGAGGTGGAGTGCTGTAAAAGACAAGTAGAAGACCATAGGTGGGATGACAGGAGGGCAAAAGGCATCATCCTGCTGTGATAAAATGCTGACTAGAGCAGTGTGTGATTGGCAGCATCACCTTAGTTTGACTGGTCCTCTGAGGTGTTTTTTTTTTTCATTTGTCCTCAAACAACCTGATTCCACCATCATAGTTTTCACCACCTCAGCATTTCCACAGTACTGACTATGCTTTGAGATGGGTTTGTCAAGGTTAACAAGGGTATAGTGAGGATGATGCTGCAGATAGCTGGTATTATGCACCAGTATTAAGTGTGTCTGTACAATTTTCATGTCAAAAATATTTGATCAATTTAGTAAGTGTCTCCAGATTAGGTATGTATATCCCTATCAGGGTTGAAAAACATCAGAAGCAGACTACCAATGTAGTAATCTGTCTGTACCTGATTATTTGACAGAGAATGACAGTATAAACCTACAGCACATGTATACATGCTATGAATATTTATCTTACAACACAACTATTGTAACATACTGGTGAGTTTGCTTCACCAGTACTGTATGTGCTGTGAAAAAGAATGGCCTTAGTCTCTATAATATATAGTAGTTTAAATGGACTTGTATTAGGCTAGCAAGTAAAGGGTTAATCAAGGTAAAAATTGTTCCAACATGCAACTTGAACTCGAACCTGCCAATCAGCCTAAAGGGCTGATCACATCCCTTTGTCTATTGGAAGTATTATTACCTCTGCAATGAACATGATGCTGAATACTGTGACAGTGGAAACCGCTTATAATGATCACGGTTACAGTGATCAACTGCTTATATGGATCAAAAAATTTAGGACAGAATAATTCCTATGCAAATGCTGTTCACTTATAACAATCCAGTAGTCTGCTTACAGTGTTCTTTTTTGGGTCTTTTCATACATGTTTTTTTACCTTGCTCCCATGATACAAATATGATATGTACTTGGCAGTTGCAGCATCATTATCAGGCATTGCGGTGAACCTCCGCAGGGTTGTGTGGAGGTGCAGGGTGTGGGTGTATTTATTTGTAACTGCCATGAAATAATCAGAAAATAACATTTTATTCCTCTCATTCACCGGCTTTCTCGCTACCACCACTCGCTCTCCTCATCCATTCTCTAGCTCACTCAACCACTACTTCTTTCTCTCTCACTCTCTATCTCTCTCTCTCTCAGCTCGCTTGGGTGCTCTCTCTCGTCTTTTTTAAAATGCAGCAGCAAAACAAGCATTTGAAATAGCTGTACTGTATTTTGAGTCAATCAATGAAATTCAGTAAATAGTGAAGCTGCCCATTTGATTACTTTATTTTCATGTAATAAACATACACATGTCAATTAGATGGCAATCTGCATGAGAATAAAAGAAAAAGAAAAAAAATCGGTTATAATAATCATGCACTTATAGTGATCAATTTGACCCGGACAGACGTGATCACTATAGGCGGTTTCCACCATATCAAACTGGGTGAATCTCAACCTACCAAATCATCAGAAATACAGGAGGAGTTAAATATTCCATTATTATAAATTAAGTCTATGATACATCTTCATTCTAATTAACTAGACTTAATATATATATTATAATAAGTACAGATTTGTTGGTATTTTTGGTTCTGTGCTTCATGATGATCACTGAAGGTTAAAGGTCACCAGCTTTTTCACTTACCACATCAATGCTGCTTGTTCTTGTGTTGAGCACTATAAGTATCTAGTCTATAAGTTTCCATAATGTGGGTTGTGTAGCAGATTTCACCCAGTGTGATTGTGTGTTGTGTAGTAACATAAATGTTGTGTTTCTGATGGCTGGAGAGTGCCTCTAGCTGGAAAAAAGCATGGAAATGAAGTGGAAAATGCATATGATTACGCAAATACAATCTCCTTAGAACCTGTGTGTTTGTGTGTGTGTGTGTATGTGAAAAGCAGATAGAGTTAGAGGGAAGGACGCACTCTAAACACATGATTACATCTGCATTTCCACATCCAACATTTGTTTTCATTAAATTGCCATTCCGGCATATTTGCTTTCACATTCCTACATTTCACAGTATTTGCATCAAATTATGTGGTAAATGATGCACAAACATTTTACTAGACTTAACTTATATAGAGATGCAGCCTGTTCACTACTTACTACTGCTTCAGGCTTTTAACATATGATCACACTGGATTCCAGTTTCTATGAGGATGGATAATCTCATTTGTTCTTGAAAATATTATAAATTCATATTCAAACTGTCTTTAACAACTGGTAGTAAGATCATGTGTATATCTATTCTCTCTTAAATGGAACTTGAAGTAACAGCATTGTATACCACTCTGTCTCTTACATACATTTAATTTCCAGCTGGCTCTCTTGGGCAGTAGCGAGCTCATTCTAAAACACCATTCATGTCCCTATTTGGTTGCTTTAGTGAAAAACAAGTTAAAATCCCTGTTATTTTGATAAAAACCCCTAAGAATCTACTTGGACTCAAAAACATGATTGGACTCGTACAACGAATAAACAAAATTTCTCATCCCAAAGGCAATTTTGCACACAGGCAATTTCCTGTGCTCACGGGTGACCTGCACACATCTGTTTGTCTATTATGGTGGTGAATGGGGGAGGGTGGGGGGAGGCAGGTGGGGAGGGTTGGCCCTGGTATTTTTTTGATCATATCAACAACAACGGGGACACGGGGCATCCATCATGACCTAACCACCTCTTCTGCCTGCATGTACTTGAACGGCCCAACAAGTGGTAGCAATTTTCCATTTTCATTTGTTGACCACTTGACCATGTGCTTTCCCCGGCTCCGGCAGATGAGCTCTCATTCATGGTCGACTTCTGGTCTGTACACACCTGCGAGCCCTGCTCCGATGCACTGGCTGCTGACAACAGCCTCAGAAATGAACATATACTGTACTGTACCACAGAGAGGAGGAGAACAGCAATGAACCAGGGCTTACAGACATACAGTATGTTTTAAGTCAAACTAAAATTAAGATTCATTCTTTGCTAAGAAATCAGTACATACTGTATTCTTGGTGTTTGCTGTGACAGCACCCCTCATACTGGTGTTCTCCGTTAGTTTATCACAACTAATTCAGTTTGCAGTAGTTTAATATCACAATAATTATTCAGTCTTCAACTAGGATTGACACTCACCGCTGTAAAACTGTGTTGCAGATGTTTTCAAAGCCAAGACTCCAATGAAGGGATATGTATTAAAATAGTTTTTTAACCCTATACCAAGGGAATTGTAAGAAGTTCCTTTATAACCATCAATGCAGCACTGCAACTAAACTGGCATTGTACATTCTCATAGTTGTGTATGGTGCATTAACAGATAAGTAGTGTTCGCATGCTGGCTAAAAGCCAAATGTTCCCTCAACTACTGTACCCAGAATTTATGTTTATTCACTGAACTTACAGCAGTCCACTATATGACATTACTTGCACTCAGTAGTGTGATTTTACCATGAAAGTAGCTGTTAGGTAGCAGGCAGGCTGTTACTGTGCTTCCAGTGAGCCAGCTTTTAGTGTGAGGTGGTGGAGTGTGTTTCCAGAGTGTGAAAGGCCACATCCCACACTCTTATTAGGAAGCTACACACTCGCTCTAGCTCCAATGCAAATTAAGAGTGAAGTCACACCTTCATACATTTTCATATACAGTCCATGGGATGAACATTGCATTAAGGAACTACCAATGAATTAACAAATGTTAAAATAATAAAAATTAAAGTCTAGTGTTGGGAGTGGAAGCTAGTTAGCCTAGCTTTCACTTTCCGAGTGGATTGCAAACTTAATTGTTTTGAACACAGGAGGTACCCAAATGCAGGACACGGACAGGTTGGTGTGGTAAGAAAACAGTTTTTACAGGGGAAAAGGATCTGGACGAGGGGCTGATGGCAGGGAATGGGGATCCAGCAACAGCAGGGGTGAGTGATAATAGAGGAGCATGTCTGGCGTGAGTGGGAGAGAGTGAGGGGCAGCGTGGTATGAAGGGGTAGCTTGGAGGCTTGGAGGTTGCTGGCAGGCAGGCAGACAAGCAGGAAGACAGGCAGGCGGCTGATGATCCTGGGACACAGGTTGGCAGGTTGGAGCACAAAACACGAAGAAACTGGATCATTAAGAATATAAGCTTAGTTGGCTTTGAAGTGTAAGACAACAATCTAATGAGGTCTGAAGAGCCAGGGTATACTGCACGCTGATGACAGGTGTGCAGGATGACCAGAGGAACCAGGAACCAGGAGAACGAGGAAGGGAGACCACATCCATGCCAATACGCGCACAAACAGAGAGAGAGACAGACAGGCGAGCACTGGGAACACAGGGAAGGGAAAACACTAGGAAACACTTGGAAATCTTCCGGGGAAACGGCCACAGCTGTAACATTTCGGTCCTCCCAAATTCTGAATGTTGTAAAGGGACAGACAGCTTAAGTTGTTGATTGTGGGCCTACATAACTTATGCCCAGTTTATAACCCAGTTTGTGCTTCATGTTTTGCATACATTCCAGTCTTGTGGTATCCATTGGTATCTCTAAAAGATAATTCAGTGACGGTATTTGAAAAATTGAGAGGGTCATTTAAAAACCATGCTTGCTGTTATGGTAGTATTTTCAGAAAATCAAAGTCTCTTCTGACTATCCGATGACCCTAAGGAGTGTCCTACTCTCACGCTCTCAAACTGCCCAAACAAATTTCATGTTAAATGAGAGGAAGAGGAACCTCTCCTTGATGAAAATATAATGATATAGCTTTTGCAGACACATACTGATGTTAGTTTCTGCAAAAGTGTGGCTTTCATTAATACTTTTTAAATCAATACTTACATTCCATAAATCTGACAAAGTCACCCAAAAGTTGGAATGAATATTTTTTATTTTTATCATCACTAACTTTTAAGCCTTTTTTTCCCCTGGCAAAAATGGGCCAGAAAAAACAGACAACCCCAATATTATAGTCACTGAGAAAAACACTGTGAGAATAAAGAACGGCTTTAAAAGCATGTATTGAGACTGGGTCCTGAATTTTATTGTCTTGAAGCATGTTCCAGTCATAAGGAGCATCAAATATAAGGGCTAGTTTCCCTAGTTCAGCTATAAGAAAAGCAGATATAAGTTCCAGGAGTGTAAACAGTAGTTCCCAGTCTTTTCAGGGGTAATGAAATTGCATAAGTATGGAGATGAGATGACAAGAAAACCTTTGTATTTTTGTGTGTAGCCGTTGCTGGGTTCCTTTTAGGTCTCAGAATATGACAGCATCCTGCTCACTCCTCTTTCTCTGCATCTTGGCCCTGCTCCCTGGAACCACTTGCTGCTTTCCCTCTCGGCCTCCTCCTCTGCTTCCTCCTCCTCTCTGTCTTCCTCTTGTTTTCCTTCCATTCATCCAGCATTTCCCCCTCTCCAGCGGCCCAGACAATGGGACCCTGGCTGCAGCCAGCCGCGGGGCCCCTCAAGCTGACTGAGTCTTTTCACAGCGAAGCCCAAGGGCTCCAGGGTAAATCCTACAACTTGGCATGCTAGCGTGCCAGCTAAAGGGATGCCAATGTCCGCCAGCATTGCTGCACTCTTCATTTGCAGCCTCCTCTCTTTGTTTTACAGTGTCTGTCTCTATGACTGTATGTTTCTATCTGCCACTTTGTCTCTCAGATTTCCTGGCTTTTCCATCTTCTCTAGTTTCTCTTTGTCTCTTTTTTGGCACACAGTGAAGAGCTGAATGTCTCTTCTTTACCAGGTGTTGCACATCCAGTTTTAAGAAGGTTTTATTCTCACAATGTTCCAGTTGTAAGGGCTGTTTTTACACCACCACAGTTTACACACAGTATTTTCTATTACTAATGCTACCACCTGTGGACCTGCATGGACCATAAAAATACTTATTTGTACATATTTTATATTTTTATGGTAGTGTTTGAGGTTTAAACAAAGCAAAAAGACTGAAAGACTAAAAGATTGAAATTAAATTGCAACTCTGGTCAGTACTTTTAAGCATCTTATCATGCAGTGGTTTTGTTAACATCTTTAAACAATTTATATTTGATGTATTTTTTAGTTAATACTTCGCAGGAATATGATATGTTGAGATTTCACTTAAAGGAATAGATCAACATTTTGGAAAATACACCTATTGTTGTCTTTCCAAGTTGGAGATTTTCATATTATTCTCTAGTTTGTGAGTTGATAAAAGGCTGGAGCCAGGACATAGTTAGCCTAGCTTAGCATTAAGATGTGAAGCAGGCAGAAACAGTTAGCCTGGCTCTGTCCAGTTCAAAAGGAAAAATACACCTTGCAATACCTCTAAAGCTCCATAATTAAAATATTGCCTCTTAACCAGAAAACTGAAAATGACGAGTGAAGTGCTGGAACTATTTCTTCATCAATAAAAATGCATCCAGAGTCCTGTGCTTTTGAGCAGCATTGGTGCAAGCCAATATCCACAGGAATTAAGTTCATTTTGGATGATTCCATACATCCAGTGCAAAGACTATATGTAAAGACGGACGTAGCAAGGTGTGACATCAGCTGCTGGTTTGCACTGGAGCCAGTTTGAAGCCCAGAGTTGCTGCTTATGGTCAGCACCATCTTTTCTGTTAGGAGCCAGGAGCTTTCAAATAAGGAGTGCAGGGTGTTGCCTTTCACATTCTGTAAACATGCCCTGCCACTTTGGATGCAGCGCACACTTGGGCTAATGCTGAATTTAGAGATTGAGACCATAATGATCACTGAAAAAAATTACTGACTTAAGATTTCCAGAAAGAAGTTGAGGGTTTTTGAATGGGAATCAGTTGGAGCCAGAGAGATTTTGGAGCCAGCATCTAGCGGCAGATGGTAGATTTCCACTTTAAGGTACTTCCACATTGGCTTCTGCCTCCAGCCGTGGTGTTTGCTTCTTGCCAACTTTAAGTGGCACTACAGCAAGCAGTTTGTCTCAATTCAGAAAGAAAGTGTGTAGAGGTGAGCACATTTGGTATGAAGAGAAGAATACCTGTACAGTGGAAGAATACCAATACAACCTGGCATTGCCAAGAAATAGCTCCAACACATTACTCCTAAAACAACATACATCTTTACAACGTCATTTTTACATGCGTGACATACTGTATGCGTTACTGTTATAATGTCTTCACAAATCTAAAGAATAAATGCCTTTTTGCCCACCAGCAGTCTGAATTGAAGATGTCCAGTTGTTATTGACCTCTATGACCTGGATATCTTCACAGATATATGATTGGCAGTACATTTCCTACAAATTAGGGATGTGCAGGGAGCCCAGTCTTTCTATTTATATTTGTTGAGGCAGCAAAATTATTTATATTTGTAATGACTCAGAACCTCGGATATCAGGTAACAGGCGAGCGGACAGATAGATGAAGAAATGCTGGAAAGCTAGGCAAACACACTAGACAATCTGGCAAGGAGCATGTGAATGTGGACCAGTATATATAAGGAGTGACTGATGAGCCTAATGGGATCCTGGTGAGGAGATGGGTGGGGAAACTCAGGTGAGGGGAATAAGTTGATTGCAGGGCAGATGGGTGTGGCAGGATCTGCAATGACAGGAGAGTTAGTGATCAGGCAGGTGAACAACATGAAAAATAGTCACTAAGACGGTGAACCCATGACAATATTTGTATTTGTATTTGAATAAAAGTGGAAATAGGTGTAAAAATATGTTTTTTGTTTTTATTACGCTTTTAATTTTAGGATATTAAAGTGTTAAATAAGTATTTATATATAAACTATCTTACGAATGAGGTCTCCACACTGGGTCTCGAACTCAAGTCTCCCAGATCATAGATAACTGCACTGACTACTGAGCTAAAACCAAGTGCATCACAAATGTGCAGACAGACCTCTATTTATTTTTACACCAATAACACAGGGACAACTTAAAGGGAAGAACTTCAGAGGCGATTCTTGCTTTGCACTTTTCATTTACTGCCTATTTTTATTTTTTACAACCTAACTTTGTGGAAAGGAGAACGGGAACAAGAGGTTATGGAGAGTACCTTGGGAGTACTTCATGTGTTTCAGTAGCTCAGCTTTATCTCTGGGGAACACCCCCAACTTCGGGAGTGATGTCAAAATAAGGAAATGTGCGTCATGTAGCAGGTGGATGTGACTCCCCTCACTGAGACCTGCAGATAGACGTAACAGTGGAGCAGAGAAGAGAGACTGAGATAGCGATGTAAACGACCTGCACGCTGGTATTTAACGTTTGTTTTTTTTCTTCCAAAAAAATATTTTTTAAAATATTTGTATGAAACAAAATGTAACAATGAAGCAAATGTTCATAAAAAAAAACCCCACTATTTGTGCTTTGCCGAATAACGTATTTGTATTCAGGCACACCCCTACTACAAATCATACTGTAATTACTAATGCAAATTAGTTGTATATTAACATGATTTTTTATTTTAATTATGACTATAACTATACCACTATTACTATTTCCACTGCTACTGTAGTGCTATGCTCTTTCACAGTTCACCCAATCATATGCTTTAAGAAGAAAGCATATGAACACACATAGACAGTATAAGTGCAGTAACACACACACACTGCACTGCCCTTTGCCTTATCAGTGAGCCAGAGGTCCAGTGAAGGAGAGGAGGGGGCAGGAGCAGGGGCTGCTGGACAGCTACATAAAAGGCCGCTGGCATGAAGAGTGATGGGCAGCGCCACTGTATCCGCTATTCGGCCTTCATTTGCTCCATCTGACCCCACCACCCCACCCTCACCCACCCTGCTGATTGCCCCCACTCCCCTTTCATTTATGCCTTTATGGAATCATTTGCATATGGCATTGGCTGTGCTGTTTCTTTCTTTCTTTTTTTTTATTGAGGTCATTTTTATCGCAGCTGCGTGGCAGCCGTGACAACAATAAATTCAGTTTACTCCTGGACAGGGATGACCTTTTTTCTCTCTCTAATCAAGCTGTTACAGGTTGAGTCCATACTCAGAGAACAGTCCTTTCTCTCCTGCTCACTGCCTTCTGTTCATTTGTGGTTATCAGCCGAATGAATGAGTGATTGCTGGGTTTGTGCACAAAGCTCTGGACCTGAGGAAGAATACCAATACAACTGTTTTTTTTGCCCACAGGTGGAGTGTCAGAAAGTCACACACACACCTGTATATAATGTAAATATGCTGTATATGAATGGATAGATGAATGGAGGTGATTGTCAGGGCTAGAAGTACCATTGAACTATGCAGATGTAGCATTTTGGGCCTTGGAATGGTCAAATTCATTAAGAAAAAGCTCGTTTACATGGATTTTTTTTCTTATTCTCCCTTGGGATGAATATGTTTTGAGTTTTGGCACTACAGTTCTCATCATGCTTTGGGTGATGGGAAGGTGGGGGAGTTCATTGGACATTGGAAACAGCAATTTGACTTAAAAAAATCTCTACTAAAGGTCTACTCACTAGCTTTTTGGGCACTTTAAATCTCAGAGCAAGGTGTGGTTGAAAGCACTGGGGGGGGAAAAAAACTGTAAGTACACTTAAGTTAAATTTTGTCAAAGAAGGTGTAATGTTGCCATAGAGCCAGGGATAAATGAATTAGCTCTGGGCTAAACCTGAGCCTTGTTTTAGCCTTTTTTGGCCAGTAGTTGGATCTTATTATATTAGCATTGAAACATTAGCCACATTATTCACCTTGGGCTGCTATGGGGTACTTTTCACTATATTCAGACAGTTTATAGTCTAAATCAGTAATTGAAAATTTGATTGAGTGATTGTTAGTTACTGCCTTATGTGTGAAACGCCATGGTGCATCAACTTCTGTCAGGTCCTGTTTGCCCTGTAACCATGGACGGACCACAATCATTGGACTGTATCTTTTTTGCATAATTTCCAAAAAGATTTATGGACATTCTTTTCCTCAATGCACGTTGGAACCAGGTTGGCCATTCTACAGTTTGGTTTTAATCCAATACCAAGTAATATCTGCACCAGAATCACCAACCCTGATGCTCTTCATTATTACAACTAGTTAGTGTACTGTGATGAAGGGGAAAACAATGTGTCACTATTTGAATGGATCATTAAAAGGCTTCTTCTAACACATTTTTGTTATTTCAAATGATTTTCCAACATCAAGTATTCCAAAATACTGTGTACTAAAAAACTACTATCACCTGAAAAACTAAGTCATGCTGATTCCAACAGTAAGCGTATGATGTCTATGTGTTCCAGTTCCAGTTCTAACCTACAGTATGTCTGTAAATTAAGGATGTGGTTTATAACTCAAAATATCAGACATGAGACACCGGTGTTGAAACACCAGCCCTGAATTAACATGACCATATTAATATATAACAGTTGTTTCTGAACTCCTATATTTCCTCATTCAAACTCCATCATCATCTGACACAGTTTGGATCCTCCACCCCTGACTTTTTCACTTCGAGCGCTTCCATACTTTCACTGATCACTACATCTGCAGTCTGCACCTGCAGCCCTCTGTGCCTCTGTGCCCCACCACCCACCCCGCCTCCCTTACTGCGACCTGATCTGAGACAGCTGCTGCAGAGGATTAAGTCTGGTTTTTAAACAAACACAGCTCCGGAGAGCTCGGCGGGGGCCCAGGGGCAGGGGTCCAGTTCCGAGGCCCAGGGAGAGCGAGCCATCCCTGGGGAGAGGTAGAGAGAAGGGCCCCTGTGTAATCTGATGAGCCCCTGAAGCTCCTCATCAGGGCTGCAGTGAGAAGAGCTGTTTTGACTTCACGTCCATATGAATTCCACATACAGACGGCAGTACAGTACAGTTTATCAGGCGAGTTCCAGTTGCATAGCTGGAGCGAGGCAGTAATTTTGGATGGTAATGGCCTTTCAGCCCTTGACAAGGAAAGGACTGATCACAGCTTCATTTCAGATAAAGGTGAAGTGTCTTTCTCCTCTACCTTTTGCTACCTTTTGTCATCCTCTTTCTCTCTGCATTCGGCCCCGCGTCACTTCAGACAGGGGTCATCTCAGCAGATTAACTCAGAAAACGAGATCCAAACGAAACATGCCGCAGGGAACATCTATCACTCGCAGATGCAATCATGCTAAATGTGTCTGTTTGCATCCCCCTTTTTTTTCGGGTCGGGGGAAGAAGGGGGCGGAGGGGGGGGGGTATCCATCTCTCTTGTAGTTGACAGTCCCCATTAAAACACCAAGCGTGCTGAGGACTGAGCCAGTGAGACGGCTGCAACTTGTTCCTTGCACTGTTGTGACAGCGAATGCAAATAGCCCGACTTTCCCCCCGGAGAGAGACGGAGAGTGGCAGGCGGGAAAAATGCAGAAGAAGAGGAGAGTTAAAAAAAAGGAAAAAATAGAAAGAAAAGGGAATGAATAGAAGCAGCTAGTGGCAAAGCAAAATAAAGAATAAAAAAAAAAACTCCACTCCTCCCTCTTTTGGAACCTTTTAATGACTTCTCCTTCCTCGGCTCTGCCATCAAAATATTATATCAATAATTGCTGGCGAAAAATTAAACAAGTAAAACAATGAGACGGCCCCGGGGGCTGCCTTCCCCCTCCAAATTAGTCTGTGCATTTTAGAAGAAGGTCACTTCCTCCTCCTCCTCTCCCACCCCCCTCTCCACCCCTTCTCTCTCCCCCTCCTCCCACTTCCATCGGATCAGTGACACGTTCTCCGGCGTGATAGCGCTGACCTGAGTTTGAATTTAGAGTGTTCATTAATAGGATATTATGCCATATGCTCACTGCACTGTCTTATTGTAATGTCTGCCACTGGTTTAAGAATTTGTAATTAGTGCTGATATAATGAGGGCTAATGCTAACTGTGGTGCAGGAAAAGTACGCTGTAGGAGTGGTCACCTGCTGACCCGCTGGACCTGCATACTGGGAAAAGACTTGCTCTTGCTCTGGGGCCCTGTTCAACAAGCATTATAGAGTAGAAAATCAGTCCTAACTAGCCTAAATTCCCAGAGTAATGTACATTTGGTCCTACTTTTAGGCTTGGTAGTAAAATCACTTTATCAACTGTCTTAACTGAGGGAGTTACTTCTATCATTGCAGATATTTAGGAGAGCTTCAGAGGAGTCCTAACCTTTAAGGCCTCAGTATGCTTCTAACAAAGTGCTTGCTGGATCATCTAAAAGCAACTGAAATGCCCATTTCAACAGAGGAATCAGAGAGCTACATACAGCAGTTTTTGGACCTTTCAATCACACCCACAGTGATTGACGGAGGTGGAAGTAAAAGTAGCAACACCACAATTAATAAAACACTCTATTATAAGTAAAAGTCCTGCATTTAAAATCATACTTAAGTAAAGGTAGTAGTAAGGTCAGCCAAATGTTCTTGTGTGTCAAAAGTAAAAGTACTCATCATGTCAAATGTCTCCATTTAAAGTGTTGGGTTTATTAGGGCTTCAACTAACGATTATTTTCGATATTGATTAATTTGCTAAATTTGCCGATCAATTAGTCATTTGGTCAGTAAAATATCAGAGGATATTAAAAATGGCAATCATATTTTCTGAGCAGAAGGTGACACATTCAAATTACTTGTTTTGCCCTACCAACAGTACAAAAGTTAAAAATATTCAGTTTACTATCATGAGAATAAGAAACAGACAATTTTCACATTTGCCATAGTTGGCAATTCTATTTTTTTTATCATACTAATTTAATATTAATATAGATTAATTTACATGTACATAAGCATCCCATAAGCATTTTGATGTAGTCAAGGTTGAGCTTATTTTTATATTTCACCCAACAACACTGATACCTGTTTTACATATAAAACATTGAGCTGTAAAAATAGCTAGTCACTGTAGCTATGAAATAAATGCGGAGTTGAGTAGTGGGGTCAAAGAATCAAATATGTCTATAGCAATAGTCATGTAAAGTAGTTCCTCAAAGTTTGTACTTATGTACAGTACTAAGTAAATGTACTTACATTCCACTAATGGTGATTGGCCAGGTGTGGGGAATTCTCTAAGTAGGCAGAAACTTTGTCGCAGGCTGTTGGGAAGTATGCATTTATCCATCATGTCAAGACTACAAAAACACACAAAAGACAGAATTCCTGTCTTGGAGAAAGATCAGGGAGACATTGGGATGCAGCCAGGACCATGACAGCAGGCCTGTTCAGCTTTGTTGCTGGATGACCCTGTGTTGTTTGTTTGTTTTATGGTTGGAGCCTTCTGCATCAGGACCATTGCTGTGCTGATGCAGTGGTGTCATTGACAATAAGGAGTCTGCATTTTTTTATGCACAAATGAATTCATTTCCTCACCTCTATTTGCATCTGCATCTTGTTTTTGGTAATAGTTATGTACAAACAACTAAGCAAATAGCATATTCATAAATATTCTGACATTAAATTTACATATTAACTCCATCATCATATAGTTTAACTTTAAGTACAATTTCTAGGATGCAGACACCTGAGAAACATGAGCTCTGCTTATTCACTGGTGATGCCGGCCACTAACATACTTTTGCGGCAGTGTTTGTAAGGCAGTGATGTCCTAATGTACAGGGATGCCATGCTCCTAACACTCTGTGGTGGTGTTTTTCTCACACGCTACTGCCACGTCCCACCGGCACTAATTTTCATTCATAATGATCTTCATGGGCGGCATTGAAGGATGAGGGTTTGAGCCGCTTTTTCCTTGGCGCTGTCCCAGCACTTTCAGCCCTGATGTGCTGTCATAATTATGCTGTCCGTGCTAAATGCCTATTGTGTAGATGTGCAGCGCAGCTGCCAACAAAAGCAGAAAATGGAGGGATTTTTCCATCACCAGGCAGTAAATAATTGCATACAATGTGGGTTATGCTAAAAATCTATCCCCATAGAAGACATAATTCTGGAGGCAAAGTATGGAATAAGACAATGACACATGAAGTCATGTGTTGGCAGCTGCAAACACAGTCACACACACACACAGATTAGGACTGTAGGGGCATTAAGGGGATTCACATTTATAAAGAACTGCTTGGTTTAGAGGAGGAGAATAGCTGCTACTTCTGTTTAGGCACTTAGATTCATCATTTTCAGCTGTATGGAATAAAATTGTTCTATTCCTGAACCAACGATTAAACAAACATTGAATAGTCCCATTTACCACGTGTACTTCATGTGTCATCATGAAGTCACCTAACAAAGGGGAAGCACCAAATAAAGAGCTGAATCATACAAACAGACAAGACGCATGACACATCGACTACATTTACATGCACCTTAATATTCCACTATAAATCTGAATATGACAATATTCCGAATTTTACATGGGTTATGTAAACTGGATATTCCGAATCTAGCATTTTCCGATTAGGATATATGGGATATGCTGATATTGTTCGGGTTTTAGGAGAATTCTTTGGACATGTATAGGGTGCATTCAGAATATGCATCTCAATTGGGGTTGTTACCCTACGGCCTTTTGCCTGTTAATGGTCAGCTCTGTGCGTTGTGGTCGCCAAGTGCTTGCTCATGGGGGAATTGTTGGGTCTCTGTAAATTAAAGAGTACAGGTTAGATCTGCTCTATGTGAAAAGTGCCCCGAGATGACTTTTGTTGTGATTTGGCGCCATATAAATAAAAACTGATTGACTGATTGATTAAATAAACCAACTAGCCAACAGTTTGCAAGGCTGGGATAAAGATGCATGACGGGCTGGTAGTGTAACGCACCCTTGCGCAGGCAAAATGACATATGCTGGAGCAGGAAGGCAGACAGAGGAGAGGAATGAGAGGAGAATGGAGAGCTGTTCAGGACGGGCTGGAAAAACAGAGCACGCCTTCTCCACGACGGGGACAGAGGGGATTGGTTATTATCCTGACATGCAGCCATGGACTGATGCTGCTGACTTGGTGTGATGCACCAAAAACACTCCGTAGTGTAGTAAACATCATGGGACAACCTAGGTACTGGATGTGCCTGTAAGTATACATTTATAATATCAGTCATATCAATATCACATATAAATATCAGGCAATAGCTCACTAATGTTTTATTTCACTGATGGCGGAGATCTTGTGATTCCCGTTCCCACTGGAGCAGAGGGAAACCCTGAAGACTCTCTGCATGTAAAAGGGAGTATTAGTGGAATATTCATTTTCATAAGCCATGTAAACAGCTCAGCAGGAATATTGTCTTTTTCGGAATAAGGGCAAAAACCGGAATATATTGTGTATGTAAAGGTAGTCAGTGATACCTGCACACCAAATAGAAGTCTTTTGTTTGATCATAAGGAGACCCCACGGAGACCTGACACTGGTCAAAATGTTAAAAGAAAAAATATCACACCCATATAGTCACATCCATATCCTTACTTCCTTACAATCCCCAAATTTCCAGAAACAATACTGAGGACACGACCTTTACTGCCCTGATTGTTGGAATATTTTTTTTTTTTTTTTATTTTATTTATAGACAAAAAGTACAGATTTTGGAGAACTGTATTGTTTCTTATGATGCAAGGAGCAGTTTATCTTAGTCCTGGTATATTTACATGAGCTCTTCTTTGTAGAACTGTAAGATTTTTGTTTTTTTTTAAATTGGTGCAAAACAACAATTTAACAGAGATAACAGATGTGGAAAAGAGATAGAATACACAAAAAGGCAAAGAACACAAGGTTAGAAGCAACAATGGCAGATTCTGTGCTCATCCAACCCCAGGTGGGTAAAAGTCTGGGAGGAAAGCAGTTTACAAAGGGAAAAAGAGGTGGTCTGCACACTGTATATTGCAGGCTGTATATTGTTGCAAGGTCAACAATGAACTTTCACCCTCAATAAGAGTTTAAATGTTTTAATCTTCTAAATGAAAAACCTTAATCAAACACTATTCAGTGTGTTTTCCATTTCCATTTTTTTCGTGACACTTAGCACGACTTTGAAACTAGTGTACTTCAGTTGGAAGTATCCCATCAGGGCTGCATCATGTTGAAATCACTATTAAAAAATAAAGATGTTTTATGGTGTGACAACACTGTGGTTAAGGTCTGCTTAGGTTTAGGCACAAAAACCACTTGGTTGGGGTTAGGAAAAGATCATTTTTTGGGTTAAAATGATCACTTGAGAAATGGTTGTAAATGGGAAGCGGTCTCCTGCAGTAAAGTCCACTAAGTCCACTTTTTGCAAGTTAGGATCTATCCATCTACCCAACCCATCACTTCCAAAGATGGAAATCTGTCACCTTATATAGACGTGATCTGAACTGCGCCGCGTGACAGGCTTTTTGAATGTCATGCTGAGGGTCACGGAAAAAATGAAAATTTGTGTCCATGTACACAAATCTATACTGTAGATTGAATTTAGTGACTATATCATAAACTGCCACGATACTGGGCTGGATATTCAGTGTGCTGCAAACTGCACACTAGAGAGGATGAATTCTGAACAGAATTAAAAGTATTTAAGGGGAAGAAACAGAAAAGACATAAGAGGGGGGACAATCCACGGACAGATTTATCACTGCAGAGAAAACAAATATGTATACGGTTTGCATAAACTGGTCATTGTCCAACTCAGGTCAAACCTGTTCATTTTGTACATAAAGCTGGACATGATATGCGTGCAATATTACATGTTAAACAGTAACAGTTCTCATGTCTCACATTCTCTGTAAAGGTGAGATTTTTAGAAAAGTTCCTGGGCATAAGAGCAGAGCACGGTGGAATAAATTCTGCTGCTCTCCTGCACATGACATTGCACATAAATATTCAATAAATTAGCTGCGGCCGTTTTATAGATTGATCAGTCATCTCTGGCACACTGTGACAGGCAATGCTGGGGCTGAAATATTAATGCTGACAAATTAGGGATTTCTGAGTAAATGATGTCACATTGCAGGGCTTCACTCAAATTGACTCCCTGGCATGAGGGCACATTTGCCAGCTCGGTAATATACTCGCCTCCCCCTGTTTCCCCTTCCCTTCCCTCCTCTTGTCTCTAGCCCTCCATCTCCTCCCTCTTACTCCTGCCTCAAAATGACATTCATTATTTTATCGTTAAGCAGGAGTCATTCTTTTCCTGCAGCCCAGGAACCAAGAGAAAAGAAGAGAGGAGAAAATGAACCACCAAAAGGCCAAATCGCGGCTCGGCCAGGTTTCGCAGAAGCAATTGGAGCTCTTCTCTTTGTGACCCGGGGCCCCTGTTGAAAATGGCAGTGTGTTGCACTGTGCAAGGAGGAATGTGACAGACTCTCTGGGGAAATACTGCTGTATGTATAGAGGCTGAGCCTGCTGGGTCAGGATTGTCTGTCAGAGTCTCTGGGAGGATTTCGACCAGCTCCAATCACAGACAGTCAGAATCACGCTTCAGCTCTTTCACAGATACGTCAGGGTGGCTCACTGCGCTTGTAAATACAATTAGACTATATTCTTCTGGATTCAGGGGTCATGCTCAAAAATACATGATAAGTTAATATTTGTACTGAGAATTATTTGAGATTTTTTTGGGGTCTCAAAATTAGGACCAAAATGTCAAAATTGTAAGAATTAAGATATATTCAGAATTCTTCAGAATAAAAAGACACTGTTTATGTGGACATATTTCTGTTTCATACAAAAACAACCCTAAAAAGTATGTTTACATTAACAGCAAATTTGTATGACATACCAAATATGCATTGAGCTCGGTGGTTCAATGATTAATAAGATAAGAAAGGTTCAAAGATCAATTTATTTTTACATAAAATCATGGGAATCACAATACTCCAGCACTAAACAATCAAAAACCATTACAGAACATAAATTATAAATGTTCATAAACTGACATGATAGATAAAAACAACTGAAAAATATATTTTGCAAGTGACAAAAAACTTTGAAAAGGGAGTTGTAAAGGACCCAATTAAACAATAGCATAAACAGCTAAAATCAAAATTATGGTTATTTTTCTTACTTTTCTTTAATCTTTGGTTTTCTGTTGTAAAATACTGGCATCACTCTTGGGTTCAATTGCTCACAACTCATCTGAAACCTTTGATAAGTCACAAGTTGACATGCTTTGCTTTACAGGATCACAACCCAACCAGGTTAAGAACCACTGATCTAGACTACATATCTATATTCTGTTACTGGTCATTTTACTGTAAGCCTGATGATATTCAGTGGTTTTCTTTCAACAAACCTCCTCTGCAGACACAAACTAACAATGAACTGATCTACTAACAAGTATTGTGTGTGTGTATCAAAGCCTGATATATCTTATTCTTCTGTGTCATAGAGCTCCACTGTTGTCTAAAAACTATTAAAAACACATCAGTGAGCCACACTGTTACGCTGGGTGACATGTTCCTTCATTACTATGAACAGACACACATTAGTTAATTTGGACTCAATTCCACACACACCGTCCTGCTGCCAGTTTAGTCGGTTTCACTTACTATAAAAAAAAAAAAACACCTTGGTTGATAAACAGAGTGATAAAAAGACAGCATTCCACTGGTCACAATTGTGACCATGTTTTTTTTTTTGGGGGGGGGGGGGTTGTCCCTGGAAGCTCTAAAAATATTGTTGTTGACTTTGGGCAAGAAATTCAACACTTAAATAAAAAAAGCAATAGATTGTCTTGATTAAAATGTATCAATGTCATGTGATAGTGTGAAAGGTCACATGACCAGTTTACTTCCTGCTTGCACTTTAGTTCTACAAAAGAAGTAGGTAAAACACCTTAATTAGATAGAGAACTATCATATTTTCTATATAAACTTAGCACACTTAGCATATTGATGCTGCCAATCAGGTGCCAATCAGGCACCTGTGAGCATGGGCCGTGCTACAGTGGCCAGTAGGTGTCTGCTCCAAGAATCAGCATGCCACGTTTGACTGATCTGGATAGGGCCCATGCGATAGGGCAACTTCAAGCTGGTGTTCTGCAAAACCAAGTTGCGGCATTATTTGGAGTGAGCCCTAGTACCATCTCCAAAGTGAAGGCCAAGTTCCATATAGTGGGGGAAGTCAGAGACAGGCCGCGAAGTGGGCATCCCAAGAAGACGACACCCCAAGAAGACCAATGCATCTTGGGTGCGTTTACACCTGTATTTAGAGCTGTCCACTTGTGATTGGATCACCCAAAGCGGATGTTAATACCAGGTGTAAACAGGGCCTATGTAGCCGACCAATCAGGACGCGCCTACCAATTCCATGTGTCTCACACAGTATATAAGCAGTGCCTCACTGCCACTCCCATACATAAACCACTTCAGCAGACAGCGTAGGAGTGGCAGTCCGCTCTCTACTGAACTTTATGGGGACAGTAGGCGGAGTCCACTGAATGGTTGCCCTGCCGTGACATGTTATCAGACTACCTCACTGAGTCTGACCAGCTACAGGTTAGTCGCCACAGCCCTCCTACTACTTTATAATCCCAGCTGCTTAAGTGAAGCAGTAGTGGTCCAACCCTGCCCAGTTGACATAAACATGAACTGGCTGAATCCATGGCCTAACCTTGCATGGATCACAGGTCAAACAACATACTCCATTCCCCAAGTCATCTTGGATCATGGGAGAATGCGGGCATATAATTGCCCCTGGGGGGGGGGGGGGGGGGGGGGGGGGGTGGGACATATTTCATACAATGAGTCCCCACCCTTTTCACAAGTCCTGAGTTGCACCTGCAAGCACAGTCCTTGTCGTTACCCGCCTGCCTGTAAGCTTGGGAGATGCACACACAAAGCCAACTAGCTAGACGCTTCTTGCCTGGCTTTACTGGCCACTCCCTCTCCATAGCACACAAACTGTGCACAAGAGGTGAGGTTTTGCCTCCTTGGCGTCCACATAGGGTGGAGGACAAAATGCCTCTAGCTGAATAGTTTGCTACCTAAATGAACTCTGTATGTTCTTAGGAACAAAGGAAGGGTTCGGTATGAGAGTATCACCACTGCGGTCACCACGAAGCAGCAAACAACTGCAGTGAACTGACAGAGCACACAATTCACTCACTCTCATAGCTAAGGTCAGCGCAAGCAGGAAAGCTGTCTTGAATGACAATGCCTTAGAAAGGAACGCTCCAGAGGCTCATAGTGATCACTTACTAGGGCCTCGAGCACCAATGGCAGTTCCCACTGGCGGGTGGAAACACGCATCACTGGCCATTGTCTCCTAACCCCCTGTCAGAAATGCTTCACAAGGGGTGGGCAAAGGCAGGTCTGTTGCCAAAGCCCTCATGACAGGAGGAAACAGCTGCTGCACACACTTTAACAGTGGCATGAGACAACCTTTTTTCCACCAGATAATGTAGAAAGGAGAGAGCCTCTGCCACTGCATAGATCAGGGGGTCCAGTCTCCTTTCCTCGCACCAGTATTGGAATCCCAACCACTTAGCCTCGTAGCAAGCAATGGTGGATACCGCTCTTGCTGCTTGGATGTTCTGCACCACCTGTGCAGACAGTCCAGCCCACATCAGCCTGGGCCTCTCAGAAGCCAAGACTGGAGAGGTTGGCCCAACATGATCAGCATGTCTATCGAGCCCACCTCCTGGGACAGAGCCTCCCATACTTGGGGAATGGATCAGGGCTGGGCCACCAACATCTGGGTCATCTCTGTGTACCATGGTGCTGTTCATTCTTGTCTCACCCTCTCCAGCAGGGGGGGATGAGACGAAGAGGAGGAAAGGTGTAAAGCAGCCTCCATGGCCATGGCGTATGTGTAAATGCGTCCACCCCTGGATTGTCTTGTGGTGGCAGGGAGAACCAGAGCACCTAATGCACGTGATCTGGTCAGTGCTGAGCTTTTTAGAGCTACCACTGCCTGCAGCTGAACGACGCCACCCACCGTCTGCTTCCCTAACTGAGGAAAGAGAGGCAGGAGCTTCAGCTGAGTGAGTGCTTTCTGCATTACACAGCCTCTGCGAGCAGCTGGATGAAGTAGGCTGGGCCGCTATCATCACAGCGTCACAGAGGCCCTGAGAGGTGGAAGAGGGGAGGGTTGATGACTTAGCTCTTTGTTGAAAAATGTAATTCGTTTTTATTAAAACATTTTCAACACACAGTGAGGGACTGCCTTATATACTGTGTGAGAGACACGGAATTGGTAGGAGCATCGTGATTGGCCGACTACATTCATGCAAATTTCAGTGGGCGATTCCGCTCTTCACTAGAGTCCAGTGGAGAGCGGAGCCTGTGTGAGATAGAACTTGGAGAGTCTCTCCCACAGTGACCAGCCGAAAAAGGAGATGCCTTGAGGAAAACAAACCTCCACGACACCACAAAAAACAGAAAACATCTCTTCAAAATATGCAAAATAAAGACAGGGTTTTTAAAAAATCAAAATGACAGGCTGAGCCCAAGATTCCAGATTTCCTTACCTATGGCCCAACTGCAGCAGACAGCATAAAGCAAACTAAACCTGATCCAGTCAGTTTATTCCTGTTGATGTAACCTCCCACTCTGAGGGAGTTCACTGTTGAGATGTCTTAACACCTATTCAATGCAAACCAAAGGGAGGATACTTGATCTAAACAAGGATAAGTTTCTGACTTTCTATGGGGTTCTTCTCACATCTGGCTACAGTTCTGTGCTGCGGCAGCACATGTTTTGGTCATATGACCCTGATGTCTACAATGAAGTCATCTCAGATGCAAAGAGAAGGAATCACTTTGATGAGATAATGGCCTCAATCCATCTGGTGGATAACTCAGAGGCCACAAACAACCCTTTCTACAAAGTACAGCCCATCTTCAGTGCACTGAATGGATCTTACAAAATGATGCCATACCCAAAATGGTTATCGGTTGACAAAAGCATGACATCTTATTATTGCAGGCATGGTTGCAAGCAATTCATCATGGGCAAACCAATTCAGTTTGGGTATAAAATGTGGAGCCTTGCATCACCCTGGAGCCCTATTGTGGAGTGCACACACATCTCTCTGAAACTGGCCTAGGACAGAGCCCAAGTGTAGTCTTGGTGTAGTCAAACCAGCGTAAGTTCCTCCAGGGTGTAACTTTTTACATGACAACTTTTTCACCTCAGTTGGCCTCCTTCATGAACTGACAAAATGAGGTTATGGATGTCTTAACACTCTGACACAGTGCCGCCTACATGACGTCCCTTCCACAGATGTGAAGAATTTCCAAAAAATGCCTCATAGAAACTCTGAGGTCCTTACACAGGATGGAAAGGTACTGGTATGGTGGAAGGATAACACTGTTGTAATCATGACAACCAGTGCTGTTGAGAAATATTCTGAGGTGCCTGTAAACAGGTGGAACAAAGAGAAAGAGTCCACAGAGTTCCACAGCCCATGTGTATCCTCACATACAACAAAACATGGGGGGTGTGCATCTGCTTGATCTTCAGGTGTCAAGACGCAGGGCTACAAAGAAGTGGTGGAGGCCAATCTTTTCTTGGTTGCTTCACAGTGCGGTGGTGAATAGCTGGTTGTTCTTTTGAGATGTTGTTGTTAGTGAATATGACCACCTGGCCTTTCAGCAATCTGTGTCCGTGGGTCTCCTAAAAAGATACTTGGCCATGGCAGAAGATCTTCAATTGCAACAACTGTCACTCTATGGCAACTGCCATTCTGCAACGGGTGATGGAAAACTTCACTGGCCTGTGAACATAGGGAACCATTTCCACAGATGCAGATGATGTAACAAGTGCACTGTATATGCATGAGAGAAGTGTGATGCACCTCTCCACATTGAGTGCTTCAAGTGCTTTCATGGAGAGTGAAGTCTAACTAATGAGCTGTGGTCTACTGTTAACTCAAATTTGTTTAACTTGTTTTATGAGGCTGTGAAATAAGTACATCGTTGTCACTGATAGTACCCTACAGTATGCACTGCCCTAGTACTTAATAGCCTAAACTAGTATCTAGTTTGCGTGAACTTGCTGGATGATATACCTGACTCAGCTTCTGGCAATGATGTTAGTCACTGTTAGGTCAATCTAGCTCACTTACTTGTCTAAGTTGATGTTTTGTAAATGACTAGGCACTTTTTATTTTAAAAGGAAAACATTGTTAAATGTTAACCTATTGACAATACAATGGAATGTATGGGGCAGGAGGCCATTTTCAGACAAAATAACCCTGTCTACTATGGAAAGTTCTGATATTTTTTAAGCTATGACTTGTCCAACAGATGGATTAAATGAACACATGGCTCACTTATATACTGTTAAAATGTAACATTATTGATAATGCAAAATTAATATCCTCCTGTTATAAAATGTTCAGAGATTATATCATATTTTGGATTCTACATGGTGTATGGTTTCAACGTCCTGGCTTCTGTTTGTCATAAATGAATGAGCGTACCTCAGATGAGTTTGCCAACAGCAGTTTTTGTATTATTGTAAGTTCAAACATTGTGGTACATGAACAATAGCAATAAGGTTATTGAGTAAATTCTAACTATATCTCACTCTTATATGTTGTTACTGTTATTTTAGGATTTTAAATGTGTAAATAGGTCTAATTGAAGAATTTGTATGAATTCTGACTATGCTGTTTCCCACCGGTCACTATTCTGACTGAGTGTAAAACCTAATATTTCACTTACCTAACCAACATAAAATCAAAAATGGCACAGAATTTATGTGTTAGGGAAGTCTAAGGAGTAAAATGCATGTACTCAAATTGCAAGGAAAAATTTGGGATTAAATGGGTTAATTAAATATGAATTTATTTTGCATCAGGTTCTAAATTTGAACCAATTAGTATGTTTCCTAACTGGACTCAGAATATCTGTGTGCTTTCTGATGGCAGAGAAAAAATGCTTGTAGGCAAAATACCACTGGCTACATCATTATATATGATCACATAATTATTTTTGCCCAAAGAATGTCCCTATACTTCACTGAGGGAATGTTACGTGTTATAACGCTGCTGAGTAAGACATACGTCCCTCTTTCACATTTACTTATGCATGGCTTCTACAATTTACCCTTGTGGTTTTCCAGACGACAGAGAAAGGCCCTGCTCAGCAATAAGCCTCAGCTCATCTGCTGCTAGTCAGCCTGTAATGAATGAGGCCTACGTCTTAGATCAATACTATCTCTGACGAATCACCAGCAGGCCGGACAGCCACAGATGAGCTGCTGACTGCTTTCTGTGTGTATGTGTGTGTAGATACTGGGGCAACTCATTTATAGTACACTTCATGTATGTGAAGGCTGGTCCTTGTTTGATCACTACTGTGGGTTTTGTCAGCACTCCATGTAAACCTGGATCGGATGTTCTCATGTTATATGGGTGTTCACTAATCAGAAAAATCCGATTTTCAAAACCTGCCCCTGCAACATGCAATACTGTGCCCGCCCCACCCCCTGCAAATATGTCCAAGTTCCACAACCCAACCCTACACAAAATCCACGGCTGACCCGAAACCGCATATCCCATAATAATTATCTGCAGTGGAAACATCTCATAGTGATCACATTATGGTGATCAACTGTGTATTTGACTCAAAAAGTGTGGTATGGAATCATTTCAAGCGCTGTTTTAATTCGGTTAGGCAGCAGCACAATTAAAGTGATCATTTTGGGCCATTGCGTATGTGAAATTAAGAAAATATATTTTAAGATGAAGGTAATTTACAATTTAAATTAATATTTTTTGCTTATTCTCATAATATTGAGCAGCACATCTCCACTGTTAATATACCTGTTAGTAAAGCACCTGATTGAAGCAGCTCTCATATTCCAGGTGGCCAGTCCTAGTGCCAGAGGAAAGTAACTGGCTGGGCATTTGGTTTTTATGGGCAGGCCATTTTTAAATTTTTTCTGACATTTCTTTGACTTAATGATTAATCAATTAATCAAGATCAGCAGATTAACTGATAAAGAAAATAATAGTAGCAGCCCTAAAATGAAGCTTCAAGTAGGCTCTACAATCTTTTTATATGTATTATTTAAATTGGGGAGCTCATACAGCAGTAAGCTTTCAATGATAGCTATACTTGCCAATCACCAGAGTGTAATCAATAGGCATTACAGGAACTAACGTGAACAAATAAAGCAACAAATAGTCCAGCATCACCTGATAATCACACAGAACAGGCAGACCAAATAGCAGCATTAAACCATACATAGAGATGAGCAGGCACCAAACGACAAGCAGTGGCTAACAAACCAGTGACGCAGTGAACAGTGGCAAAAGACGCCATTAAGTTTTCATCCAAAATATGCACAATAATGTAGCTTAAGTAGCTTACTTTGACATCTTCAATGAAAATATCTCCTGATAACGTTAGTCCCATAATTGAGAGTTCAATCTCTGTGTCACTCTGGTGCCCTGATGTAAGTTTTATCCTATGGGACACCTCCCACGATATCCAGGAACTTACTTCAACAAGTGATGGACAGTTTTCAACAATTCTATAGCTGGGAACAAATAATACTTGTGTTGTTTTGTAAGTAGGTCAATGCACGGAATTACTGAATTTGACTAAAGAAGGCATGATTTCTCAGGCGAGCCAATTAGAATCAAGTACATTTACAATTATAATAGATTAGATTCAACTTTAGGCATGTGCATAGATGGACCTCAAAGGGGGCTTTAGCAACTGTCCATTTGGCCTCCTAGAGAGAAAGTGCCCCTTTTCTAGGATGTTTTTTTTAATAAATAAATACATTCCTGCTTCGTCCAGTGTGACACAACAATATACTCAGTACCAGTATCTGGTTTCTGAGTGTAGCTGACACAGAATTTATATTAGTATATGTAAATGTTAATAGTTTACCGCAAGGTGAAGTGACCGTAGTTGATGGAACTCAGGAGTGTGGAACTAAAGTTCGAGGGGATTGTCATCGCACATCCCATGCAAAGCAAGTACACTTTGCTCAGCTTGTTTCTCTGATAACTTAAGATCCAGACATTCAGAAGGTTTTTACTGGGAGCTGAAATATCCACAGAGGTCTCCTCCTCTCCAGAACAAATGGACATGGTGATTAAAACAGGTAAAAACACTGAAAAAAGCAGTTTCATGTTAAATGTGGCTTTAAACTGGATAAAAAGTCAATTTATGAAAGCCTCTGGTGAACAACCACAATGCTGATACATGAGCAAAGGAGATATAACATCATTGACTGCCGACCAAATGAAACAGACCATTACCTTTAATTAACTAAAATTACAGATTTCTCTGAGTTTGAACATAGTTTGAGACATTTGGGATAATGTAAGTACACAACTCAACAAAATATATAACATAGGTCTAGTTGTTTTTAGACATTTTAATGTGGAAAAGTTACTTATTATAGCTTTAAGAAATACAACTAAACTAAGAACATTTTCCTCCTCCTGTAACAAGCAGCCAATGAGGTGCATTCCATGTTGGCTAACTTAATCTGAGTTTCTAGTGTCAAATTGATCTGCATTAATTAAAGTCAGCAGTGATCTTGTCATTTTGTTTGTGTTGTTAATGTCAGACATAAAAGTAACACCTAATGTACAATATGTACAGTAAGCATACATATTTACTTTCTTCATATTTTATGTGTTATGGTTGCTCAACAGGTAAATATGTGCATAAGTACAGTGAATGCAGCTACAATTACATGAATGTTGAATGTTAACTGTATACTAAATGTCATTATATATTTAGGCAAATAGTTAAGTTCAAGCACTTTTTTCAGTATATTTCAGTATTTTTGGAGGGAAGGGATGAAAGAATGTTAACTGTTAAAAGCTTTGATAAACCAGTGTCTAATATAGCTTATCTAAAGCTTATGTGTTGCTTTTTAGAATTGTGGCTTATAAATGCATGATGTCTTCCATGCCTCAGTATTATATGATATGATATGTGAACTATATTAAACTAATTTGTTGGCACATAGTAATAGTATCTTAGCCATACAATATCAGCAACACACAGAAATTGATGACAAGTGCACGCACTTACACACAGAGAGGGATCTGTGTAGCCTTGCAGTCAAAGCGTGTGTCACATACAGTACACACAGCACACTGACACTTGCAATGCTAAAAATGAGAAAATACAGTATATACATGAAATGATAAGTGACAAATGGTCCAGTCCAAACTGATTTGTGGTTCGATTCAGGTTTAGTGATAGTTTTAGTGATATCCAGTATCAGACAGACGTAAGCTGTATAAAGGTTGAATATTCAAAGCAAAATAATACATAAAGGGGAAAGTGATTGAAAATGAAAACATCCACCGTTCATTCAACAAATAAGTGCTCATCAACACATATCAGTACATATACACGAATGTCTGTTGTTCATCATTAGAGTCAAGTGCAGTGTTGTATCTAAATTTGAAAATACTTGTTGATCATAAACAGAAGGGGAGGTTATGTGTTTCCAATAATCAACAAAAAGCATTAACACTGCAAAAGTTAGGGCTATCATTTCCACTTGGACCAACCTGAATAACTATACACTCACAGTACTGTAAGGGTTAGAGTAGAATAGTGTGTTAAGATTTTCTGTGGTATTTGTATCTGGAGTGTGTCACCTGACCCGGTTCTGGGTTCTACAGATGACTTCTGCCTCAAAAATCTCAGGGGAAGGAAAAAAAGAAAAAGGAAACTGTCTGGGGTCTGTCTATCTGCCGTGTTGATGAATGGAAATGGAATACCCTCCCCTCTCGCCTCGATCCCTCAACACACACCTCTCTTGCTCTCCTCCCCCTTCTTAATGCAATCACTTGGCTATGCTGCCGTCTATCCTTTTTTTTTTTTTCTTCTTTTTTGATGCCGGCCCGTTTTTGTAAGCAAATTACTCCATCAGAACCCGGCGGCGCCTGTCTATCACGCTGAAGGAGGAGGTGGAATGTCGCTCAGACAGCTGACTGACAAGCAGGCACGCACAGGGGAAAAAACAAGATGAGGTGGTGGATGGACGGAGGGAAGGATGGAGATAGAACCGAGGGAGGAGAAGGAGAGGATAAGAAATAGAAGGACACATGATGTAGAGGGCAAGCGCAGGGGAGATAGGATACAGGTTGAAGTGAAGGGGGGAAAAAGTGGGTCTCCTTGTTTTTGTGGAGTGTCCCCTGGGTGTGGCAGTATCAAGTCAATCTGGGGGGCTAATTCGTGTCAGGGTTTGAATCCTATCTCCTTGAGAGGCGAGCAGAAGGTTGATAAAAATTGAAGTGGAATTGAAGTTGGATGCACAGGAGGATAGGGGGGCACAACAATGGGGTGGGGGATGGGAGGGTGAGCAGTCTGCTCCCCCCCCTGCTCTCCCCATTCACTCCCCATACCGCTGACCTTGCCCAAAGTGTCCCTGCCACTCATACTGTAACTTCCTTACGATTCTTAAGGGAAAATTCTGGTTTATTTCAACTTGGGTCTTCATTTTGTAGTTTTGCACATCTTTTCTATTAGTCCTGCGTAGAAATGTTCTTACTTTGCGTACAAAAGAAGTGCACACGCAAAATAACCATCGGATTCATGATTTGTGAGCACCGGCCAATTTTGTTCTTACCACCATGCGTATGTTAGTGAATCAGAATCATTTTAAATTGACAGGCGTGTGCCCGCTATCAGTAATTAGCATACTACCACGCCCCCATTTCTCTATATAAGGAAAGCTCTGTTGGAGCGGTGCAGCTTTGGAGAGAGCTGTCACTCATTGCAAAGAGGGCCATGATGGTAAAAATGTAGAAAAACTTTACTAGTGAAATGCAAACAATAGTTTCAAAAGGCAGATGTGGCTGGTAAACATGTCATTTGGAGCCTGATTGTGAATCCTGTATAAAGCCTGCATACCTGTTGCACCACATAGTACATCCATAACAAAATGAAAAGTTGGTAAATGTGTAGATCTGTGGAATTGATCTAAATAAATCTCTACTGCTGTGCCAGGTGTGCATCATGTTACTTCTCTGTCCACAACAGGCTGTGATGTAGTGAAAGCAGAGCGTCCCTCCCTGTACCACTACTGAACTGTCAGGCTGTGAGGACACTGAACAGGCTGCTGCTTAACCAGCTGCATATATCACAGACACATCTGATTGAGGAAATTAATTGGTGTCACATTCCAATATGGAAATTCGCATATATAAGCTATTGTCATCTAAAAGTGGGGACAGGACAATTTTAATATATTCATAAAATCATTACATTTATGATGATGATTTATGGATTACAACATTTTAGCTATTAATTTCATAATTAGTAAATAAATTGTGTATTATTAGCAATTTCACACTTTTACATGTTGTATATTTAGACCCAATCAATTTTTAAAATAACTTTGGTTTTAATATACCGTTTACATTGAATAAATATTGACTATATCATTTGGGATGTTTATGATTTATGTGTACATATGGTCTAAGGCAGTTCTAAATTTGTTCGCAGAGTAAGAACAAATTCAGGTAAAAACATATTGATGAATCCCGGATTTGTACTTAAAACATTCATTCAGATTTCTGCATACACACTGTTTGTGAATGAAGCCTATTGAACCCGCTCAGTCTGACAACAAGAAACAAGAGTGATTAGACAAACGTTTCAGATTCAAGAGAATTCAAGATGACATGTAGATGGTACCTTCACAAGAGCTGGAAGAAAGAAATAATATTGCAGATAGTCATTAAAAACCAAAAAGTAATACTCTGACCAACTTTATAACATTTTTGTTCTTCTATGTGAACACATGGATAACGCTCTTAAAATGATCAGTACCATAACATAATTATGAGGTATTTGGAGATAAGAAATGGTTTTCTCATTTTGTCTGCTCTCAAAGTCAAAAACTCTTCTCAGTCGCCCAGTCAAAGTCTTATTATGATTTAATACTGGACTTAACAAGAGGTGAGCCATAATATGAATAATGCAGCAGCTTGATATGAAGCGCATGACATTGAGGGGAGAAACAAAAGGGTTCTCGCAACCTGAATGGGGTCAAGGTACAGGCTCTGTTAATGACATCTCATTGGGTGGACGGTTTGGCAGGTCCATTTTGTCTTCCCACCTGACTTTTGCCATGCCAACTCAGAAAGCCATGTCATCAATATCTGTGCTGACACATGATCTGTGGCAGAGTCGCGTTATACCTCGGTTCATACCTCGCCAATGCCTTAGGGCATTGTGCACCACTCAGATTTTACACCTCACAACTTCACTCAAAGTGAAATCAGGTTCAACACTCACCTTTTTTGTCAGTGGCCAATTAGATGACAATTGTCTGTGATGTTATGGTACCTTAAATTGACCATTGATAAACCAAAATGAGGGACAAGGTTTTATTCCCCTAAACCTTTCTTGATTATTGGGTTCCCACCCATATTTTTCTCCTAAGGAAAGTAATTCCTAAGGCCTTTTTGTTTTAAACTAAAATGGATAGATCACAAGGGGTCTTTGCTCACTAACTATGTCAGTTACATAAACGTATTCTACGCTTGGCCACTGTACAATTTTGTAGGACTACATAAAAGTGCTTGTCAGATCATCTAACAGCAACTATGATTGCCTTAGTTGGAAAGAATGCATCATTATCCCCATTTTTCTGCTATTCATTTTTCTGCGTTGAGACTACAGTACAAAGACCTGCAAAAGATGCAGAGTTCTTGGGGGAGGCAGTTGGATGCAGGAGGCTATGATGGCAGGCTTTACACCCTACCTCTGGGTGTGGCCATTCAGAACAGGTATAACCATTTTTGCCTTTAGACAGGGTCAGATAACACTTCGTACAACCTATGTCACATTTGGCCTCTGCAATGTGCTCGGAGCCCTTCCCAGGTCATACTGCTGATAGTCAGTAGAGAGCTTTATGATGAACCTGCATTTGCCAACACGTATGTGTTTCCTAAAGACCAGCAATCCATGGCTTCATTCCAGATCTTGCTTCACAATCTTAACCCTACTTCCCTCTCTCCTTGCGCTTCCTTCCTGAAGCCAATACCAGATTCCCCCTCCAAATCACCAAAAAATAGTAGAAAATTATGCACCTGAATTTGGAATCACACATGCAAAAAACCTGTGAATACGAATTATGGGAGGTTGGGGAGGGGAGGACAGGGCATTTTTTGGGAATTTATAAATATATTTTTTGTTTTGAAGAAAATATAGCAGCCATCCCTAGTGTCTCATTCATAGCCTGACCTGGATTTTACAAGAAACTTCTCTTGCAACCCAGTCTCACATCAAAATGTGTATCAGCTACATTGGTCCACAGCGCAAAACATATTA
This sequence comes from Thunnus albacares, assembly GCF_914725855.1. Lineage (NCBI taxonomy): Eukaryota > Metazoa > Chordata > Actinopteri > Scombriformes > Scombridae > Thunnus > Thunnus albacares. Next base: position 33,801,978 of record NC_058111.1, read on the forward strand.
GTGTCACAATAATGGCTCTAAAATTGTGAGATGCCTACATTTCGTTTGACCTCTTCTTTTCTATTGGCCTGCATCCACATCACATGACAAGTTTCTGTCTGTGAAAACAAACAAAAATGGCTGACATTCCTTTTAAGATTTTTTCTGCTTGGTTGCTATGGACGCTGCTATCGCTGAAACCACATACTTGCATGTTGTTTGACTCATTGTCTTTGCATTGTGTAGTTGTATGAGCTGTTATGTTATTCGTGTTATTTTATGTAACTGTTTGATGATGTTCTTGCAATAAAAAAAACAGATTTTAGAGCACCCCAGGGATGAATTAAATCTTAAATCCAGAATTTGAAGCTTTTCAAAGTATATTACCATAGAAACCGTTCTCAAATCAGTTAGCCATTAATCTTCTGCAATTTTACTGAAAAAAAAATTCTCGAGCTGAGCTGATACTAAAAGGTGACGTGAAAACACTGCAGACCACAGATTGGTCATTTATCTCATTCATGGGCTTTCTGTTTCAGAGAAAGCTTTCCACTACTCTCTCTCCTCGCTCCACTGCGCTGTCTCTTTCTTGTACGCACGCTCTTCAGCTACCATGCTTGAAACACACAGCATTCACACATGAGGAGAAAACAACACCAATTTGTCCTGTTGTTCTTTGTATTTACTGCTGCATGAGTTGGATGTATGAGGAGAAACCAAGAGCGTCTGTCTCCATAGTAAATCACCTGTTGAGTGTTTGACGGTTTTTTATTCGTGCTTTAGAAAGTAACCACCATTAAATAATCAGAAAATAAGATTCTATTGTCATTTGTCATTCATGGGCTTTCTCTCTCAGAAAAAGTGATAGCAGCATCCATAGCAACCACCATAGCAACAATAGAAAGCCTGCAAGAATCTTCGTAATAACTAACAAACTAAACATCATATTCACTGAACAAAGATTATGAACATAAAATGCACGTTTCTCACTAGAAATGTTATCAAAACATATTTCAATGCTGAAAGTATCTCATAATATAGGCAGCCATTTTGTTTGTTTGAGCAAACATAAACTTGACAGTTATGTGACGTGGATGCAGGCCAATAGTAAAGAATAGGCCAAAAAAACATCTCACAATGAATTGAAGAATAAAGCTGTTATTGTGAAACTAATATGTTTTGCACTGTGGACCAAAGTAGCTATTACACATTTTGATGTGAGACTGGATTGTCTGTTGAGATGCTGCAGTGTTTATTGGGAGCTAGAGACCAAACCAAAATAAAGTAAAGAGGGATGAAGGTCGGTAGGGCGCTGGCCAGACAGACCCAAATTTTGACCTTTCGCAGCTCTCTAACATGGATCAAACTAATTAAACCCGTCTACCGCTTTCATACACCCAAATAGAAACCTCCCAGCCTCACATACACACTATGATTAGCACTGTCTCATTCCTGTTTCCAATACAGAGAGAACCACACACACTCCAAGCCTGACACCAAAGCTACACACCAATTTGGACCCGCGTGTCACCAGAATAGCATTTGTCACAATCCCTTTTTTTTTCTCAAATTACGTAATGCTAATACTTCTGTAGTATTATGCTATTTCCTTTTCCATTCGTTTCGGTGCAGATGGGAATGTGTGTGAAAATATCAGACAGTCTCATGTTTTTCTTATTAATAAGGGCAGATTAAGAGATTTGCCATTCGACGCTCAAGCCCACAACTGTCAAAACAGCAGGCAGGAAAACCGAGTTCTTTTCTCCCCTCTGGAACAGCCCCCACTAAGAATACATGAATACAGATCTGTGTGAGTGGGCATATTTATCAGAGATAAATGTGCTTTTGGGGTGTGTGTGAGTGTGAGTGCATATTTGTATGCATTTTAGGATTAAAATGGATAAGAGTCTGTGTTATTGTGCATGTTACTCGTGCCGATTGAAGTCTTTTTTCCTGATTTGCCTCCAGTTTTTGTTGATATTTGGATATTTTGATCAACGTCACAGCATAACCCAGATCTACAAGGAAATCTCTTTGAAGAATACTGATCTGGATTTTTATTTTTTTTCGGGGGAGGTTCAGCTGGTAACAGCAGCTGTCTGGGCTCTGTCGATGCTAAGAATCACTAAGAACCACAACCCACTTGTGTCGCAGTGACCTCTGAACTTCTATGCGGTACAAATGCCTTCAGCTGCCAATGTCACGGCCGAGGCTGGCAGTGCTGGCTTTGTCCCGGATGTCATCCTCTCTCCACTGCCCATGGCACCCTACCACCCCCAACCCCCCCTTCACCACCACCACTACCCCAACAAAGCCAGACAAATGATTTCGATTTGTCCTCTGCAGTCCGGGGAAGAAGTTATCGATACAATCCGCCAAATGATGTCAAGGATTTGTCAGCAAAGCTTATGAATGACAAAAACAGCCCACCTCCTTCTACTCCCCTCCCTCCCCCCTCCTAACCTAAAAACACCTCTACTGCAGGCCAAGAAGATTGAAAGCCAGGACACTTTATTGATTTCTTCCCCCTGCATCCTCACCCTCACCTTCTTAAATAGAAGCTCAAGCTACAAAGGCCAGAGCAGCAGCTTTTGTGTGCTAAAATGTGGCTAAAAGCTTTCTGGAAGGTTGAGGGAAGGGATTGAATTGGATATTGCATCTAATGCTGCCTCCAGCAGATGGGCTTTACAGCCGACTGAAGGGAAGAAGCAGTGTTTGGCTGGCAAGCTGGCTGGCTGGTTGTTTGACTGGCTGGCTGACACCTCTGTATCCCCTCCTTCCTTTAGCTTGGGTTGTTTGTGAAAAAGATCAGTGGGATGGTGGGTAAATAGATCAACTTTGTGCTGCTGACAAAAGAGGGTGTTGGAAGGGTAGTGGGTTGAGGTGATGCCATTGAGAAGTGGTCTGACAGAAAGGTTCAATGCCAAAGATGGTATGTCTGGCTGTGAGTGGACGTGCTAAATAAGGGCTGATGATAATCTGACTGGCAGACGGTGCAGAAATGGAGAACAAATAAGGGGAGGAGGCGGGGAGCATGTGAATGCCAAAAGTGGACATGTAATGAGAGTGAGTGAAATGGAAAGCAATCCTGTAGTGCAAAAAAACCCCTCTCCGCAACACAAAGATGTGTAGAATTTTGTAGAACTTGACGCCTCAGTTTGCTTCATGCAAAGTACTTATTGGAATGTTCACCCTAACCCTTTTCAGTCGGGGTGTTGAGGAGGGGCTACATTCAACAATTTTTGTAAATTACGTTCCGACAATCATTCCTCCTTTACACAAGGATTGGGCAGGTGTGCTGAAGTGTGACAGTGGATCAGGTTTGAACTTTTTTAGACCTTATACAACTTTTTTTTTTACAAGTGAACACTGTTATTCCCATTTGTATGATTCATTGAGTAAAGACTACAAAGATATACAAAAGTCACTAAGGCAGTGGGATGTACAAAGCAGTCAACAAGACCTCATTCCTCATAGTTCGTTTAAAGCACACCAAAACCTTTAGGTCCTGGTCAGATGAGGAGCTTGCAGAGTCCTTCATGTGTCATCACAATTACGCAAATAATAGAAGTTAACAATAAATCTAATTACACCACAGCTGAACAAAAAGCACAGTATGATTAAGAAAACAAAGTTAACCATCTTCTTAATCAAGAGTATCAAGAGTTATTAAAATTCATGACACAGCTTATTATATCACTATTTTTACTATGCTGCCAGAGAAAAACTGTAAATGAAAAAAACAACCTGACAGAGGTCTGTTTGTCTGAAAGCTCAGTAAGGTCAGTTTACTCATCATGTGTACTGCTCAGCCCTGTGAAAACAGTTGTCCACAGTTGTCTTCTGTGGCTCTAGAGGAGCTTTGTCAAGTCTAAGAAAATAACCCTTATGATGTCATCAGGTTTATCTCAGCGTGGGCTGGGGATCATAAACGTATAATAGAAAGCCTATGTTACAAACTAGGATGTGTGGAGTTTCAACAGTACAGTGCATTTACCAGACAGACAGCCTCTAACAAAAAGATGCCTTATAGGAGGACTCACTGTTGTTGTAGCTTTACCCATACAAGAGGCTCAAATTGTACCTTTCTTTTTAAAATCTTTCTCATGTGAGTCCCCCAACTTTATGGAAGTGCAATACTGAATTGGTTCTGCTTCTGACAAAGACTACATAAATATAGACATAAATTATAACACCATGGTAGCATAATTATGCCATTGCTATTGATCAGTCCTCCATGAAAAAAATACTCTCAGTGTATCTTTAAGACTAAAGGGTGGCCAGTATCCAAAATCTTGAAAATAAAGGGAGAAAATATGTATTAAAGCATACAAGCATGCCCTCGTTCACCAGCCCCCCACTTGGCCTCATCCTCTCTGCATCGCAGGAGAACACACAAGGACTCCCATCTCCTGAGGTAAGCTCTTTGGCAAACATAGTGCTGATTAAAACAAACAGGCCAGCAAGCCCTGCTGCTGGGGAGGACAGGGCAAACAGGACTGGTGCAGCAGGAGGCCCAGAGATGGCATGAACCAGACTGCAGCACAAAGGCCAGAGCAAAGACAAAGCTGTCTGTCAGATGTGATGTTTCTGGAGACGTGTTGGTGTTGATTTTTTATATATATATTATATATATATATATATATATATATATATATATATATGTTTATATATATACAGTGTTTTGTGGTTCTCATAGCACTGAATTTACAAGCAATATATTGTTCCAGAAACAATTACCTCTGTAAATACTTTTTTATTATGGAAAGCCTGCTAATTTTTTTATGTGAGTTTTTTGTTTTTTTTACATTGTGTACACCACAAACTAAGATCACCTTCATTATACTGGAGTGAAGACAGAAATCTTACACAAAGTTATCTAAAATCCTTGGGCAAACGAAATCAAAATTAACCTAAAGCACATGGAAAAATACATCATAGTAATGCCTGCACAGTTTTATTGAGATGTAATCTCTGGGAAATGTGGTGCAGAACCATCACACCAATGTGTACTTTTCACCAAATATAGGAAAAAAATATGTAGGGAAAAAAAATGAACTTTTTTTTTTTTTTTAAATCCAGAAACTCTATTGAGATACTATTGAGACTGAGTGTCTGTTTTCACAAGAAATACCAGGCCAAGATGGACACACACTGGAATGCATTTTATCTTATCTAATGGTTCATATATGAAAATGGAAATAATTCATGTATGGAATAGAAACTCTTATGTTGCATTTTCAAAAACACGTTCTTCTTCTTGATTTATTTGATGGTTAATGAATGAAATCCAACATACTAGACTTGGTGTAACTTGTGAGCCTGATATATAAATGTAGTACTTCATTCATTTGAACACAAACACAATGTAAATGACAAAACAATTTAGTCGTATTTAAACGTTATTTATGGAGACAGGGTTGTTCAACAGTATCACATGGTCAGCAAAAGTGAAGAATAACATTTTCATGCTTAATTTTTATGCCAACAATGAAGAGAAGTCCTAAAAGTGCTATGGATGAGTTCTAACAGCAACTGAGCTCACTTGTTAACAGATCTCCTCGACAAGAGGAGAGATGAAGACCATATTTTATAGTTGAAAGCTACAGTAAAAGCTAGTAAGAGGACCTTCATTTGGGATTAATTTGTAAAACTTGTGTTGCTATGTTGTTTGTTTCAACTCAACTTTTTACTATAAAATTAAAGCTATATAAATAAAAACATCAAATAAATGAAAAACAATTTACACATCATGTCAAAAACAGATACAAATACTTCACTTGTGAGATTCGAGATTTTCTTTTTCATAATTAAAGATAAAGATGCGTAATAACCAGGGCCAAGCTTGTGCAGCAGTCAGTCCAATTCATGCATACACAGTAACAACATAATATTGATTTCACGGATTTTCTTAGAACTACTTTCTTATAATGCATGCATGCATTACTGAGTAAAAATGAATGAATTGAGAAAATATTTTGAAGCATAAAACCTCAAAAACCTAGAGTCACCAAGAAAATGATGTACACAGAAAACTATACATTTTAATAAAGTTAATAGAGTTCTGTCCACTGGACAGCTGAACATGTTTGCGTGCCAGAGGGATGAACCTGGTCTCCCTGGTGGGAAAAGAGGTTGAGTTCCTCTCTCGATGGCTGTCATTTCTCAGTGTACTCAATGGTTTTAGTGTCAGCTTAAAAGAGCCCAGAATCCTGCCAAGACTAAGTAACGGATCTTGAGGCATTTACGAAGCATGTGAAATCTTCCTACGTGTTCTCATTCTGCCCTAATTCAATTAGGCTCTTTTCCAAACAAGCCTGGGACTGCAGATTCTTTTCTCTCTTTTTTTTCTGTGAAGAGGAGCATCAGACGGTTGCTGAGGTGTCAGGACTAAACTTTCACCTCATCATTTCGGCTCCTCCATATCCTCTCCGCACGCTAACACCCTGATAAGCATCAAATGCTGCAGCGGTCAGCCAGGATCCCATGACATCAGCCGTGCCAAACTGTTAACTGAGCAGTTCTGCAGCGCTCAGGAGGAACTGTTATTGGTTGTCTCTTATCCATGGTGATGATGTCATACTGACAGCCCTCAGGACTGGCACAAGGCCATAGGGGCTACACTGAACTTGAGGAACTACAAATACCTGTGTACCCCAGTGTGAATATACTTCGCAGAAAAGCAAAGCACATTAAAGAAGGACTCTAACGATTTTACACACAAAGATCAGTGTACTTGTCACCAGGTCTACTCAGCCTACAGATAACCCTGATGATGTTATCAGGGTTATCTCAGCTTGGGCCTGGAGATAACAAATTTATAACAGAAAGCCAGAAAGCCTGCTTTTCCAAACTGTTGGCCTTAAATTTGAAAGATGTGTTAGTCTTGGCTCAAAAAGGTTTGTTTTGATCAACAACATCATTTATAATCCTCACCTTCCAACAGTCAATGTGTTCTAATCAGCTAACATATCAGAAATGACCACAAGATGTAGGGATACAGAATACTTTACCTCCTAATGGTAGTTATTATTTGTGTTTTGAAACTAATACTGTAAAAATTATTACTCACAGTTAAAATCTGGTGTGTTAAAGCTGATTTAAAGTGTCTTGCTTTGGTTGGAGTGTTGGTGTGACCTGGAAGTGACTGACTTCTAACTGAGAGATTTGTGCCAAAATCATACCTGCAATGGCCCATTGGCAACATTTGTGTTTACCAGCAGAGAATGAAAGCAAGAGCTCATCTGAGCTCTTCCAATATTCCTTAATATGTATTAATATTAATTGGTGATGGAGCTTTTGGCTATATGTAAAAGCATATAGCCAAATGTTAGTGCCTGACATTAGTGCTGAGAAGGAGTACCTTTAGCGAGTGCATAATATGATTTTGAGTTGTTGTCTGGAATTTAAATGATGTTAAAATAAGAAAAATAAATATGTGTAATCCTGGTACAAGTGTGTAAAAACAGTCAGCATTTACAACACGAGGATGGGAAATGTAAAGAATTAGCAGTCTAATCATGCTCTTTCTTTACAGAGATTTGATGAGTCTGATGTAATGGCTATTAGCCTGAAATGGTCTTTGTCAAGTCAAGGACTGTACCCTGTGTGATAGTGAGTCTCAGCAGTAATCCCCACTGGGAGTGACATCCAGAGGAATAGCTACAGAATGCTGGAAGACCCTCTGACCTTAGCTGACACCTTCTGTTGACCTTGGTTTGACTTTAGCGTGAAGTCCCTGAGCTTTCTAACAGGAGCCCAGCTCCATAACACACATTCTCTTATCCATTTCTCACTTTCATCTCTCTCTGCTTTCCCCATTAAATAGCCTCCCCCTTCATATTTACAGAGGCTTACAAACGGGGCCAGGGCACATGGCTGCTGCTCCTCGGATACCCAATCTGTCTGCCACTTATCTGAGGGATTACTGCAGTGAGGGCCAGCTACCGCAGATTAGAGACAAAGGCCAAATTAAAACAGGGCCTATCAACAAACACCGGGACAAGATGACAGGGAGGTGATCCAATTACACTGATAACCCACAGATCCCCCGCGTGCTGCAGGAGACACTGGAACAAACAGAGGTAAACAGATATACACTCACACACAGAAGCACACATCGATAGAGATGCATACACATGCATGTGGACACATTGGCAAATGCCAGTCAGTTGACAAACAGAGCTGCATTGCAATGCAGCTGTGGAAGATTACAACAGGTTTCTTGTTATCCATTGAAACACAGTGAACATTATTGTCACAGTAAACGCAGATGTAGCACCTGAGTAACATCCATAGGTTCCCAAAAAGGACGGTTTTTGGGTTGTCTGACAGTGATGGGCTGAGACACCTGCCAAACAAGGACCCCAAAATACACTTCTCTTAAAAAAAACAATATCTTCTTAATGGAACAATGATTCTTGAAATTGCTACAAAGACACACATTAGAAGTTAACCTCTGTGGTCCCCTCCCCTTCCCTTCTCTCGGTTTGCCCAGGCACACCACTTCACTAAACATGGACATATTTGGTATCGCAAGATTCAGGAAGTCCTCATATTTGCAAAAATAGCAGTTTTCTTTTATTTCTAATGACGTTTACACAAGAGCAGCCTAAACACACACTGTCCAAAGTTGCAATGACCACTGTAAGTCTGGTCTTGCAGCATTTTGACGATGAAAGTTAGAAGATTACAAATACATAACATTCGACCTTACAAGTGGATGTTAGCATAGAGTTAACTGCTTCAGAAAAGGTATCTACTATTGTTTAGCAAAAAAATAACTCCTAAGAATATTGCTGGGCTGTGAGGCAATTTTGGCATAGTGCCATGAAGACAGAGCAGTTTTAGTGTAATTTTTATTGCTGCTCTGTCTTCATTTATCCTTAAGAATCAAGAACCAATATAAAGATAAATTCTATTCTAAAATGACCTATAGTCATCTAGTGGCTGAAACTGTTTGTTTCATGTTTCCAACTGTAAGTCCGGTCAATTTTTTTTTAAATCATAACTACGATTCGTAGTTAGTACTTTAACCCTGTGGTTATTATTGTTGCCATGACAACGAAGGTGGCCTAACTTTCAGGAAGAAGTAACTTTAACTTACACCATGTTTCTCTAACCTTCACAAAGTGATCATTTTAACCCAAACCATGATATTTTCCTAAACCTAACCAAGTGGTTTTGTGCCTGAACCTAACCAGACCTTAACCACAGCATTGTCATGCCATGACACATAATAATTTTTTGACAGTAATTTGTAACAGTTTTGGAAAGCAGACAAATTATCTTGTCCTGCTGATTATTGCTGATGGAGGCGGAATATTAGAAAACGCTCCTATGTCCTATATCATTTCGGAGTCCACATGGTCAAATGATGTACTTGGTCAATTAATTTGGAGGATTTGTTGAGTAAAACATGCATTAGTATCATGAACTCGATAAATGTGTGTCTGCTGCATTTCCAGAGGGTTATCAGTGAGGAAATTAAAAGACAATATGAAAAATATGCAGGAAGTGTTAAGTTTTGAGACAGTCTAACAGACTAACAGCAACAAAAAAAAACACGGAGTGTCAATGTGTTAACTTGTTGATGGTGAATTTACCACAAGTCATCATAGTACAGGTAATTCTATCCCCTTCGATGTTTTTTTGATTTTTTTTTTTTTTTTTACACAATCTTAATTAGTATCAGACCTTCATTTCTTCATATTTATTACACTAATGATATATGTATGTGAAGTAGTAATTTATAATAAGAATTTAAAAAACATCATGCTGCTTATATGGCAGTGATCTTGATTAACACTTAGTGAACATGAAGTTAGTCTCAACACTTAAATGTTATAAAAAAAAAAAAAAAAGGATCCCTCTATTGATTATTCTTCCACTGCCTTTTAAGAATTTTTCATAGCTAGAACAATTCCAAAGTGCATTGAAAATACACTCCAAGGACCTTTTATTTGTCTGCAAAAGTTATTGTCTCAGGAACGTGGCTGCTTGTGATACAGCTCTCACTTTAAGACTTTCTTCTGAAAATGAGTTGGACCCTGGAGCCCTAACCACTGAAATAACATCCTTAGGAAAACAAAAAATAAATCAACCAGATGCATGAGTTCTACTTTGATGGAATTCCAGTATTTAACTACACAATTTCAAGACACTAGAGGATGCAGTTTGAGTTAGTGGATGTATGTTAACAAGATACTAAAAAACTGACACACAAACTAGCTACATCAGGTCACAGAAAGTGTTCATGGAGGCTAAAAGACAAATGTGATGGGATGAGGGAAAAATGGCTTGTAGGCTCCTTTAAATGCGACAAGATCAGCAATGATGACAGATAGAAAGGAAACTAAAAATAGCATAAAGTCAGATAATAGATAATACAGTGTCAAATAAGCAAATGACAGTAATTTATAACAAAGAGCTTCTTAAAAATGAAATAAATTGTCTTTGCGGATTTTTTCATCACTGGGCTGTAATGACAGTGTCATATCTTTGACTCAAGCTCTAATGGAAAAGCCACAATCCAGGAACTAACTAGGAAGTGAGTGACAAGGAAGTATGAGCTCACCGTGGCCTCAACATTGCCCTCAGCACTGACAGCAGACAGCCGCCAACCTCCAACTCTCCTTTCGGCCAATCGCAGGCTAGCTCATTACCGCTGCAGCCCCATTGTGTTAATTGAAGCCACGCTAACTCCACCGTTCCTCCTGCTCTATAAAAGCAGAAGACTCGTCACCCTCTCTGGCCGCTTCTCCCTCCAGCTACACAGGTAATTGAATTGTGGCAGGTCTCTCAGTAAGCTGGCTTGTTTTAATAACTTCACTAGATTTTGTTTAATAAGTGTGCCTTAAACGCTCTTTTCATCAGGGCAGGGAGGATGAGGAAGGTCAAATGTGATAATAGAAATGAGGAAAAGGGCCATTTTCCTGGCCCCGCTCTAGGGACAGATGTAATCACTGCAGCCTATCACCTTGCCTGTACAGTGTGAGGTTCAACTGTGGGCCATGGTGCCAGAGACTGTAGAGTGGAGGTAGACTAGCATTACAGAGGAAACAAAACATAAGCTCATGTTGATTCCACAAGCTTTCCTCATGTCTATGTCTATTATCATACCAGTTGTCACGTCCGCAGTCTGCTGGGTAGATATCCAACTCTGATGCTCTCTAAACAAGCTGCTGCAGGGGACATCCAAGAGGAAAAACCATTAGAGGGACCTGGAGTTAAAGTTACAATGACGCAAAACATTTGACCTTTTTGATTAATAGTCCATATTACAATGTATGTTCTTTAAAAGTGGTATTCCAACTATTTAGTCTTGCACTTCCATGAAGTTTGTTTAACTCACTAGACAGATTAAACAAGAGTCTACAGCCATGCTAGCGGCACTGTTACCCCTTTCAACAACACTGGTGACCATGAATGTCTGTGCATACTGATGTACCAATCCATTCAGTAGATATTGAGATGCTTTCACTGTAAAAGTGAAAACTTTGACCTGCTGATGACAGGGGGTGTCAAAATGCAATCACCAAATGCACCAGGTTTCATCCTTTGAATGTCTGGACCAAATTTCATGGCAATCCATCTCACATATCTGACATACTTGCTTTTTACCAACTTATGAAAACAATGGGTGCTACACCAGCATCATCATTCACATACTAGGGGAGCTTTGTGAGTGACTGTGATCACAGTTTAAAAAAAATGGAAAAAAAAGTTGACTGTCAATAGGAAACAGGAAACAAAAAATGTATGAAAATGACATTTTCCTTGTTTTTTAGTAATTACAACTCTTGTTTTCTTTTAGTTTACCAAAAAGCTACCCCAGCTGCAATTGTTTTGACTGGCTCTGTGCATCCAAAAGTTCAAATGTTCAAATGTCAGACTGGGGTCAGCTCTTATCAGTCTGGGCTGATGGTTTGGTTTCACTGATAGCTACGTGTTAGCTTCAGCAGCTTGGCCAGACTAAGTGTTACTGGAAGGCCAGACCAACTAGGCAGTGTCAATAGGTCAAAGGTCACACTGCTGAATAAACAAGAGATAAAGGAGCAAAAAAAGAAAAAGGGTGCCATGTTTCAAGTTGGCTCTAAACTAGAGGTGTCGAAAATGAGAGATACACTGCGAGATGGATGAAAGATTTAAAAGATTTTGAAAGAGAAAGCGTCATATCCTGAGCAGAGGGGGACAAATTTGGAGACCATTCAGACAGAGTGAGGGAGACAAATTTGCAGTGGGGGAGCCAGATATTGAAAAAGAGGGACAGACAAGCTGCAGACAGAGATGCATAGGGAATGTAAGTAAGCTGATCAGCAGTCAGCAGGGCCATGTGGGCAACACCGACAGCAGCAGCACTGTCACACAGACGCCTATTTGCATAATATTGTGTGTTGTCAGAGGAGTGACGGCTAGTGCAGGTAGTTATCTGTAGGAGCAGGGTGTACATGTTACCCTGTATGTGTGTGTGTGTGTGTGTGTCTGTTCCAACCGCCTCTTCCCGTCACCCCGCTGGACAGGTGGCATCCCCTAGCCCTGTGATTAGCGTGTCAACGTCTTAAAATGTCGATGGGAGCGCCGCTGCAGGCATCTACATTCATATATAAATGTAAATTCAAACCCTCCCCCATCCTCCCACCTTCACACACCTGCACCGCGTTGCCTCTGACAGTTCGGGATTGATTTGGCCGCTTCCCATCCGCCGAGACAGCGGCGGAACAGGCACTGGGATCACCTCGGACACCGCCAAACAATCACAAGACGCTTCAAATCGTCAACAGAAACGGGGGAGCCGAGGGAGGAAATGACAGTCACAAAATGTCCCAATCAAGAAAACTTTGTATGAAAGCCATCCAGGAAACTTTTGACCCCTTATTTTTTCTTTCATATTCTAATGACACATCTCTGTGAATGAGTCCTCATCAGGACTCAGAGGGAAATGACAGGCCTCATCAGAATCTAGGAGTGACCACAATTCCCTGATTTGGGATTGGGTTTGGATTGTGAGGAAACACACTCCACACTGACGAAGCCATAGCTGATTTTTTTTTCTTCTTGGGGTAAAGAGATTTAAATTTCTTTATGAAGGGAGTGCAAGTTCACAACACAGGCCTTCAGCTTTGAATGTGTATTGCCAACAGAATAAGGTTTGCCCCCTCAAACACTTCAAATCAGCCTAAAATCTATGTCCGATGGATATGAAGGACATTTACATGCTAAAAGTGCAACCAGAATATATTCAAGCACTCTGATTACAGTTAAAATACTTTGGGGGTTTTTTTTTGGTATTTTTGTTCCAACTTTACCCAGCATTTGTTGAAAATGAAAGTGTACCATATTATAATACAAATACTACAGTGATAATGTTAACTTTCTTAAATCATTTAACATAAACCAATTATGACACTTAAAGAATCAGTTAATACTTATGACAAAAAACATAATTTATGCCATTCACCTTTACTGTATTGGGATGGAGACAGAAATCTCAAAGATAAATATCTTTAAACCTGAATATAATACAATTAAAACTAGCTCATAACACTAGATATATGCAAGTTGACAGTGCGTCAACAATCAGTGAAAATGATAGCGTAGATGCTGCAAATAGTGTACATAGTGTATGTAATAGGGATGTGCAGAGAGCCGAGTATTTGTATCTGTATCTATATTTGTTTAGGCAGCAAAGTTATTTATATTTTTATTTGTATTTAAATAAAAGTGGAAATAAATAGGCATAAAAATCTAGTTTTTGTTTTATTATGTTTTTAATTTTAGGATGTTAAAATAAGTATTTATGAATAAATTATCTTACAAAGGAGGTCCCCACATCGAGTCTCAAACTCAAGTCTCCAAGATCATAGATGACTATGCTGACTATTGAGCCAAACAGAGTGCATTGCCAACATGCAGGCAGACCTCTATTTATTTATACACCCATAACACAGAGACAACACAGCATGTAGCGTGTAGAGAAGAACTTCAAAGGTGATTCTTGCTTTGTACCTTTTCATTTATTGCCTATTTTTTACAACCTAACTTTGCGGAAAGGAGAAGGGGAACAACAGGTTATGGAGAGTCCCTTGGGAGCACTTTGCGTGTGTCAGTAGCTCAGCTTTATCTCTGGGGAACACCCCCAACTCCGAGAGTGATGTCCAAATTAGGAAATGTGTGTCATGTAGCAGGTGGATGTGACTCCCCTCTTTGAGACCTGCTGATAGACGTAACAGTGGAGCAGAGAAGAGAGACTGAGATAGTGATGTAACTGACTGTGCTGGTATTTGACGTGTTTTTCTTTTTCTTCCTGAAAACAAATAATTTAAAAAATATTTGTACAAAATAAATGTTCATAAAAAACCCACTATATGTGCTTTGCCGAATAACGTATTTGTATTCAGGCACACCCCTAGTATATCGTACATGTCTAAGTAGTTCCAGGGTTCACTGTGGATCCATTTGTGATCGCCGGACCCTCCTGGACATTGGTTTGACTCACAAACCACTACTGAGCCTTAATTGCTACACAGCACAGGAGACACTGTGAGCGTAAGCAGAAACACGACAAGCGGGCCAGTCTGTATACTAGGCTAAGGACTAGCCCATTCAGACCAGCATTACCAGCTGTATTTCCTTCTAACGTCCACTCACTAGAAAATGAACTGGACCACCTAAGACTTCTACAGATGACACAGAGAAAGATCAGAGACTGCTGCATTTTCATTATCACTGAAATATGGCTCCACAAACTCATTCCTGAGATGGCTATATGGCTGGGGGGGGCTAACTACTATGTATGTGGTCATAGTGGTCTACATCTCTCCCAGAGTAAACACCAAGGAGACATTGCGAGAGCTATAGAGCACCATGAACGATGCACAAATGGACAATCCTGACAGACTGTTTATCATTGCAGTAGACTTTAACAAGGCAAACATGAAAACCTCATTTTTACCAACATGTCGACTTCCCAACAAGAGGTGAGAACACCATACACTTGGTTTACACAAACATTTGCAGGGCTCACAAAGCCACTTTCTTCCTCTGTGTTGGTAACTCCGATCACTAATCAGTCAGGTTCATTTCATCTTACATCACAGTGTTAAAATGAACAAGACACTGTCAGAAACAAATCAGAGTCTGGCCTGATGGTGCCACATCAGCATTACAGGACTGTTTTGAGAAAACTGAGAAATATTCAAGTCAGCTGCTACCTCAGAGGACAACATCAACATTGATGAATATACAGACTCTGTGACCAGCTACATTAGCAAGTGTGTGGAGGATGTCACCGCCACCAAGACAATCACTGTACACCCTAACCAGAAGCCCTGGCTCACAGCAGAGGTGCGTGTACTACTGAAAACCTGGGACACTGCCTTTAAGGTGGGTAATGAGGCGGAACTCAGGTGGGCCAGAGCCAATCTGTCTCGGGTGATCAGGGAAGCAAAACTCACCTACACACTGAAAATACAACAACACTTCAGTGACACAGGCGATGCCAAGCGTACTGTCTATGGCAGAGCATCCTCTCCATCACTGACCACAAACCAACCCTGCAGGTCAATGACAGCAATCGGATACTCCCTGATAGACTCAACCACTTCTATGCATGCTTCAAGGAGTTCAACAACGTTTCTCCAAGGAAAACTCCCCCCAAACTGACGGGCAGACCCTCTGCCTAGCCATAGCTGAGGTGAGCAGCACTCTTTCCAGTGTGAAGCCTCACAAAGCATTGGGTACTGACGACACTCCAGGCCATGTTCTTAGGGAATGCACAGACCAGCTAATCGACAGCTTTAACATCTCCCTGTGCCAGGTCATTGTCCCCTCTGGTTTCAAGTCCACCAGCATCATCTCCATCTCCAAGAAATCAACTGTGTTCCATCCAGTAGCACTTACTTCAACCATCATGAAGTGCTTTGAGGGATTAGTCTCCAGACATGTCAAATCCAGCCTCCCAAGCACACACCATTCCCTCCAGTTAGCATACCGTCCCAACTGATCCATGGAGGACATAATCTCCACTGTGCTCCACACCACACTGACCCACCTAAGCAGGAAGGACACCTACACAAGGATGCTTTTTCTGGACTTAAGCTCTGTCTTCAGTACCATCATCCCACAGAAGGTGATCGAAAAGTGGAACCTGCTTGGCTTCAATACCCCCCTCTATAATTAGACTTTGGACTTCATGACTGACAGAGCACAGGTTGTGAAGGTTGTCAACAACACCTTTGGCATCATCAGACTGAGTACCGGCTCCCACCAGGGCTGTGTGTGTAGCCCCTTACTATTCACTCTGATGACCCATGACCGCTGTGCCAGATACAGCTCAAATACCTTAATTAAGTTTGCCGATGACATAATGTGGTGGGTCTTATCAGTCAGAACAACGAATCTGCATATAGAGCTGAGGTGGAACAGCTGTTGAGCTGGTGCAACTTGAATAACATGATTCTAGATGTTGCCAAAACCAAAGAAATGGTGATGGACTTCAGGCAATCGGGAGATGTCCCTCCCCCTCTTCACATAAGCAGCTCCGTGGTGGACAGAGTGGACCACACCAAAAACCTCACTGAGGATCTCACTTGGGGCTGCCATGTCACATCCATGGCCAAGAGGGTACAACAGTGCCTCTACTTCCTGCGTCACCTGAAGTAAGCAAGCCTTCCCCACCCCATCCTCACCACCTTCTACCAAGGCACTATTGAGAGTGTGTTTACAAGCTGTATCTTGGATCTTATGGTTTGGATCGTGCACCTCTGTGGAATGCACAACAGTGGAGAAGGCCTTAAAAACTGCTGAGCGCATCATTGGAGCCCCTCTCCCTGCCATCCACAACACTTCCTTAAGAGCTGCATCCACAGAGCCAGCAGCATTGTATTGGACAGTTCACACCCCTCTCACCACCTCTTCACCCCCCTCCCCTTCAACAAGAGGTTCCTTAGCCTGAAAGACAGAACCTCCTGCATGAGGAACAGCTGTGTCCCACAGGCTGCGAGACTCCTCAACACCCTGGTACCCCCCAGCACCTGACAGACACTTTTAAAGAGACTCTCTAAAAGTAGTGGTTGGGGGAGGGGGGGGGGTTTAATTTCTTCCTACTTCTTTTCAAACATGGAATGCCAAACATGGAATGTAACTGTGGTGAGATGCCAATAAAGGTCCTTGAATCCTTGAGTCCTAGTTATAATGATTCTTTTTTTTATCACAGTTTGGTAAATATACTTTTACTATATTTTGTTTAGGTTTAAATATCATTTTCAAGTACCCTTTGGTGTATTACTGTAAAGCAAATCAGTTTGTTGTGGTTGTAAAATCAGCCAGAGGGTGTTGTGGATGGTTTTAGAGTAAAGCTCTTTGGTAACCCATATGCAATGTGTTTTAATGTGTGTTTGAGCAGAGAGGTTAATATGTTTATCCTCTTGTGAGATTTACAATTACAATGTCTGATTTGTTCCAAGATTAAAATACCTTGGACAACAATCTCATTGGTTGACAACAATCAACCAATTAGAGTTTTGTTAGCAGGATTAAGAATGAGATTGCCATTTTCCTATATGACTAGAGGCCTAACTCATCACATCAATTAAAAATGGCAACAAACATACGTGGGATCAGCCAGTTGTGAATCAACGTACAGATTTCATAACTCTGAAATCTATGTATTATTGTGATTGTCGTGAAACATTGAGTTAACTGCAACCACTACTGCAGTTTCCGTATAATCTGGTTGGTTGGTTCAGATTGGTTATAGCAAAACTGAGAAAAAAAGAAAACAGCTAAATGAGTGGCTGAATGAATGAAGTCAAATCAAATGGCAATTCAGTCTGATCATCAGGCTATTGAGGAATACAGTATGAATGCCTGTACCATATTCGATGGCAATCAGTGAAACAGTTTTGGAGACATTTCACTCTGACAAAGATGTCAATCTGCTGGTGGTGCTAGATTAATCGTCAGGATTCATCCTCTAGGGACCATCAATATTTACACCAAATTTCATGGTAAACCATTTGGTATTTGTCTAAATATTTCAGTCTGGACCAAAGTGATGGACCAACTGACTGACATTGCTATCCTTAGTGCTCTATTGTTAGTGTGGCTAAAACCAAAAACACAACCAAAACCTGTTGTAAGTGTGCCCCCTATATTATAAAATCCATCTGTGCTGAAATATATCGAATGAGAATACTTAATACTAACTTGTGCATTCACCTAAAATCGTGAAAAATCTACTGAAGTCCACCTCTACTTGTCAGATCAAACCTGAATACAAGGCCAGCGTGCAGCTCTTTGGCATTTCCATCAATTGGTGGAGGGTGTTTGTATGTGCGCTTCCACACAGTCAGCAGATAGAGGACGGGTCTTAGTGGAGGGAAGCTGTCAAATGGCCAGTACAGAGTGATTATGGATGACCTCATGGTGGTGGTGGTGGTGGGGGTGGTTGTTGGGAGTTTTGGGGTGGGGGTTGCACTTACTCAGGGTGTCAGGGAGGTGTGAGACAGGAGATGAACCCGGCTTGGCCTCTACCTCCCACCGACCTGGACGCACATGTTAGTTTAGATGTGATTGCCTCTGGAATTGCAGGCACTTACCAGGTGAACCCTCCAGCGCATCGATAAGCCCAGGGCGTATTCTGCACCTCCTGGAGATAAAAATACATTGAAAGTCGCTGGATACTGACCTCTTGGGGTGTGCGTGTGTGTGTGTGTGTTTGTGTGTGTGTTTGTATCTGTATGAAGGAGGAAAGGGAAGTGTGACATCTACCATAAAAAGCCAGATGCAGTGACACTTTCACCCTGTTGATTGCTATTAAATGCCACTTTGCTGAAAAGGATGTACCAACAGCTAACAATTTCTACATATGAAAAAGTGAATGATACAAAAGATTCAAGTATGTTAAGTCTGTCTTGCAGTCCTTAGAAGCTAGACACTCCCTTAGAGTGTGTAGAGTTTTTGATGCAAACACATCCAACATGTGGATGGTGGATGGTGTTATGGGCCAAAAGTGCCCAAAATGAATCTGGTCAGGGGATAGCATATTTAAGATTTGTTTATTTGAATTGAAGAATACAAAGTCAACAGACAAAACTGATATCTGAAAAAAATATATTTTTGTAAACTTTAAAATACAGTTCCTTGATATTCCTCTGTGATATCCTCACTACCTTCCTTCCCCATGATGGTTGGCCTTGTAGAATGTTGGGCAACGGTCAAACTGGATAATAAATCTTTTCTATTCTATATTCTAGATGGTTTGCTGTGAAAGAGAATGAACTCAACTTCTAGAACACTGCTTTCATCCTACCTGTTCTACTCCTCAAACCAACTCTTAACTAGTTTTGCTCCCTGCCAAAAGCAGCCTTTTGGCAGGTGCACGAAAAACTGTTGGATCAGGTTATAGCACCCATTTCAAGGGGAAGGCTGACCTCCAAAAACAAAATGCAGGCTGGGAGTCTCTGCCTTGTGTGATACACAGACAGAAGAAAGGATGCTGTGGTGTCAGCAGGATACTTTCAGTTCCTGCAAGAGCTAATTTTAACAATATATTTGCCTAAATACGCCTGGCTTACACTGACATATGAAACTGAAACTGTGTTTATATAAAATATTGGATATGGTCCAGTCACTATAATTCACATCTGATGTAATGAATGTGGTGTAATTTGAATTATTAAATATTTATCGTGAAACAGATCAATACTCTAATGGCTGTTTTTAGGGAAAGAATTAAGCTGAAATGATTCTACACTGTACTCTAACAATGAATTCCTTGGAAAGAGACTCAGTGTTTGGCTTTATTATGAAAATTATTAACACTGTAGCACATATGTGAACAACTGTCAGATGATTACTCTGGGACAAAAGCGTATTGTATTAAAAAATAATAATGGACATTTAAATATAATGAAGGTGCCTGTAGTGAGTAAAATAAATATAATATACAATATTACTGTTTATATCATTCTTGGTTCCATAATGTGTGTAACATATATTTAATTCCTGAAATAATTCTAATATTGAAGTAAATGATGAGAAAATGAAAGACAGTAAACAAAATGAAACACTCTATATCGTTATTCAATTTGAAGAAATCTTTGGCAGAGATGATTTTTAATTTTCACTTCAATTTTAAGTCATGCAACTTTTTTTCTCTAATGATTATGGACAGTTTGAAGTTAAGGTTACACCAAGATCATAAAACAATTATTCCATGTTCATCACAAATTTAGAAAAAAATATGACACACATATCACTATTACCTTCAATGTTTTAAACATGTTTTTTTTCTAAAAACAAAATTCACAAAATTTACAGCAGTCTATGGCAGCCAGCTTTG